>NC_057795.1:644116005-644454808 GCF_018294505.1 Triticum aestivum
CAGCAAGTACCTGAGCGGTTTCACGGAATGCACCCAACTTTTGCGAGCGCGTGTGGGGCCACACCCGGGCACCCCACGCCCAAAATGAACGAAATCCGACAACGAACGCAAGTTGCGTCACGTCCGGGCAGTATTTTAGGGGTTTTCGGCCCGGAAAATCGTAGAAAATCCATACGGACTCGAAACGCGTCAAATTTTTGCGTGCGTGACCTGCATGGTCACTGTGGGCCGTGGAAAATAATTGACCACGTTTGGCGGATGCGAAGCGGAGACGTGCGACCGAGGGTCCCCTCCGGCCATACCGAAACCACTCCCTTGCACAGTTAATAATCGCCGCGGGCCCGAGGCAGCAAAATATCTGCCCAATATCTGCACGAGCCGTCGCTATCCGAGGGAATATTCCCGACAAACCCGCACGTCGCCCAATCACGTCGCGCATGCCCTTTTTGCGTCGTATGGGCCGACGACGCGCCCGATCTGATCCCCGCCGCCCGCCGCCGCCCGCACTGTCGTTCCCCGCCCGACAGCGTCACGCCGCCGTCCGCCCGCACTAGTCGACGTCACCAGCTACCGTCAGTGCCGGTCATCAACGCCCGCCGTCAACGCCCTACGTCACAGGCCGACGTCACCACCCGCCGTCAGCGCCGGTTGTGAACACGCCGTCAGACGCCGCCGTCAGCCGCTGTGATCACCGTCTCCCGCTGTAGTCGCCGTCGGGCAGGTATATATTTTAAAATTTTGAACATTATATAACACATTAGCTGCATGCAACGTCACATAGATATTTTTATATGCAGTGTGATTGCATGTTCCGTAGAAAAATGGGTTAGTCTTGTTAATAAGTTAACATGAAGTCAGCGATTTACGTTTTACGAAACGGAGATGGAGGGCATGTTACGAATACCTTCGGTCAAGATGCGTGATAATTTGCTTGCGCTTATGATTCAAAGTTACAATCCTAGTAGTAAAAAATTCATGGTGCAAGAGGCAGCCAGAAAAAAAGGGTTGATTTCACTGAGGCCTGATGATGTGTTTGCTATATTTGGTTTGAAGAATGAAGGAGTTGATGTTTCTAGTTTTTTGAGTATGGACCAAGGCAAAGCAATAAAAAAAATTCCAGCTAGTTTTGTTAACAAGAAGAATGGTAAAATATTGATTGATGATCTTATTGACAAGATTGTGAGAAATAAAAACGCGGACGATGAATTTGTTCGGATGTCATTTCTCGTCCTGTTAGGGACTATAATTGCACCAGTGTCTGATGAGTACATTCCGAAGAATTATTATGCACTAGTGCAAGATGTTAGGCAGATAAAAAAGTTCAACTGGAATGCATTCACTTTGCGGTTTTGTTTGTCGGAGATTGGTATGGTCTTGCAGCCCGGTCGTGTTAGGGAATGGCCACGTGGCAACCTAGCACTTCTGCAGGTATGATTTATTTTTTAAATTGAATAGTTGTATTATGTAATAATAGTGTAACACATGCTAAATGGTTGTTTGTTTGTTTTGCAGTATCTATATTGGGAGAAGGTGCAGCCAAGCACCGGTCCACAGTATGATCCTTTAGCGTTGTTGAGCCCCTTGATGAGGAATTGGACAGAAGCGGCAGCAGAGAAAAGAGACAAGTATGAGTTTCAATATGGTCATGGTGTTGGAATGGTAATACGTTAAATATTTATTTTTCCATTTAAAGCCTGCAATTAATTATTAATTAAATATGATTGTATGATTCTTTATGTTGTAGATCGATGACACCATTACTGAAGAGTACCGCTTAAACAAAATTAGAATGGAACATGCTGAAAAGAACAAGAAATCCAGTACGAGAAAGTCTAACATTACTGGAAGGAGAACAGGCGTGAGTACATCTGAGGCTTCAGCTACCCAGAACCCTATTATGGATCGGATTTTGACTGAGCTTAAGCACATTCGTAAGGATATGCTTCGTATGCCGGAGCTATGCGCACAGGTACAAGTTTTCTGATTTTTCCGTTCACAATGGAGTTTGATGTGTCACATAACTAATTACAACTAATTTTTAATCACAGAGGGTCATAGAAAAAATAAACAAAAGCGCTGTATTCTACAAAGCCGGTGATAGTGAAAAAGAAGAAGAGAATGAGTATGGTGAAAATAGTGAGAGTAGAAACTATGGTGGAAAACCTCGTAAGGAATTTGTATATAATCCTAACGTGGACAATTTCAAAACACCGGGAAAAAAGAATGTGCAAGAGGATGATGAAGATGATATTAATGATTGTGAAGAGAAGACACCTTATTATTGCACACCTGAATATTTCGATAGTTTCAAGGGTGATGAAGAGGATCCTATCGAAGTTCCAGAGGTATCTAATGAGAAATCCGTTACATCTTTAGGAACAGATGAAATCGCATCACGTGAATCGGTAGATTGTATTGGAGAAGATGAGGTACAAGAGAAGGGTGTAGGGAAACGGAAGCGGAGACGATCAAACCTTATAAAGTCTCCTTATATTCCAGTTATACCTACAAAGCGTGCAAAGCGTTCAGCAAAAGCAAGTGAGTTTTATCATATTATTTTCGAGCTGAAATTACTACTTATCATTGAATTGTTAACATATTACCGTCATGTATTGCAGAACTATTCGAGAAAGAAGTCTTTGAAGAAGAATACGATGTGATTAAAGCTAGTGTTAAGTTTGTTCGTGCTTATGAGCGGTCAGCAAAACATAGAAAGAAGGAAATATTCAATGATGGCATGCGCGAAGGTCTGATTGCAGAGAGGGCTTGTAAGATTCTTGACCATCAATGGCTAACCGGTGATGTAAGTTATTGTTCTGTTTTCTATTAGCATTCAATGCAAATTGGAATTGTTATACATCATTTAAATTATTTTCAGGTTATCAATGCTTATTCGTCGTATCTGTTGGGAGTTGTTGGTGAAGATCGTCATATAATGCCGACCTGGCTGGTCAATTGGTTACTTGAATTTAGACCGGACACCCAGGGAGGAAAAAATGACAACGAAATTGTGGCGAAGAAGAATGGACCCTTGAATAGATGCACCGATGAGTATTTTAAAAAAGATAAGGTAAGTCCAACTTCCTTAAAGTATGCATATATGGGATATAAATAATAAGATAGTATGTGTTGATTGCATCATATTTTCGTTGTGATGCAGCTTTATATTCCTCTTAATAAGGGAAATACCCACTGGGTTTCGGTTGTCATGCATCGCCCGAAGGAAGAGTTCCAGGTTTTTGATTCTTTGATGGGACCCGAACCTGACAGTGAAATTACAGAAAAAGTTGAGGAGCTGGTACGGCATAAATTTACATAAGCATATTGAAATTATCATTTAGTAACTGAACTATGTTCAATTCTTTTCGTGCTATCATGTATATGAACAGAAAAATCAACTTGGATATGACATACGTGATGCGAATGCGAGCGGTGTTATGAATTTTCCGCATGTGTCTACCTGGCCTATCAAAACGTATGACATCCCACAACAAGAAGACGGGTGAGTAAATACTTTCATATTGTTTTAATAAGTTACCTCAAATGTGAACTTATGAACCGTTGTTTGTATGGACCAGCAATTCATGTGGAATATTTGTTCTTCGATGCTTTCAATATTGGAACGGTGAAAAATGGACAAGCCATTTTTCCCAGGTCTGGTTTTATTTCAAATGCTTATATTCAATTAAATTCATTATGTAATACTGTTTGAATTGTACTAATATGAAGTTCTAACAGGGGTCAATTGATAAATCGAGGGACTTAATGATTGCGCAGTTTATTTTTTCGGATAGAAATACGCTCAACGATGTCAAGGACAAAGTTAACCGGCTTGCAAAGAAGAAATAAATGTGGCAAAATTTTTGTACAAGAAAATTTTGTAGGTTCAAATAATGTTTACTTTCATTTTGACTTTCATGCCTTGTGATGAAGAAGACACTACTATTTTGAATATTTAAGTCGAGAGCGACATTTGGATTATTATGTTGTCTTCATGCCGTTGTCTTTACATTTGAAATCTTCATATTAATAGTTGTGCAGTCGTCAAATTGTTTGGGTTTAACTGTACTGCTGAATGTTAAAAAAAATGTACATGTATTTATTATGCACTTTAAAGCACTGTCGCCGTGGCTTATTATAACACCGACGTTCTTAATTTTCTTTTCTAAAAAAATTGCCGACAAGTGCACCGGCCAGTCTGACGTCAGACAGGACCGACGGCACTGTCGAATAGGGCAGCGTCGAATGACGGGTAGCATAACAAATCAACGACGCTCGACTGCAAGTGCGCCGCCGGGTATATAAGCTGGTCGTCACGCGCTCCGTCGGGCGAGGTGGGACTAAAACTTAGCTATCGCAGCCGCCGTGCCTGCAGCGACGCGCGTGACCGCGTGGGCCGGCCCAATATAATTGTTTCCGCCCGCGGCGCGACGACGGCCCAAGTAGCACGTGGCACGACGACGGCCCAGGTTCCACGCGGGGCGACTTGGAATGTTTAGTCCCACCTCGGCCAACGGAGCGCGTGACGACCTGCTTATATACCCGGCGGCACATAGGCTATCGAACTCCTCTGATTGCCTCATACTGCTGCCGCTGTCTGACTCTGCCCTGTGGGACAGTGCCGCCGGCCGACGCTGCCACTGTGGGACAGTGCCGCCGGCGCACTTGTCGGGTGTTTCTTTTAAAAAACAACGGGGTTCAAAGCGACGGCGACCATAAACAGCGACGACAGTACTATGCAAAAATGAGCACGTCAAAATAAACAACAGCGACTTGCACAAAATTAACAGTAAAAATGAACACATCAAAATAAACAAAGTAAAACTCCTTCTTGCATTACATAGTCTGTCATCAAAACAAAATAGTCTGACATCAACGAAGTAAAATAAGTTCATATAACATATTATAACAATTTTTAAAGATCAAATATATAGAACATTAAAAAACTGTCTTCAATGAAAGGGTGGAACGATCTTTCATAGCCATCCATAATAAAACTGTCTTCAATCAAAGGGTGAACCAATCTTCCATACTCCACAAGTTAAGCAAAGTTCCTACATAACAATAAGATATGTGTTAATTCACAATGAACAAATAAATTCAGTTTGAACAATAAGATATACAATAACATAAGAAAATCATACTTAGGATTTTGAGGGCACGTGGACTTATAATGACCCGCAACACCGCACTGTCCACATTGACGTTTGCTTTTCTCATCAAAAGCTTTTGGTCGCCCATTTTTGGTGACATCAGGACCATCCTTACCGCGGCCTTTAACATTCTGTTTTGGTGCGCCTTTGGTGTTAACTTTTGCGGGATCACGAACAAGACCATGATCTTGATTAGGCTCGAATGCATTGTCGTTCACAAACTGTACCTCCGCACCAGGCTCATCCTCCTCAGTGTAATCATTATCTATTATGTCCCTCAGAGCCGCCTTCAACTTGTCGAATAAAAATGGTTTATGGCATGCTTTATGAGTTGCTTCAGCAGATAAGATAGTCAACTCGCTGTACCTAGCTCTGTCCCCTGCACCTGCCCATCCCCACGCAAACAGATCGCTAGTGCGCTTCACGGGAAGTCCACCCCTTGCAACTTGGCTCAACCTCCGCAGTACTAAACACTTAGGTATCTCACGTAAGCGCAGCTGAATCAGAACGTGAAGAATATGTTTGCAAGGAAGTCCTTTGCGATACATGCTTCTGCAACTGCACTTCATAGTTTCTTCTAAGTTACCTGGGGTGTAATTCACAGTGAATCTGATATCTCTATTTTCCTTCCATGTCAGTATGAATCTGTGAGTGTCTGCTCCTCTCAGTCTCTCAAGGACCTCAAGCTCCCGTGCCTTCTTCATATCTTCCTGGAAGATATAAAAGTTTGCCGCAGTGAACTCATGGGTAGCTGATTTCTCAATATCTTTACACTCATCCAATACTGGTACTGGAACTGTCTGTGAGTTTGTGTAATCCTCATGCGCCTCATTCTCACGGAGACGAACTATGCAGTTCTCATAGTGCACAATCATATCAACAATAGTCATACCGGAGTCTAGATGCAAGTGAAGGCATGAATTCAGACTCTCACTTCGCTGGTTACTTCGCATACCTAAGAAAAAGCCACCTGAGAGATATGATGCAGCCCAAAGCCTTTTCTTCTTGTACATCCTACGTAACCATGTCTTTGTTTTCTCCGACTGCCATTTGGCGGTAAACGCTGCCCATCTCTCCTCAAATACCTTTTTTGAAGTGGCATAATAAAGTAGAGACCTGAACTCCTTTAGAGACTTATGATGAAGGTGTTTCTGCATGTTCTTCTCAATATGCCACGAGCAAAGACGATGCCAAACCTCCGAAAGTACCTTTCTTATGGCCTTAATCATAGCTGCATCTCCATCAGTAATTACTGACCTGGGCCTCTTCTGACAGTGAGCCCTCAAAAACGTCTGAAGCAGCCAGACATATGTATCTTCCGTCTCGTCAGACACAAGAGCACAACCGAATACCGTGGTGCAACGGTGGTTGTTCAGACCGACAAAAGGTATAAATGGCATGCCATACCTATTCATCCTGTATGTGCTGTCGAAGACTGTCACATCACCGTAGTCAACATAGTCTCGACGTGATTGAGAATCACACCAGAATATGTTTTTCAGCCTTCCTTCATCATCGACGGTGTGCTCAAAGAAGAAATCTGGATCTCTCTCTTTTCTGGTCATCATGATC
Organism: Triticum aestivum; assembly: GCF_018294505.1. NCBI lineage: Eukaryota > Viridiplantae > Streptophyta > Magnoliopsida > Poales > Poaceae > Triticum > Triticum aestivum. The sequence continues at coordinate 644,122,731 of NC_057795.1, forward strand.
CCAATGGCAGTGTCTGCATCACCTTGTGCAAGCAACTTCATTTTTTCTCTATAACACATGTTATAAAGCTTCTTCCTCCCAAAACCAGCCTTTGCATATGACCCGTACCTACTGACGAGTTGATCATAAATCATATGTTTCCTGATTCCAGCACCTGCCATGGTTAAGATCTCAGCCTTCTGATATTCTTTAATCTGATTGTGAGACCGAAGAAACGTGACTTCATCCGGTCTAGCTAGAACGTGACTGTGATCATCATTGAAACTGCTGACATACCAAACGTCACGCTCTTTATCAAGTTTCAAAGTTATATGCGCATCGCAGAAGCAACGAGTCTCCCCTCTCAGCCTGCGGGTCCTGGCTTCCATTGTACAAAGTTTTGCCTGTCGTTTCCCAGCTCTCGCACACACATACTTTCTCAAGCGCTTAGTTGCCTCAGGACCTTTCGAAAATTTCAGTGAATCCTTTCTTACGCTGAAACCACGCTCGTAAGCATACTGGTTATAGAAAGTGTAAGCCTCTCCTAGTGACTTGAACATATTCCTCATGACCTTCCAATGCATGTCCAATGATTCTTGCTGATATTCATCAAATCCGATGTCAAAATTAAACAGATCATCACCAACATGCTCATCATTCCCGCTTGTACCATCTACATCTCCCTGTAAATTAATGCATTAAACCATTTATGTCAGTCAGTTATAATTTTAATATGTACTGTAGTGATGTAAGTTTCAAAACTTACTTTGCTCGAGCTGTCATCATGAGATGCATCAACGTGCGATTTGTCACTTTCATCGTCCACGATATTCCTCACAAAGTCCCCGTCCTCGTCCATCTGCGCGCATTGAAAAAAAACATGTAAGCGCTCATATGGTTATTATGTCATTTCTTCTATGATTTTATTAATAACATACCCGGAGTGCACTTTCAGCAAATGAATCATCTACATCCATATCATCATCATCATCGCCATGTCGCTGCATCATGCAAAAAAATATTAAATTTTCCGTGCGGTCTATCATATTTACCCCCTCATATTTATTGTTTTATCAACATTGATCACACTTACATTGCCACTATAAGATTCATCCAAACTCATGTAGTTCTCCTCACGAGGTTCATCCATATTCAGTGACGAGGTTTCGTTGTCCTCGCCGTAATCATCGCCATCATAATCTCCCTCCTCCTCTAACTATATATAGTTAAAAAAAATTGTATGATGAATCAAACCCGTGTAACATCATCCCTAAAACAACTATCTTATCAAGCACAACAATGTCTCAAACCAACCTCTTGCACGGCGGCGAGGATTTCAGCCGGATCCATTTCCTCCGATGACGAACGTGATGACAGCAAGACGTTGCTGGCCGGCGGAGGCAGGTGTCGACGGTGTGAGGACGATGGCTGGTCGTAGCAGGCGTAGTGCGCCGAGGGAGGCGGCGACGTAGATCGTGGGTGGGCGGCCATCTGGGCGACGGGAATGGAATGCGGCGGCGGGCACGCGCGCCGGCAACGGTAAAGGCGCCGGGGCACGCGCGGCGGCCTGTTTGGGCCGCGACTCAGGCGACGGCGACTTCGTGCAGATGGGGGCCAACGTGGAGACGGCGTGGATGCGTTAGGGTTCAGGGTTTCGACGGCGGGCGTCGGCGGCTACCGTGTCTTTTTTTTTCCTCCAACAACTGTCGACGCCAACGTGGAGACGTGAGGGCGTACGACGGCGATGTATGGCGACGGGTGCGGGTACGCGGGCGGGCGTACGTAGAGCGACGGGTGCGGCATACGCGGACGGGCGTATGACGTCGCGCGCGACGTACGGCGTCGGGTGGGTATTCCTATACCTAATGTGCAATTACCATACTACCCACTATACGTTTTATGAGGGGTTGTACCGAAGCACTCCCCTATATTATATTTTAATCTGATGGATGTAATCTTTTAACTTTTACAATTAACATGGAGCCTTGTATGATGCTTTCAATTAGTAAATAAATAAAAATAAATATATAAGAGAAGATGGGCTGGAGTTGCTCTTACTGGCTCTCGGTTTCCCTCTGGTGCATTCACCATCAACAACATTTTCTTCGCCAGATTGGTAGACAAGCTTGTTGACACCACATTTGGTTTATTTAGCTTCCTATAAACATGAATGCTTGTCCGAAAAATGGTGACAGATCAACACGCGGTACAGTACAAAACAAACGAGCGTGACCTTCGACCTGTCTAGTACACAGTTTCTGACCTGCCCTGCCTACTACAGTAGCACGCTATTTCTTCGGGCGGTCCAATTTCTTGCTTTTTTTGTTTTTTGTTTTTTTGCTGCAGATTTGTCATCAGTCGTATGCATGCGCGTCCGTCCGTTCATATGATAAACAAGTGGATGAGGTAAAATACAAGTAACACCAGATACTGACGGGGTTATGGACATCAACGAAGTGAAGTGGACATGCACGTCCACAAGGTGTGGCATGTCGAGCACAATTGCGTGGATGGTATAAGTAGGAGCAGCAGTTCCGGCGAACGCCACACACTGTTAGGCTTTATTGTTAGGGATATAACCCTACGGTGAGACCCGCCCTAACAGGGCTAGGTTAGGATGTTGGCGACTCAACAGTAAAGCCTTAGACAAGCCCAAGAGACCAAGACACGGAGCCAGGTAGGCGACTTACGTGGTGAGCCGGACGGAGGCCCAGAGCCAGAAGACGATGCGTGACCTAGAAGCGGAAGCCGCCCAATGGCGACTTGCCTGGCAAGGCAAGGCGACTTAGGATTAGGGTCGGTCACGGAGTATGACCCGACCCAGACTCTTGTAAGCCCAGGGCCTCGACCTGTGTATATAAAGGCGAGTCTCTGGGGCAGGTAAAATTAAGCTACAATCAATCGGTAGCTAGGTCAAGCGAATCCGCTCCCTTGTAATCAGTACTCAAGCAATACAACTAAAAGCAGGACGTAGGCTTTTACCTCGATCATGAGGGGCCAAACCTGGGTAAACTCGTGTCTTTGGTCCCGCTCAACCCCTTCAAACTGATCACCGTAGCAATGGCATCGCACCTAAGTCCTTTCACTAGGGCATCTGCTGTGTTAACCCCACGACAGTTGGCGCCCACCTGGGGCTAGCGGACGGTGGTTTCGAGTTCTTGAAGGGCTGTTTCCCAGGGATCGAGGGATACACCGTTGGCAGGATGACCAAGAGTCGCTGCGGCAAGCTCTACATCGACGACGCTGGCTGGGGCCCCGAGTCTGACTCAATCGAGTACGGATACCGGATCCCCTTCGGCGGGATTCACGTCTTCATCAGAAAGATCGACGGATCTGAGCCCGAGAAGGACGCCTCCACCAACATCGTCGAGGCGGCTCAGCACGCGCGACCTGCCCGGATTCAACCCGGTCGGAAGCGTGCTTTCATCGGTTTCACGCAAGGCATGGAGCTTGCGGAAGATTCTGTATCTGGAGGAGAGACTCTCATCTACTCAGGTGATGAGTCCTCTACCAGAGATACAGAGTCAATTTACCAGCTTCAAGATGGCGGGCTTGGGGGCTACTCCGATGGCAACAGAATTCCGGACCCCTATGAGCCGCCGAACAGGCCTGCTATTTTCATGGCTGGCATAGGGCCGGCTCTCAACTCATCAACAACTGCAGCTATGACATCTAACTCGACCACTGTAGCGGCCGGTGGCTCCGGGTCAGTCAGGCCGCCGACTCAGGTGTTGCTGGATCTTGTGGGCACCTTGACAACTTTATTGGCAACAGAGGTCATCGCGGCGAATCAAGCGGAGCGTAATGCAGAGATTGCGAAGGTTCGGGATGAGATAACCAAGGCCCAGGAGGACATTGTAGCTAAAAGAAAACAGTTGGCCGCGCGGAGGATCCAAGTCGATGCTGAGGAAGAGCGCTTAAAGGCAGAAGCCCAACGGTTAAATTTAGATTAAAACTCGTCCAACGCAATATTCCAGAGGAGGCACCAGAGTCGTATACCATCAACATTTGACCCGAGGTGTTTGTTCGGCACCCCGGAGATGGGCCAAGTACTCCAGACGCCCGAGTGAACCATTAGTTGAACCCAGACACGCCAGGAAGCCGGGCGGCTGCTCAACCTCGTCAGCATGAGATGACATGGAGGGAGGAGTCGGGTTCTAACCCGCCCCCAATCAGACACCACCGCAACGTTTCCTGATGCCATCAGGAGGGCACTTTTCTAATCCAGTGTAGCAGTAGCAACTCAACTGGCGGCAGTTCCTATCACGGGCGCCTCACCAGTTGCGGTGGAGACCCGGAATGCCGTCGAGCTCTTGCAGATGGCCAATGCACAACAGGCGGCTTACTCATACAATCGTGATCGTTTACACTCGACCCCTCGTCCAAGTCGAAGTTACAGTAGGCATATTGAGTCGCCCGCTGTCTCCAGCAGTGAGCGGTGGCGTAACCCGTGTCGTGATGATAACCCGCCCTGTATTGAGACGATAGCGGCGGCTCACCAGGGGGCTTATCAGCAGCTTCCAGTGACCCCTTCAGCTTTGGTAGGAGCCGGGGCAATTTCAAGGTCTGTTGGAGTGCCATGTTTAGTACCGACCTTGCATAACGAGCGTCTGCCTGAAGATTTTAAGGGCCCTCGCAAGGTGCCGAATTACACAGCTGATCTCCCCCCTGAGGCTTGGATTGAGAGTTATGAGTTAGCTACAGAGATGTTGGATGTCAATGAAGCTGTCTATGCCAAATACTTTACTATGATGTTGGAAGGGCCGGCTCGTACATGGTTAAAGAGCCTACCTCCTAATTTTATCAGTTCATAGGCGGAGTTAAAGGCGCGTTTCGTCAAAAAAATTTCAAGGGACATGCAAACAACCTCTGACGATTGTTGATTTGGATCAATGCGTGGAGCGTGAATGAGTCGGCCCACCATTGTGAAGTAAATATGCCCTAGCACTACTAGAGAAAACCCTAGTAATAACGCGGGATTAATGCCCACTAGTAGCGCGGGTAACCGCACTATTAATAAGGCGCTACAGCTATTACTTAACAGAAGCGCGTGCGACGAGCGCTACTACTAAGACACATAGCCGCAACGTTTGTTCTCCGCCGCGCTGCTGCTAATCTAACTAGTAGCAGCGTGTTTTCTGTCCATCGCTACTAATATTCTTTTTTTATTTTTTTTATTTTGAGTGTATTTATACGCCGTTATACAAATTTTGGTACAACACCAATTACGAGGTTTATATCTCCATAACAGTGTGTCAAATGAAGGTGGATTAGGTTCAAGTGGATGCAATATATGGTGCATGTCAAAAGTATACTACTAATCGAAACTTGATCTAGTTTGGACTAGTAGTACTTTCGATGTGCACCACATGTTGCCTCCACTTGAATCTAATCCGTCAGCACAAGCTATTTAATCATCATCATAGTCATTACCACCAAGAATAGTTATTTAATCATCATAGTCATAGTGTAGCACATCACCATCTTCAAACTCATTCTAGCTAGCTAATCACCACCAACACTAGCTACGGTAGCTATCTAATCACCACCAACACTAGCTAATAATAATCATCATAGTCATTACCATCAACACTAGCTATTTAATCATCATAGTCATAGTGTAGCACATCATCATCTTCAAACTCATTTCTAGCTAGCTAATCACTCCTACTGCTCTCTCTCAGGTAAAATAACATAAAACATGTGTAGCACTCCTGCTTAGTCAAGTTGGAGCATGCAGATGAACCTGTCTCCTAATCGTGGGATGCGCTTCTGATTGCTGCCCCCTAGTACTTCTCTGCGATCATTCACAATTTTCCTCCTGTCTTTCACTGTCAAGCATTCCTCGCTATTAGAAATCCTGAATGCACTAAAGTGCATTGTAGGATATCTTGGCCGTAAGCTAACAATTCTTATGTGACCTTTAGTCTCGATCCAATGAGGCACAACATTCATCGGGAGTCCCTGTTGAAGACCATCGTATAGTAACATACTTAGCAATGAAGTTTAGCTTAAAAAATAATGTATGCAAAAGATGCACTGAGGACAAATAGTAAAAATCTTACCATCTTTCCTAAATAGATGTGACCGTAGTTCAGTACGAACACTATCGGTCGCACGTTTTGAGTACTAAGATTTTCAAGTCCAGAAAAATAATTTGTCTTGACAGTATGAAGATCCTCAAGCCATGAAACATAATGACTTATCTCCTCGCAGTTTAATTCAGCCCCGGGACAGTAGTAGGTCCTGTCTACCAAGCGCTGGACATGTTTGCTTGAATGGAAATAAGCTATCAATAGAAATTAGTTGTCAACTATTTTTGAATAAACAATATCAAAGACATAAATATGGTTGAGAAACTCACATAATGGTATAACTGGAGGCGTCTGCACATTGACCCAGATGTCGATATTACCTTCAATATCATCTTCCAGACGAATATCAAAGGTGATAACCATATCAGGCTCAAATGCATAAGTCTTGCATAGTGCTTGCCAAGTTTTGCATCCAAAATAGGTTTAGGTGTCTGTGCTGTATAATTTTGCGTGGAAAATAGAACCATGCTCGGTCTTCAAGTAAACTCTCTTTACCTCCATAGTAGTTTTCATAGGACTGAAATCTATCTTATCCAAGACAAAAACTCTTGCATGGCAGGGGATACGCTAGTAGAATAGTAAAAAAATATATTATAAGTTGAAGCAAATGAAGCAGATGTTATGCTTAATTACGAAAAAAGACTTGTCGTTGGGACTTACTGTATCCACTTTGAAGTTCTCGTCCAGCTTGATGCTAAAGCGCCTATCATCATCTAGGAAGATTCTATCGCACAGGCCGCGCTCGTCTTCGCAGTATTTGCAAATACCGAAATCCTTTTCGTCGTCAGACATTTCCTATGTTCATAGTTGAAACATTAATTGAAAATCGATCGAAGACAACTACCAGGATACTCAAGACACAAATCTAGGGCACTCCATATTTCCTACATATTCTGGCACAAGTCATGCCAAAATTCATGGAAAAATCCAGCATGAACTTTGCTAAAATAGGACATATCGAGCACCTGAAATTTGCCGGAACGGAAATGAATCAACACTCCGGCATAAAATAGGCCACTCGGAGGTGTAACCTGCAAACATGACCGGCCACTTGGGCAAGCACATATCCTATTTGAGCAACACAAGATATACATTTCACAATATCTTATAGGACTCATATTGACATGAGCATTCAATAAGCAAAACCCAATCATAAAATAAATAAGTATTCAAATTAGCATGCATCCAATAAGCAAAAGTAAATCATCTCTTGCATCATCGTCGGATATTATCACTAATACATCCCGAATAGTATCATACATATAACATCACTAATACAACTAAAACCCTAGTGAACGACGGGTATTGGCGCGGGCGGTGGACATCCAAAGAGAAGGAACCATCACAGGATCATAGCTCCAGTGAGATCCCTGGAGAACCTGCGAGGTATTGGAGAACCTGTGCTCCAGAGCAAACAAGTAGCGACGGACGTGCGCGTCCTCCTCGCTGAGACGGTGATGTACCACCTTTGCGGGGTCCTCAAGCCTCTCGACCGTCACTGGCCCACACGATCGCCACCAAAGAAGGTTCGGGTTAACGACGGGCTGACTCCTCACCAAGCTGCGCCCCCGATAGGTAGCGCCTCCCAGTACCAGCTCGGCGGATCCCAGTCCCAAACATGGCCCATCTGGTCAAGCAGGCGTCCTCCACCGAGTCGACGACAAGGATGCGGGATAGGCATCGTCGACGTCGATGCGTGAAAAATTGCTTTAACTAAAAAAATAACAACAAATGTGACATGTTCAACTAGTTCTTACTAAAAATAAACTTACTATAAATAAAAATAAACTAGTACCTAATTAGTACCTAGTTCTTACTAACTAATCAGTGCCTAGGAACTACTGCCCTAATTACCATCTAATTTGATGAACCTAGGGGTGGAAAGTGGTAGCGGATATTCCAATTATCCAACTTAAAAGTGAAATAAGTGGTCAAATTTTACTTGTTTTATGATTAATCTTAGAAATTATTATGCATTACAATAGTGTTTATTCATCATCTAAGAAAACATCATCTAAGAAAACATCCGAGCCGCATCCGTATCCGATAACATCCACATCCGATTCGTTTCCACCCATAGGTGAACCCTAACTAATTTGATGCAACTAAAATTTGAAGAACCCTAGGCAGAGGTAGGGGAGGGGGAGGAGCAGGCATGCTTACCTTGGGTGCCTGCGGCGAGGGAGGGGCATGCGGAGTCGAGGTCGGGGTCGGGGCTCGGGCGCGCGACGGAGGGCGGCGTCGAGGTTGGGGTCAGGGGCGGCGTCGAATCCGGGGTCGGGGGCGGCGTCGACGGGCGCGGAGAGCGACGGGAGAGCGCGCGGCGGCCGACAGGAGACGGCGACGGCGACAGCGGAGGAGTTGGATTTGGGGGAAGTGGCCGTGGGGAAGAACGAACCACGCGGTCAAGTCAGAAGTAGCAGTAGCGCATTCCAAGAAGTGCGCTACTGCTATTCCTTTCTCCTTTTCCCCACTTTTCATTTATTTTTCTTTACATTTTATTTTTTCCTTTCACCTTTTTCTATTTCTTTCATTTTCATTTACTTCTCTATTTGGTTTCCATTTAATTTTTTTCCTTTAGCAGTAGCGCCTTTTAGCGTAAACGCACTGCTACAAAGCAAGTAGCGGTAGCGCGGTTTGAGGTAGATTGCTACTACTATGTGTAGCCTATTGGATAAGCCGTAGGAATTTTAGTAGTAGCGCTTTTATATTCAGGCGCGCTACTGCTACAACTGTATCTGTAGCGCCGTTTACGCCAGCGTGCCACTGCTACTTAGCACCAGCGTGCTTTTTTGACACACGCTACTGCTAAAGTTCTATGTATAAGGTTTTCCCTAGTAGTGTAGAGGCAATAATAAAGTTATTATTTTATATTTCCTTATTCATGATGAAGGTTTATTATTCATGCTAGAATTATATTGATCAGAAACTTAAATACATGTGTGGATACATAAACAAATACCGTGTCCCTCGTGAGCCTCTACTAGACTAGCTCGTTGATCAAAGATGGTTAAGGTTTCCCAACCATAGACATGTGTTGTCACTTGATAATGGGATCACATCATTAGGAGAATGATGTGATGGACATGACCCATCCGTTAGCTTATCATATGATCATTCTGTTTATTGCTATTGTTTTCTTAATGTCAAATACATATTCTTTCGACTATGAGATCATGCAACTCCTGGATACCGGAGGAATACCTTGTGTGCTATCAAACGTCACAATATAACTGGGTGATCATAAAGATATGCTCTACAGGTATCTCCGAATGTGTCTGTTGAGTCCGCATGGATCAAGATTAGGATTTGTCACTTTGAGTATTGGAGAGGTATCTCTGGGCCCTCTCGGTAAAACACATAACAAGAAGCTTGCAAACAAAGTAACTAAGGAGTTAGTTACGAGATGATGTATTACGGAACGAGTAAAGGTACTTGCCGGTAACGAGATTGAACTAGGTATGAAGATACCGACAATCGAATCTCGGGTAGGTAACATACCGATGGACAAAGAGAATTACGTATGTTGTCATAAGGTTTGACCGATAAAGATCTTCGTGGAATATGTAGGAACCAATTGTTGGAAATATGCCCTAGAGGCAATAATAAAAGTATTATTATTATATTTCCTTGTTCATGATAATTGTCTTTTATTCATTCTATAATTGTATTATCCGGAAATCGTAATACACGTGTGAATACATAGACTACAATATGTCCCTAGTGAGCCTCTAGTTGACTAGCTCGTTGATCAACAGATAGTCATGGTTTGCTGACTATGGACATTGGATGTCATTGATAATGGGATCACATCATTAGGAGAATGATGTGATGGACAAGACCCAATCCTAAGCATAGCACAAGATCGTGTAGTTCGTTTTGCTAGAGCTTTTCCAATGTCAAGTATCTCTTCCTTAGAACATGAGATCGTGTAACTCCCGGATACCGTAGGAGTGCTTTGGGTGTACCAAACGTCACAACGTAACTGGGTGACTATAAAGATGCATTACAGGTATCTCCGAAAGTGTCTATTGGGTTGACACGGATCGAGACTGGGATTTGTCACTCCGTATGACGGAGAGGTATCACTGGGCCCACTCGGTAGTGCATCATCATAATGAGCTCAAAGTGACCAAGTGTTTGGTCACGGGATCATGCATTACAGTACGAGTAAAGTGACTTGCCAGTAACGAGATTGAACGAGGTATTGGGATACCGACGATTGAATCTCGGGCAAGTAAAATACCGATTGACAAAGGGAATTGTATACGGGGTTGTTTGAATCGTCGACATTGTGGTTCATCCGATGAGATCATCGAGGAGCATGTGGGAGCCAACATGGGTATCCAGATCCCGCGGTTGGTTATTGCCCGAGAGCCGTCTCGGTCATGTCTGCATGTCTCCCGAACCCGTAGGGTCTACACACTTAAGGTTCGGTGACGCTAGGGTTGTATGAATATGAGTATGCAGCAAACTGAATGTTGTTTGGAGTCCCGGATGAGATCCCGGATGTCACGAGGAGTTCCGGAATGGTCTAGAGGTAAAGATTTATATATGGGAAGTCTTATTTTGGTCACCGGAAAAGTTTCGCGCGTTATCGGTATTGTACCGGGAGTGCCGAAAGGGGTCCGGGGGGTCCACCAGGGGTCCACCTGCCTCGAGGGGGGGCACATGGGCTGTAGGGGGTGCGCCTTGGCCTATATGGGCCAAGGGCACCAGCCCCAAGAGGCCCATGCGCCAAGGAGACAAGGAGAGGGGATAGTCCTAAGAGGGGAAGGCACCTCCGAGGTGCCTTGGGGAGGATGGACTCCTCCCCCCCTTTGGCCGCTCCCTTCCTTGGAGGAAGGGGCAAGGCTGCGCCCCCCTCTCTCTTGCACCTATATAAAGGGAGGGGAGGGAGGGGCAGCCGCACCCCTCAAGGCTTGGCGCCTCCCTCCTCCCTGCAACACCTCCTCCTCCTCCCGTAGTTGCTCAGCGAAGCCCTGCCGGAGTTCTGCTGCATCCACCACCACGCCGTCGTGCTGCTGGATCATCATCAACCTCTCCTTCCCCCTTGCTGGATCAAGAAGGAGGAGACGTCATCCGCTCCGTACGTGTGTTGAACGCGGAGGTGCTGTCCGCTCAACACTAGGTCATCGGTGATCTGAATCACGGCGAGTACGACTCCATCATCCCCGTTCCATTGAACGCTTCCGCACGCGATCTACAAGTGGTATGTAGATGCAATCACTTTCCCATGACACGTTGCTAGATGAACTCATAGATGGATCTTGGTGAAACCGTAGGAAAATTTTTAATTTTCTGCAACGTTCCCCAACAGTGGGATCATGAGCTAGGTCTATGCGTAGTTCTCTATTGCACGAGTAGAACACAATTTCTTGTGGGCGTAGATGTTGTCAACTTTCTTGCCGCTACTAGTCTTATCTTGCTTCAGCAGTATTGTGGGATGAAGCGGCCCAGACCGACCTTACACGTACGCTTACGTGAGACTGGTTCCACCGACTGACATGCACTAGATGCATAAGGTGGCTAGCGGGTGTCTGTCTCTCCCACTTTAGTTGGAGCGGATTCGATGAAAAGGGTCCTTATGAAGGGTAAATAGAAGTTGACAAATCACGTTGTGGCTTTCACGTAGGTAAGAAAACGTTCTTGCTAGAACCCTATTGCAGCCACGTAAAACTTGCAACAACAATTAGAGGACGTCTAACTTGTTTTTGCAGCAAGTGTTTTCTGATATGATATGGCCAAAGTTGTGATGAATGATGAATGATATATGTGATGTATGAGATCATGTTCTTGTAATAGGAATCACGACTTGCATGTCGATGAGTATGAGAACCGGTAGGAGGCATAGGAGTTTTCTTTATTTTTGTATGACCTGCGTGTCATTGAAGAACGCCATGTAAATTACTTTACTTTATTGCTAAACGCGTTATCCGTAGAAGTAGAAGTAGTCGTTGGCGTGACAACTTCATGAAGACACGATGATGGAGATCATGATGATGGAGATCATGGTGTGATGCCGGTGACAGGATGATCATGGAGCCCCGAAGATGGAGATCAAAGGAGCTATATGATATTGGCCATATCATGTCACTACTATATAATTGCATGTGATATTTATTATGTTTGTGTATCTTGTTTACTTAGAACGACGGTGGTAAATAAGATGATCCCTCATAACAATTTCAAGAAAGTGTTCTCCCTAACTGTGCACCGTTGCTAAAGTTCGTCATTTCGAAGCACCACGTGATGATCGGGTGTGATAGATCCTTACGTTCACATACAACGGGTGTAAGACAGTTTTACATATGCAAAACACTTAGGTTAACTTGACGAGCCTGGCATGTACAGACATGGCCTCAGAACACAAGAGACCGAAAGGTCGAACATGAGTCGTATGGAAGATACGATCAACATGGAGATGTTCACCGACGATGACTAGTACCATCTCACGTGATGATCGGACACGGCCTAGTCGACTCGGATCATGTATCACTTAGATGACTAGAGGGATGTCAAATCTGAGTGGGAGTTCATTAAATAATTTGATTAGATGAACTTTATTATCATGAACAATAGTCTAAAATCTTTGCAAAATGTCTTGTAGATTAAATGGCCAACGCTCATGTCACCATGAACTTCAACGCGTTCCTAGAGAAAACCAAGCTGAAAGATGATGGAAGCAACTATTCGGACTGGGTCCGGAACCTGAGGATCATCCTCATAGCTGCCAAGAAACAATATGTCCTAGAAGCACCGCTAGGTGATGCACCCATCCCAGAGAACCAAGACGTTATGAACGCTTGGCAGTCTCATGCTGATGATTACTCCGTCGTTCAGTGTGGCATGCTTTACAGCTTAGAACCGGGGCTCCAAAAGCGTTTTGAGCGACACAGATCATATGAGATGTTCGAGGAGCTGAAACTAGTTTTCCAAGCTCATGCCCGGGTCGAGAGATATGAAGTCTCCGACAAGTTCTACAGTTGTAAGATGGAGGAAAATAGTTCTGTCGGTGAGCACATACTCAAGATGTCTGGGTTGCACAACCGCCTGTCCCAGCTAGACATCAACCTCCCGGACGAGGCGGTCATTGACAGAATCCTTCAGCCGCTCCCACCGAGCTACAAGAGCTTTGTGATGAACTACAATATGCAGGGGATGGTGAAAACTATTCCTAAAGTATTTTCAATGCTAAAGTCAGCGGAGGTAGAAATCAAGAAGGAGCATCAAGTGTTGATGGTCAATAAAACCACTAAGTTCAAGAAGGGCAAGGGAAAGAAGAACTTCAAGAAGGACGGCAAGGATGTTGCTGCGCCTGGTAAGCCAGTTGCCAGGAAGAAGTCAAAGAATGGACCCAAGCCTGAGACTGAGTGCTTTTATTGCAAAGGGAAGGGTCACTGGAAGCGGAACTGCCCCAAATACTTAGCAGACAAGAAGGCCGGCAACACTAAAGGTATATTTGATATACATGTAATTGATGTGTACCTTACCAGTACTCGTAGTAACTCCTGGGTATTTGATACCGGTGCCGTTGCTCATATATGTAACTCACAGCAGGAGCTGCGGAATAAACGGAGACTGGCGAAGGACGAGGTGACGATGCACGTCGGGAATGGTTCCAAGGTCGATGTGATCGCCGTCGGCACGCTACCTCTACATTTACCTACGGGATTAGTTTTAAACCTTAATAATTGTTATTTAGTGCCAAGTTTAAGCATGAACATTGTATCAGGATCTCGTTTAATACGAGATGGCTACTCATTTAAATCCGAGAATAATGGTTGTTCTATTTATATGAGAGAAATGTTTTATGGTCATGCTCCGATGGTCAATGGTTTATTCTTAATGAATCTCGAACGTAATGTTACACATGTTCATAGTGTGAATACCAAAAGATGTAAAGTTGATAACGATAGTCCCACATACTTGTGGCACTGCCGCCTTGGTCACATTGGTGTCAAGCGCATGAAGAAGCTCCATGCTGATGGACTTTTAGAGTCTCTCGATTATGAATCATTTGACACATGCGAACCATGCCTCATGGGCAAGATGACCAAGACTCCATTCTCCGGAACAATGGAGCGAGCAACCAACTTATTGGAAATCATACATACCGATGTGTGCGGTCCAATGAGTGTTGAGGCTCGCGGAGGATATCGTTATGTTCTCACTCTCACTGATGACTTGAGTAGATATGGGTATGTCTACTTGATGAAATACAAGTCTGAGACCTTTGAAAAGTTCAAAGAATTTCAGAATGAAGTAGAGAATCAACGTGACCGAAAGATAAAATTCTTACGATCAGATCGTGGAGGAGAATATTTAAGTCACGAATTTGGTACACACTTAAGGAAATGTGGAATCGTTTCACAACTCACGCCGCCTGGAACACCTCAGCGTAATGGTGTGTCCGAACATCATAATCGCACTCTATTGGATATGGTGCGCCTTGGGCCAAGGGCACCAGCCCCAAGAGGCCCATGCGCCAAGGAGACAAGGAGAGGGGAGAGTCCTAAGAGGGGAAGGCACCTCCGAGGTGCCTTGGGGAGGATGGACTCCTCCCCCCCTTTGGCCGCACCCTTCCTTGGAGGAAGGGGCAAGGCTGCGCCCTCCTCTCTCTTGCACCTATATAAAGGGAGGGGAGGGAGGGGCACCCGCACCCCTCAAGGCTTGGCGCCTCCCTCCTCCCTACAACACCTCCTCCTCCTCCCGTAGTTGCTCAGTGAAGCCCTGCCGGAGTTCTGCTGTATCCACCACCACGCCGTCGTGCTGCTAGATCAGCATCAACCTCTCCTTCCCCCTTGCTGGATCAAGAAGGAGGAGACGTCATCCGCTCCGTACGTGTGTTGAACGCGGAGGTGCTATCCGTTCAGCACTAGGTCATCGGTGATCTGAATCACGACGAGTACGACTCCATCATCCCCGTTACATTGAACGCTTCCGCACGCGATCTACAAGTGGTATGTAGATGCAATCACTCTCCCATGACTCGTTGCTAGATGAACTCATAGATGGATCTTGGTGAAACCGTAGG
Source organism: Triticum aestivum (assembly GCF_018294505.1). Classification (NCBI taxonomy): domain Eukaryota; kingdom Viridiplantae; phylum Streptophyta; class Magnoliopsida; order Poales; family Poaceae; genus Triticum; species Triticum aestivum. Next base: position 644,137,842 of record NC_057795.1, read on the forward strand.
AAATTTTTTAATTTTCTACAACGTTCCCCAACACCAATATGGACATGCACGCTCCGCTATTGGTTATTGACCAGAGAGGTGTCTCGGTCATGTCTACATAGTTCTCGAACCCGTAGGGTCCGCACGCTTAACGTTCGTTGACGATATAGTGTTATACAAGTTATGTGATTTGGTGAAAGAACGTCGTTCAGAGTCCTGATGAGATCACATACATGACGAGGAGCTTCGGAATGGTCCGGCGGGAAAGATTGATATATAGGACGATGACATTTGGACACCGGAAGAGTTACAGGAGGTATCGGGTAGTCATCGGATCAGCGGAAGGGGTTCCCGGAAGCCCCGGGAGGCTATATGGGCTTAATGTCCCTCTCCCTGGCCGCCAGCCCTAGGGGAAGGAAAGGGAGAGGGTTGGCCCCTCCTGCCTTTCCCTCCTCATGAAAGAAAGGAAAGGGGGGGCACCTCCTGATGATGCCATGGACCTAGGGTAGGGTCATAGGCCTGACCTAGACATCCTACCCAAGGTCACTACCCTAGAATCAAGAACATTCAAAGTACAAAGAAGACACCGACTGAAGTAACCTTGGAGTGCAATCTACTCGATCAATTATCTCACTGGGATACCCAATTCCATTCGACCAAGATGAAATCACTCGACCATGCAAGAAACCACTCGGAGTGTAGAAGACCTAGAGTCACCCAGGACGGCAACGGTCAGGCGTTCACTCCGTAGTCTTAAAGATCATTGATAGCTATTTATAGTTGGCGTTACCAGTAACTCCCTGTCTTAATGTACATTGAACCATGTAATGGGGGATGGCTGCGGTCCTGGCGCACTCTATAGAAGCCACCCCCTCCTTTGGCACAAGGGTTCGCACCCCATGTAACACACACACACACACACACACACACACACACACACACACTCATATTCCAGTCGACCGCCTCAGGGCACCGAGACGTAGGGATTTTACCTCCTCCGAGAGGGGCCTGCACTCGTAAACTCGTGTAGCCTCGCCGTAGCTAGGGCCTTGCCTCCTCATACGTACCCCCTACTCTTACTGTCAGACTTAGTACCACGACAGTTGGCGCCCACGGGCAAAGCGTCTTGGCAACTTCCGGTGAGGTTGCAATTTCTCTGATCTTCATCAACATGGTTTCCGGCGGTGGTTTGGCTGTGGGACGCGAGATCCGACTCGGCGCGCTCATTTTCGTCGCCGACGACTCTGCCTGGCTTCAAGAAGCCCCCCTCGATGTCGAGGATCTTCCGATCCACGGGGCAACGCATTTCTGCGCGAGTGCCTGCGGCGTCCTTCTGTGGCAGCCATCGACCCAGTATGGGTCGTCTCCTACATCATTCACTCACTCCGCTGGACGCCGCCACAAGCGATCCGGTCGGTCGTGGCTCTTGCGGTGGGTAAAGCATGCGGTGGCCCGCCAGTCGGCCACCCCTCAAGTCGTGGCGATCAAGCCCGACGAATTTCTCTACTGACCATTCGACCCGTCGACTGAATCCACAAACACTCTTTCTGAGTGCGGGAGCAGTGACCCCGCGGCGGAAGTTCGCATGGTCAATTCTCGTCGCAGCCCACCCGGGTTTTGCCGCAATGGCGATGGTGATGGCCCGTCGTATGGTCATGATGAGTACGAGCCCCAACCTCTCAATTCGCAGCAGAGGGAAGAGTTGCACTACCGCAACACGGAGAGGCTCCAGACCCCCATCATGGGGGAGACTTCCGAGGCTCGGGCCTTGGAGGCTGCGCGCCTGGCCACATTGGCTGAGCGCGCGCATCTGGAGAACCTCCAGCATTCTCTCGACAAACGCGCCCGTCGACTGATCCCCGAATCCAGTCGATGACAACGACAATTGTTTCCACCTAAACCCTAGGTATACCGCACTCCGATCTAGAATCTTACAGCTGCTGCACGTATAGCGGAATCTATTTAGCCGTCCCGTTTAGAGGCTGGAAGAGGCTTGATGCAGATCCGAGCGCTGCTCCAGGCAGCAGGAGAGCAAAACTCAGCCATTTCTAAATCGCGCAACAAAATCCACAGCAGGTCAGTGAGGGCAGACACAGTTCAGTCGGCGCATAGTCCTGGGTTACCTTTGTGATGTGAAGATCGTGATCACCGTCGAGATCGGCACCTGGGAAGAGCCCACGGAGAATTTGATCATGAATATGCCCGTGACAACCATCGTCGAGTGCCTTCACCCCCTCCGAGGGGCGGGTCATACGCACCCCGGCAGTATGATGACAGGCGCCCGTATGGTAGTGACCGCAGAGTTCCAGTCGATCCAAGAGAGCCTGGGTTCGATGCAATATCACTCCTCGTGCAAGGTTTGGTCGACAGGAATAGAGCATACAGAGAAGGATGGATAGAGATCGACCCAGTGGAAGCAGAGTGCACATTTCCGGCCCCGAGTGCATCGGAAGAGCCATCCGAGCCGCCGAGATCCCTCACAACTGCAGGTTGGCGACGGGCGCAAGTAAGTTCACCGGAGAGTTGAAGCCCGACACTTGGTTGGAGGATTAACGAGTGGCAGTGCACATTGGTGGTGGCAACTATGAGGTGGACATGAAACACCTCCCTTTGATGATTGAGGGTTCCGCCAGAGCTTGGTTGAATCAGTTGGCCCCTGGGAGCATTTTCAGTTGGGAGGAGTTAGCCAGAGTGTTTACCAAAACATTCGAGGGAACCTGCAAGCGACCTGCTGGTTTGGCCGAATTGCAGCATTGTGTTCAGAAGCAGAATGAGACTTTGAGAGACTATATCCAGAGATGACTGCCCTTCATCATACAGTGGAGAATGTATCAGAGCATCAAGCAGTTTGCACCGTTAAAGAAGGCGTCCGCTACAGAGAGCTCAACTTGAAGTTCGGTCGGACCGGGGACATGTCTTTGACTCGGATGATGGAGATAGCCACTCGGTATGCTAACGACGAAGAAGAAGACCGACTCTGGAGCGGCAAGAACGAATCAGTCGCCCAGGACACCGCAGGAGGAAACTCCAGTCGGAAGTAGAAACGCAAAGCTGAACCCGCACGTCCTGCTGAGGCAACAGTTTTGAATCAAGGGAGGTTCAAGGGGAAGCCTAAAGGGCCTTGGACCCCCCAAAAAGTGAAAGATCAAGCAGTAAATGATTTGCTCAATTTATCGTGTCATATACACACCAAAAAAGATGAAGAGGGAAACTTGATTCTTCTCAAGCATACCACTCGACAGTGCCGACTCCTGATTCAGAGTTTCCGAGAGGGTCAGCCCAGTTAGAAAGAAAAAGAATCTAATAAGGAGGAAGACAAAGAGGAAGATGATGGTTACCCCAACATAAATGCCACTTTAGTGATTTTTGTTGACATCGAGAGCAAAAGTCGACTGAAAGTTATCAACAGAGAAGTAAACATGGTTGCTCCGACAACGACGACATATTTGAAGTAGTCGAAAACCCCCATTACATTTGACCAGTCCGACCACCCAGCGCACGTTGCTACCCCTGGGCGGCAAGCGTTGGTGGTCTACACAGTCATTGGGGGCCTCGACTGACCAAGGTTTTGATGGACGGTGGCTGTGGTTTGAATATTCTGTATGCTGAGGCCCTCCGAGGGATGGGCATTCCGATGTCCAAGCTCAGCGAGAGCAACATGCGATTCCACGGAGTCATTCCAGGAAAGAAAGCCGATTCACTCGGTCAGATCACTCTTGACATGGTTTTTGGCGATTCAAAGAATTACCGCAAGGAGAAGTTGACGTTTGAGGTGGTGGATTTTGACAGTGCCTACGACGCTATTCTAGGCAGGCCTGCATATGCTCGTTTCATGGCCCGACCGTGTTACGTGTACCTCAAGTTAAAGATGCCTGGCCCCAGACGCGTGATCACAGTCACTGGAAATTGGCAAAGAGCAGAAGAGTGCCTCCAGAAGGGCTCAAAGATCGCCGATGAATAGATGGCAGCAATAGAGATGGAAGAATACCAGAAGAATGTAGATCCGAGTGAATTGTTGCGCGCCAAGAAGCCTGCTTCAGAGTCTGCATTTCAGTCGTCCGGTGAAACAAAACCATTTCACATTCACCCGACCGATCCCAATGCTGCTCCGACTCATATCTCAACAACACTCGACAACAAATAGGAAGAAGCGCTCATCCAGTTCCTCCGTGAGAACTGGGACGTCTTCGCATGGAAACCATCAGACATGCCGGGTGTACCCAGGGGACTGACTGAGCACCGTTTGCGAGTTGACCCGAAAGCAAAACCCGTTAAAGAGCATCTCCGTCGGTCCGCCACGGAGAAGAGGAAGGCAATTGGCAAGGAGGTGGCTCGGCTTCTGGCAGCTGAGTTCATCCGTGAGATATACCACTCCGAGTGGCTCGCTAATGTTGTCATGGTCCCTGTCGGGGGTTGGATGCGACATATGCCAAAGGATGGCTTATCATGGTGGGGGCGAGTAGAACGTCGCCGGTGCCTGGAAACGGGATGAGGCGAAGGCATGCACGCCGGCCAATCTTACCCAGCTTCAGGGCTCTCCGTGGAGATAACACCCCTACTGCTGCTCTGCGGGGTCTCCGCATGATCACTATGGCAAAGTGAGTACAAGGTTGCTCCTTGAGCTGTTTCCTGGAGGTAGGAGAAGGTGAGGCTAGCTCCCTCCTTCCTATATGATCTGGTCTAGTCTAAAGGAGCGATCCCCCATGCATGGGTGCCCCGGGGGGCTTATATAGGCCTGCCCCCTAGGGATACAATGGTAATCCAGCTGGGCGTGGGTCCCAGCCGTCTGTCTCTTAGGCCACCGTCTTCTCCGCCGACTGCTGGGGCCCGCTGACTAGCGGGCCCGACCAACAGGCCTGGTACTGTAGTCGTGCTTCTAATGACGCTGGCTTGGTCGTGGGGTTGTGGCAACAGTGCCGCCGTCTGACGGACGATCACTGTTGCCATTCCCCGTCTTGTCTGGTTAATGGCGTGGGGGGCCCGTGGGAGGGGCCGGCCGACTCCCAACAGGTCTGTCTTGTGGCGCTCTTGCCGTCTTCTATACCCCCGCTGACGGGTGGGACCCGCCGTCTCTGGGCCATACAGGCAGGCCGTCGTGGGCACAGTGCGCCGCCCACGGGGGCTGAGGTCAGGGCAGGCATGGCAACAGTGCCGCGCCGGATGGAGATCTCCATCGATACGGCGCACTGTAGCCACGCCGGCCCTTCGTAAGCGAGAGGGGGATGGGCCACGCGGTGGCCGTACCCCGTCCCGTCCATCGTGGCGAAGACAGGAGGAGGTCGGAGTCACAGGCCAACTCCCCATAGCCGGCTTCTCTGGAAGCCATCAATAGGAGTCGGCTTATCTCGAAGTCGCCCCTGGGACTCGGCCGTGAGGGATAGTCGGAGTCGCGGGCCGACTCCCCATAGCCGGCTTCTCTGGAAGTCGCCAATAGGAGTCGGCTTATCTCGAAGTCGTCCCTGGGACTTGGCCGTGAGGGACAGTCGGCGGCCTCGCCGCCGACTCCCAGGAGGCGGCTCCTTATCGCGGAGTGTTGAGGGGCGCAGTCTGCCCCGATGTTTTGAAAGCTTCTGGGGCTCGGGTTAGCCTACCCGTGGCCCATTACTCCGATAGTAGTCCCCCAAGCTGGTGAGACGCCGAGGGTGATATGCCGAGGAGTCTCAACAGTTTCTTCCTTCTGGTGGAATCTGGACCTTGCCCGCCGTCTTCCTCCAGGCCGACTAGCTGGAGTCGGACTCGCAGAAAGCCGTCTTGCCTCTTAGAGAGCTTGAAGGTCGCAGCGGGGTCCAGGCAGCGTGTCTGATAAGCTTCCGGGCGGCCGCCTGTTGTAGATCTGTCGCGTGACGCCACGTGGCAGGGTTAGTCTGCCCACCCACGCGCGCGACGGGTCAGGGCCTCAGGCGGGGCCCACCACTACCGCGCCTCAGCACGCGAACGGATCCGCTGCGGCCGGGCGGACGGTTGGGATTCCCACGTTGTAACTGCGCGCAGTTACTCCGTGTGATAAATCGTGGGGGTGTGGGGGCCTGTGCACAGTTAATCCCACGCCCGCCCCATCGGCTTCTAGGCCCACGAGCCTATAAGTAGGTGGGAGGAGGGGGGCAGCGGAGCACGCGCGCCCATTTCCCCTACTCCCCTTGCTTTCTTCTTGCTTTTTCTTCCTCTCGCCGCCGCCGCGCCGAACCACGCCACGCCCGCGGCGATGAGCTCTTCCTCCGCCACCGCACCTCCTGCCGTGCGCTCCGGCGTGTGGGATGGCTCCGAGGTGGACGACGACATCATCGAGTTCCTCCGCAAGACGCGTCGCCTCCCCAGCGCAGACCTAGTGCGAGCCCGTGCTGCACCGGAGAGAGAGGTGTCGCCGGCGCCGGAGGAGGGCGAGCGGGTCGTATTCCGCTCGCACCTCATGCGCAGCCTGGGGCTACCGGCGAGCAGCTTCTTCCGCTCCTTCTTGGAGTTTCACGGGCTCCAGCCGCACCACCTTACCCCAAATACGATGGTGCTGCTGGCCGCCTTCGCCACCCTGTGCGAAGGCTTCCTCGGCGTTCTCCCCACCATCGAGTTGTGGGGGGAGTTTTTTTTGTTGGAAAAATGCCCTAGAGGCAATAATAAATTAGTTGTTATTATTATATTTCCTTGTTCATGATAATCGTTTATTATCCATGCTATAATTGTATTGATAGGAAACTCAGATACATGTGTGGATACATAGACAATACCATGTCCATAGTAAGCCTCTAGTTGACTAGCTCGTTGATCAATAGATGGTTACGGTTTCCTGACCATGGACATTGGATGTCGTTGATAACGGGATCACATCATTAGGAGAATGATGTGATGGACAAGACCCAATCCTAAGCCTAGCACAAAGATCGTAGTTCGTATGCTAATGCTTTTCTAATGTCAAGTATCATTTCCTGAGACCATGAGATTGTGCAACTCCTGGATACCGTAGGAATGCTTTGGGTGTACCAAACGTCACAACGCAATTGGGTGGCTATAAAGGTGCACTACAGGTATCTCCGAAAGTGTCTATTGGGTTGGCACGAATCGAGACTGGGATTTGTCACTCCGTGTGACGGAGAGGTATCTCTGGGCCCACTCGGTAGGACATCATCATAATGTGCACAATGTGATCAAGGAGTTGATCGCGGGATGATGTGTTACGGAACGAGTAAAGAGACTTGCCGGTAACGAGATTGAACAAGGTATCGGGATACCGACGATCGAATCTCGGGCAAGTACAATACCGCTAGACAAAGGGAATTGTATACGGGATTGATTGAGTCCTTGACATCGTGGTTCATCCGATGAGATCATCGTGGAACATGTGGGAGCCAACATGGGTATCCAGATCCCGCTGTTGGTTATTGACCGGAGAACGTCTCGGTCATGTCTGCATGGTTCCCGAACCCGTAGGGTCTACACACTTAAGGTTCGATGACGCTAGGGTTTAAAAGGAAGTTTGTATGTGGTTACCGAATGTTGTTCGGAGTCCCGGATGAGATCCCGGACATCACGAGGAGTTCCGGAATGGTCCGAAGGTAAAGATTTATATATAGGAAGTCTTGTTTTGGTCGCCGGAAAAGTTTCGCGCATTATCGGTATTGTACCGGGAGTGCCGAAAGGGGTCCGGGGTCCACCAGCCCCGGGGGGCCACATGGGCTGTAGGGGTGTGCGCCTTGGCCTATATGGGCCAAGGGCACCAGCCCCAAGAGGCCCATGCGCCAAGAGATAAGGGAAAGGGAGAGTCCTAAAGGGGGAAGGCACCTCCTAGGTGCCTTGGGGAGGATGGACTCCTCCCTGGCCGCACCCTTCCTTGGAGGAAGGGCCAAGGCTGCGCCCCCCCTCTCCCTTGCCCCTATATATAGTGGAGGGGAGGGATGGCAGCCGCACCTGAAGCCCTGGTGCCTCCCTCCCTCCTGTGACACCTCGTCCTCTCCCGCAGGTGCTTGGCGAAGCCCTGCAGGATTGCCACACTCCTCCACCACCACCACGCCGTTGTGCTGCTGCTGGATGGAGTCTTCCTCAACCTCTCCCTCTATCCTTGCTGGATGAAGGCATGGGAGACGTCACCGGGCTGTACGTGTGTTGAACGCGGAGGTGCCGTCCGTTCGGCACTAGGATCTTCGGTGATTTGGATCACGACGAGTACGACTCCTTCAACCGCGTTCTCTTGAACGCTTCCGCTTAGCGATCTACAAGGGTATGTAGATGCACTCTCCTTTCCCTCGTTGCTGGTTTCTCCATAGATAGATCTTGGTGACACGTAGGAAAATTTTGAATTTCTGCTACGTTCCCCAACAGTGGCATCATGAGCTAGGTCTATGCGTAGTTTCTATACACGAGTAGAACACAAAGTAGTTGTGGGCGTCGATATTGTCAATCTACTTGCCGTTACTAGTCTTATCTTGATTCGGTGGCATCGTGGGATGAAGCGGCCCGGACCGACCTTACACTTACACTTACGTGAGACAGGTTCCACCGACTGACATGCACTTGTTGCATAAGGTGGCTAGCGGGTGCCAGTCTCTCCCACTTTAGTCGGATCGGATTCGATGAAAAGGGTCCTTATGAAGGGTAAATATTAATTGGCATATCACGTTGTGGCTTTTGCGTAGGTAAGAAACTTTCTTGCTAGAAACCCATAGCAGCCACGTAAAACATGCAAACGACAATTAGAGGACGTCTAACTTGTTTTTGCAGGGTATGCTATGTGATGTGATATTGCCAAAAAGAATGTGATGAATGATATGTGATGTATGAGATTGATCATGTTCTTGTAATAGAAATCATGACTTGCATGTCGATGAGTATGACAACCGGCAGGAGCCATAGGAGTTGTCTTAATTTATTGTATGACCTGCGTGTCATTGAACAACGCCATGTAATTACTTTACTTTATTGCTAAACCGTTAGCTATAGTAGTAGAAGTAATTAGTTGGCGAGACAACTTCATGGAGACACGATGATGGAGATCATGATGACGGAGATCATGGTGTCATGCCGGTGACGATGATGATCATGGAGCCCTGAAGATGGAGATCAAAAGGAGCAAGATGATATTGGCCATATCATGTCACTATTTGATTGCATGTGATGTTATCATGTTTATGCATCTTATTTGCTTAGAACGGCGGTAGTAAATAAGATGATCCCTCATTAAAATTTCAAGAAAGTGTTCCCCCTAACTATGCACCGTTGCGAAAGTTCGTCGTTTCGAAGCACCACGTGATGATCGGGTGTGATAGATTCTTACGTTCACATACAACGGGTGTAAGCCAGATTTACACATGCGGAACACTTAGGTTAACTTGACGAGCCTAGCATGTACAGACATGACCACGGAACACAAGAGACCGAAAGGTCGAGCATGAGTCGTATGGTTGATACGATCAACATGAAGATGTTCACCGATGATGACTAGTCCGCCTCACGTGATGATCGGACACGGCCTAGTTGACTCGGATCATGTAATCACTTAGATGACTAAGAGGGATGTCTATCTGAGTGGGAGTTCATTAGATGAACTTAATTATCCTGAACATAGTCAAAACCCCTTTGCAAATTATGTCATAGCTCGCGCTTTAGTTCTACTGTTTTAGATATGTTCCTAGAGAAAATATAGTTGAAAGTTGATAGTAGCAATTATGTGGACAGTAGAAGGCTTATGTCCTTAATGCACCGCTCGGTGTGCTGGACCTCGAACGTGGTCTGTGGATGTTGCGAACATCTGACATACACGTTTTGATAACTACGTGATAGTTCAGTTGAACGGTTTAGAAGTTGAGGCACCAAAGACGTTTTCGAAACGTCGCGGAACATATGAGATGTTTCGAGGGCTGAAATTGGGATTTCAGGCTCATGCCCACGTCAAGAGGTATAAGACCTCCGACGATTTTCTTAACCTGCAAAATAAAGGAGAAAAGCTCAATCGTTGAGCTTGTGCTCAGATTGTCTAAGTGCAACAATCACTTGAATCGAGTGGGAGTTGATCTTCCAGATGACATAGTGATGTTTCTCCAAAGTCATTGCCACCAAGCTGCTAGAGCTTCGTGATGAACTATAACATATCAGGGATAGATATGATGATCCTTGAGGTATTCGCGATGTTTGACACCGCGAAAGTAGAAATCAAGAAGGAGCATCAATTATTGATGGTTAGTGAAACCACTAGTTTCAAGAAGGGCAAGGGTAACAAGGGATACTTCATGAAACGGCAAAATAGTTGCTGCTCTAGTGAAGAAACCCAAGGTTGAACCCAAACCCGAGACTAAGTGCTTCTGTAATGAGAGGAACGGACACTGAAGCGGAACCACCCTAGATACTTGGTAGATGAGAAGGCTGGCTAGGTCGATAGAAGTATATTGGATATACATTATGTTAATGTGTACTTTACTAGTACTCCTAGTAGCACCAGGGTATTAGATACTGGTTCGGTTGCTAAGTGTTAGTAACACGAAATAAAATCTACGGAATAAACGGAGACTAGCTAAAGGTGAGCCGACAATATGTGTTGGAACTGTTTCCAAGGTTGATGTGATCAAGCATCGCACGCTCCCTCTACCATCGAGATTGGTGTTAAACCTAAATAATTGTTATTTGGTGTTTGCGTTGAGCATAGACATGATTGGATTATGTCTTTCGCAATACGGTTATTCATTTAAGGAGAATAATGGTTACTCTGTTTATTTGAATAATACCTACAGTGGTCTTGCACCTAAAATGAATGGTTTATTAAAATCTCGATCGTAGTGATACACATTTTCATGCCAAAAGATATAAGATAGTACCACCTGCTTGTGGCACTGCCATTTGAGTCATATTGGTATAAAATGCATGAAGAAGCTCCATGTTGATGGATCTTTGGACTCACTCGTTTTTTAAAAGGGCTGAGACATGCGAACCATGTCTATTGGTGTATACGCATGAAGAAACTCCATGCAGATGGATCGTTTGGACTCAGTTGATGTTGAATCATTTGAGACATGCAAATCATACCACATGGACAAGATGACTGAAAAGCCTCGGTTTCAGTAAGATGGAACAAGAAAGCAACTTGTTGGAAGTAATACATTTTGATGTGTGCAGTCCAATGAGTACTGAGGCATGCAATGAATATCGTTATGTTCTTACTTCACGGATGATTTAAGTAGATATTGAGTATATTTACTTGATGAAACACAAGTTTGAATTATTGAATGGTTCAAGTAATTTCAGAGTGAAGTTAAAGATCATTGTGACAAGAGGATAAAATGTCTATGATATGATCATAGAGATGAGTATCTGAGTTACGAGCTTTGGCACGCAATTAAGACATTGTGGAAATTGTTTCACAATAAATACCGCCTGGAACACCATAGTGTGATGGTGTGTCCGAACATCATAGTTGCACCCTATTGAATATGGTGCATACCATGATTTCTCTTATCGAATTACCACTATCGTTCATGGGTTAGGCATTAGAGACAACCGCACTCACTATAATAGGGCACCACGTAATTCCGTTGAGACGACACCGTTTGAACTATGGTTTGGAGAAACCTAAGTTGTCATTTCTTAAAAAGTTTGGGGCTGCGACGCTTATGTGAAAAGTTTCAGGATGATAAGCTCGAACCCAAAGCGGATAAAATGCATCTTCATAGGACACCCAAAAACCAGTTGGGTATACCTCCTATCTCAGATCCGGAAGCAAAAGTAATTGTTTATAGAAACGGGTCCTTTCTCGAGGAAAAGTTTCTCTCGAAAGAATTGAGTGGGAGGATGGTGGAGACTTGATGAGGTTATTGAACCATCACTTCAACTAGTGTGTAACAGGGCACATGAAGTTGTTCCTGTGGCACCTACACCAATTGAAGTAGAAGCTTATGATAGTGATCATGAACTTTCGGATCAAGTCACTACCGAATCTCGTAGGACGACAAGGATGCGTACTACTTCGGAGTGGTATGGTAATCCTGTCTTGGAGGTCATGTTGCTAGACAACAATGAACCTATGAGCTATGGAGAAGCAATGGTGGGCCCGGATTCCGACGAATGGCTCGAGGCCATAAAATCCGAGAGAGGATCCATGACTTTGGAAGAAATACTTGACGGTCGTAAGGCCGTTGGGTAAAGATGGATTTTAAAAGGAAGACAGACAATGATGGTAAGTGTCACCATTAAGAAAGCTTGACTTGTCGTTAAAGAGGTTTTCCTACAAGCTCAAGGAGTTGACTACGGTGAGGCTTTCTCACTCGTAGCGATGCTAAGAGTCTGTTGGAATTGGATTAGCAGTTACTGCATTATTTATGAAATCTTGGATATAGGATGTCAAAACATTGTTTCCTTCACAGTTTTCTTGAGGAAAGGTTGTATGTGATACAACCAGAAGGTTTTTGACAATCCTGAAATACGCTAACAAGTATGCAAAGCTCCAGCAATCCTTCTAAGGACTGGAGTAAGCATCTCGGAGTTGGAATGTACGCTTTGATGAGATGATCAAAGATTTTGGGTCTATACAAAGTTTATGAGAAACTAGTATTTCCAAAGAAGTGAGTGGGAGCACTATAGAATTTCTGATGAGTATATGCTGTTGACATATTGTTGATCAGAAATGATGTAGAATTTCTGGAAAGCATACATGGTTATTTGAAAGGTGTTTTTGTCACATCCCTGGTCCTGTTATGCACTAGGCTAGACCTCATGTGAGCATCATGTTTTAATTCAAATGAAATTTGAATTGAGGGATTTTCAAAGCCTCAGAAAACTTCTAAAAATGATCAACAGTAAAATCTTCTCAAAGAAGCCCAAGAAAATGTTCCTCTTAGTCTCTGAAAATATTGCAAAGAGGTAAAACTCAAAACAATATTTTTGGTATCTCAGAGTTAATTATTTTGGGCCTTTGAATTAAATAAATAGCTATTTGCATTGGATATATATTTGATATATAAATAATATATGTCCAATAATACTGGAACATTTTATGTGGTTTGGTATATTTTAGTCCTAGCCACATAACTATTTCCAGGATTTTATAAAATGGTTTAGTGTCTAAAACTAAATCAAAACAAACTACAGAAAATAGAAAACAGAATTAAATAGAAATAAAAGAGAGAGAGAGAGAAGGACTTATCTGGCGCTCACCCGGTAGCCAGCCAGCCCAGCTCCTGTGCGGCCCAGCCCATCTCCACTCCCCCCCTGTCGTCTTCCTCCTCGCCAGAAGGACCGAGGCGTGGCGCGCGCGCCCGAGAGCCCCGGCCACCTCCTGCTTACCTGCTCGCCGTTGGAGGCACCTGAGGGTGCCACACACTCCCCTCGACCCTCTCCTACTCTCCCCGTGCCCCTCTCGCTCTCCCTCGCCCTCATCCTCTCCCCCTCCTCTGTCCTCCTCACCCGAACGGAGCCGCCGCCACCGACGAGAACCACCGTGGGCACCGGCCACCCCACGCCTCACCGACGCCCCAGGAAGCTCTGCCTCGACCTACTCATCCTCCCCACCACTCCAAGCAACACCAGGAGCCCTGCAGTGACGCCATCGCCGCCATCTTCACCGACGGGCATCGAAGATCGCCGGCCCGATTCTCCGTCTCCAGGTCGCCCCCGAGCCCACTGAGACGCGCTCTGCAACCACAGTGAGCTCATGGACCGATTCCCCCTCCTCTCCTGCTCGCGTTCTTGCTCTAGCCCCGTTCCCCACCTCCGCCGAAGCTCGCCGCCGCCACGGCCGACGAGCTCCATGCTCCTGAGCTCGTCCGCTCGCCCGAGCATCACCAGCGTGCTCGCCGCGCTCCTGTGAACCTGCAGCACCCACGGGTTCTCCCTGTTGTGCACCGTAGCACCGTTTCCGCCAACGCCCGAGGTCCGGCAGCCGCTGAGCTCGACGCCGGCGAGGATTACGGCCACCCCAGCTCGCCCCGGTTGCACTGTTGGATGCGCGGGATCGCCAGCTTCCCGTAGAGCCCAGCGGCGCCTCGAATGGCTCCCTGTATCGCAATTCCGAGCCGCCCCGCCGCTACTATCGTCGCCGGCGACATGTCGCCGGCAGGGTTGACCTGATCGGCCCAGGGGTTGACCCCCCCCCCCCTGACGTGTGGGCCCAGGCGCCTGCTTAATTAGTGTTAGGTTAGTTAGTGTTAATTAACTTAGTTAATTAGGTGAGCCACTGACATGCGGGCCCCGCCCGGCTAACTAAGTTAGTTAGGGCTAATCATATTTAGGTTAGTCACTGACCAGTGGGCCCAATCCAGTTAGTTAGGGCTAACTAACTTGGTTAGTTGACTGGTCACTGACCAGTGGGTCCCACTGGTCAGGTTTGACCTGGTCGACGCCTTTGACCTGCTGACGTCACCCCGGCGTCATGCTGACGCAGTATATGCTTCTGGGATTTTAAATAAGTCAGAAATGATTTATTTATTTTCAGAATATGCCCTAAACTTCAATAAATCATAGAAATTCAACCGTAACTCCAAATTAAATAATTTATATATGAAAAATTATCAGAAAAATTCAAGGAATCCATCTGTACCATTTTCATGCATGTTAGAACAACTTATAACTGCTGTTTAGCACAAATTAATTAATGGCATTTGAATAATCACATATGGAGTTTGAATTTGAATCTTGTATTCAAACCAACTTCATTTAATCTGTTGCTAGTTGCATTAGCTCAAAACACATTCATATTGCCATGTCATGAGCATGCATCATATTGTAAATTGCATTGATTGTATTTCTTCTTTGTTGCCGGTATCTGTTCCCTCCCGGTAGACGATGTTCCGACGTTGTGATCGTTGACACTGATGAAGACTCAATGTTATCTTCAGAAGTGCCAGGCAAGCAAAACACCCTTGTTCATTCCGATAAAATCCCACTCTCTCGCTCCTGCTCTCTTTTAATGCATTAGGACAACAACGATTCAACTGTTACTTGCTGCGGTAGCTGAACCCCTTTATCCTTTGCATGACCTGTCATTGCCACAATAAATAGATGAAACCCACTAGCATGAGTAGGAGTTGTTTGAGCCCTGTTGTGCCTACTCATTCTTGCTTGTTTGTCATGCCTGCTACTGCTTAGAGTTGTGTCAGGTCTGATTTATCCGGGATGAATCAGAGGTGTGTGAACATGTCCTACTGTGTGTGAGCTAAGTGTGTGAACACGATTTGGTAAAAGGTGTCGGTGAGAGGCCATGTAGGAGTACATGGTGGGTTGTCTCATTGAAGCCGTCCTTAGGAACTGAGTTCTGTGTTTGTGATCCATGATTCAGCTACTACCATACATTGGGCCCTGAAATATGACCCCGCTCGACTTCTTATTCACCCTCGTCCTCTGTCCAGGAGTTGCAAGTAGTTTATGGTGTTTGTAGTATGCTGGAGGCCGTGGACAGCGCTGACCGGAGGGGTGGGCTGTGATGCGGTAGGCACGTGGCCGGGTATACCGGGCGCCCGTTTGGTGTCACGGAACCCTGTTCACATCGTTTGGGGCTGTGAGCGAAACTCCGGCCGGATCTCCTCATGGATGGAACCCGAATAGGCGATAAACCTGGACTAGAGACTTGAGTGTTTAGGTAGGTCGTGGTCTACACCCACGTCGGCTATCGCTTGAAGTCTGCCGAGCACATGTCGTGTGCAGACGCTAAGTGGTGGAAACATGTATGAAGAAGTACAACCCTGCAGGGTTAACATCATCTATTCGAATAGCCGTGTCCACGGTAAAGGACTTCTGGGTTGCTTATATCAGTTCATAGACAAGTGAAAGTGGATACTCTAAAATACGCAAGATAAGCGTGAGTGCTATGGATGGCGCTCTCGTAGGGAGACGGGAGCGGATCCATAGTGGTGTATTGATATGGGGAATATGTGGACTCGTGTGCGCCACCTCAAAAGAGTTACATTGCAGTCGTAGTTCAGGATAGCCACCGAGTCAAAGCTGGCTTGCTGCAGTTAAACCCCACCATCCCCTTTGTTGATAATGATGCATATGTAGTTAGTTCTGATGTAAGTCTTGCTGGGTACATTTGTACTCACGTTTGCCTATTTTATGTTTTTGCAGAGAGACTTCGGTCTCACTAGTAGTTTCGCGTGGACTTCGACGTTTAGCTTGTTACCTCAGCTACAATCTTGTGCCCCGGCAGGATCTGGTAGATAGTCAGGCTTCTCAGCCTTTTTCAGTTATAGATGTCTGTACCCAGACATGATAGCTTCCGCTTGTGCTTTGATTTGTATGCTCTGATTGTTGGGTCATGAGACCCATGTTTGTAATATCTCGCTCCTCGGAGCCTATTGAATAAATTACTTGAGTCGTAGAGTCATGTTGTGATGCCATGTTGTATTTGCACATATCGAGCATATTGTGTGTATGTTATTGAAATGCTTGGTATGTGTGGGATCTGACCATCTAGTTGTTTATCTTTAGTAGCCTCTCTTACGGGGAAATGTCTCCTAGTGTTTCCACCGAGCCATGGTAGCTTGCTACTGCTCCGGAACACTTAGGCTGGCCGGCATGTGTCCTTCTTCGTTCCTGTGTCTGTCCCTTCGGGGAAATGTCACGCGATGAATACCGGAGTCCTGTTAGCCTGCTACAGCCCGGTTCACCGGAGTCCTGCTAGCCCAGTGCTACAGCCTGGATTCACTCGCTGATGACCGACACGTTCAATGCTGGGTCATGGATGCCTGTCCCTGTAAGTCTGTGCCACTTTGGGTTTACGACTAGCCATGTCAGCCCGGGCTCCTTATCATATGGATGCTAGCGACACTGTCATATACGTGTGCCAAAAGGCGCAAACGGTCCCGGGCAAAGGTAAGGCGACACCCGTGGGAATACCGTGCGTGAGGCCGCAAAGTGATATGAGGTGTTACATGCTAGATCGATGTGGCATTGAGTCGGGGTCCTGACAGCGTTGGTATCAGAGCTTGACTGTCTGTAGGATTACCAAGCCAAACTGGTCGAAGTTGAGTCTAGAAATTCTTTAGTTATATAAGGGAATTGATTGTGGGATGGAACGTAAGGCTCTTTTTACTCCTTATACCTTATGCCCTTCTGATCTGAGTCATCTTATCTTTCCTACGGGGATTAACAACTAGGCTATCTCTTCTTGCTATTAGGACCACGTGTTACTAATCAGTAGACTTATAAGATTGTTGGATTTAAGTCTCAGTTCAGTTCCTACTACTTCCGTATGTTAATTGTTGATCTCGGAACCTTGATATTGTGCTTCTGAGTGGTTATGCCACCATTTTGTAGTATGTCTCAAATCTTTTTGAGCATTTATAGCCGTTATGCTATCCGAGTCATCCCAGGTTTCTAAATAGTCTGATGCGTTTGCAAAATCCTTTCCCTCTGGTTTCGATGTTCCTTTATGCCAGCTCAATCACACTAATTGTTGAGTTGAGGTACTCTACTGCCTCGACCTTTATGTTGGAGTTATTATTATGACCCTAGGTGTCTCAGGGGATCATCTAGTGGTCTAGCCATGATTTGTGTCCTAGTGTGATGATTCTGGCCTTTATTCTCGAAAGCATTCCGTGATGCTACTTAGTAGTAGGTATTCTACTCCTGGGTTTGAACCCGAGATTCACCCTACTTACTTCATGTTGATAGTAATTGCTAGCTCCCTTAGGTTATTAGTAACCTTTGCGTTAGTCCTCGAGGTCCGTGGTATATCGTTCTTCCAAATACCATGAACCATTATGGCAGAAGTTTGTTGGATCAAAAGATCACAACAGGCCCTCTATGAGTTCTCCATTCTATATTGCGACTCTGCCAGCTCAACCTTTCTGCATGGGTTATCCGGAAGAATTATGTTGAACTTGGTTCGACATACTAATCTATGCATCCACAACTCAGAAAGTTATATGTTCCTTTGAGTTGTCCCACTTTAGTTGTCTACTGACCTTCGTCTATCAATTGATAGTCAAGAGTATGCATGCATTCGTTTATCGATGCCTATTACTCTTGTGGTCCGTCAAGCCATTCTATCATAGAATGATAGGAGAAACAAACTCCAGTACCTCTTCCATATCTAGGATTGGGTCAAAGCAATTGTGCTCCGCAGATCAAAATGCCAGCCCACCTTTTGATTCTGTTCTACCCTGAAGTATTACCGTCTTTATGTCAGGATTTTCATGGGGATTGCACCGGCTCTTGTGAATTCTTGATGTAGTGATACTTCTCGCCATCATTATTCATCCCTCGGTTCCGTGTTGTCGCAACCGGAATGCCGACAAGTGAATCGTGATGTGTGAATTCAATACTCCTAGCAACCTTGTTGCTTGGTAGTTAATGGACAATAATTTCATTCTTAGCGTGTTGGTTTTTGAATCGTCCTTCTAAGACTGATCGTGCTACCTAGTCCTTATTTCGGTGCACCCTTCGATTGATGAGTTAGGATCTTGTCAAGTCCTCACTCATTTGATCATATCGTCTTGCCCTCAAAAGCAAGATTGTTCTCGAGCTTAGTAACATATCGGTGGTTCGTGATTTTCCGAAGATCTTCTCGGAAGTATTACCAGGTTGTCACCTGACCGCTGTGTTGAGCTCGTGATCAAGTTGGTTTCTTGTGAACCACCCTTCTCCAAGAATCTGTGTTGGATATCCCTGAGCTAGTTGGTTAAGCTAGACAACAACTTGGAGGGTTGGAAGATAAAAGCTTGCCTGACTTAGTTCGTCCCAAAGGGATATTCTTGTGTAGTGTGTGTTGAAGAAAGATGATATCTTCATCGATTGGTCCCTGTGATCAGTTGCTGGACCTATTGTCTTATCAATCCTTTGATTGAGTGTGGGCTATCGTCAAATCAAATCAGTACCAACGATTCTCGTAATGTTGTCTTATTCATGGTTGATCCCTCGAGCATACACCATTACATCTTTGGTCTGACCAATGCTATCATCGTGTTCACTTAACTATGGAATTCCTTTTAAAAGGAAACCTAGATGAATTATTATTGAGCCCATTGGAAACATCCTTATCTCCTTCATGATGTTGTTGAACATTAAGCTAGTGTTGGAAACTTTTGAAAGCATTTTCTTCATGATAGCTCATGAAGTATTTGTTTGATGAAAGGAGTGACTTCCTCTTATACACGTGCATTTGGTGAAAGTTGCCGCCGTGAATTTGAGAAAGATTGTTTTGTTTCCTTTGGAATCATCCCCAAATCAGTCATGCACACGTGCGAAGTATTCTGTAGTCTGGAGGCTTGCAACCTTCATTCTATATGTGTCCCTAGCACACTAAGCCACTGATTGACTTGTTCAAGGAAAAGAAATCTATGCTTGGGATCTAATCCATGGACTTGCGTAAAGACTTCGATATCCTCGATGATGGTTCTCCACCTGAACTCGGTAGTGTTTTATTGTAAGACTACCACGTGGTCATGCTTGTCTAGGACATCTTGTTCACATGTTGTAGCAGAACCAGCTCATGTTTTGGAGCTTACTATCGTAGTTCATTCCCCGAGAATCTCGCAACGTCATCTCGTCGATTTGTGTTGCAAACTTTCATTTTTCTTCCTAGACTCGATGAGTCTGGAATATCCTGACACCAACCAGATCTGTATCTCAGGCAGATATGATGGTTTGGAACATTTCCCAAGAACTATAATATTGGTCCCTCGATAACCGGTAAAGTGGATGTCGTGGCCAACACACCCAGCCGGAAGACCTATTATTGTAGTATCTTGTTTGAGGAAGTTGGCCACCTCCCCATAAGGATTTCGTAGGATTTACCTCCGTAACTGTTCCTTATGGATTCTGTTGCTCCCGAAGTCCGACCTTTACTTGATGTTCTAGTTATCAAACCATATCTATGAATGGGTTACACTAGCACGTCAAGGAGAACATTAGAAGCGGAGTGCCAAATGTCTCTCGGTCGATCATCCAGATTTTATTTCCTTGGCCCCGCCAAGGGTGAAATCTGAGAAAGTGTTATCCTCCTTTGCATCTGCATCGTCCATCGCTATTCATCATGGTAGTATGTTGTGTTGTCAGAACCCTTGACACGGATGTTGATAAAACCTTGATGATTGTGGAAATGCTCAAGTTCTTGAGAGCACGTACAAGCGCTACGTGTTATCATCGGCTCTAACTGGGATTCCTCTCAATTTCCTCGGCAATGCTATGACCTTTTCAAACAGTGAATTCACTCTCTATTGATGAGCCTCTCCCCAGTTACCAGAATCATTCCCAACATTTGCATTTTGTTCCCAGCTTGCACCGCCAATGTGCCATTCTACCATGGGTCTCTTCCATTTCCGGTGGTAAGCAAGTTCATCCATTACGTTGTCTTCAACAAGGTAATCCACATCAGCCAAGTCCGAGTATACCATTCCACCGACCCCCTCCAAACGATTGCTCGAGAATTGCCTTAGGCTGGTTTAAAGAGTCTCAATGATCTCTGAATCAAAGGTAATTCTTTTTGCCACTTAAGGGGATATTTCTACGAGTCACCTTCCCTAAGGTGCATCATTATGGTATCATGGAAACTCAACTCCTCGCTACGTTGACAACTGTTCACCACCCTCTTAGGTGTGGAATTGTGGTCTACCTAGTGAACCTTCGTCATCTGCTTCACTCCATTCCTATGGATGTGTGCTTCGCCTCTCAGCTCGAGAGATGTTGCTATGTCTCATTCCGTGAGTTAATCCTGAGTTGTTCGACCTTCGAGAAGAACCATTCTTTTAGGATCTTTCCTTTCCTCTCGTTGTCATGTTAGTTGGAGTTCTCAGAGCAAGACTTCGAGACAAAGATGGTGATCGAATCAACGCTTTGATAAAGTGCACCCTGGATCGTGAAGATTGTGCTAGTTTGCGTTTCCCCTTCACCCTACCCTACGCTTGAATCTCGGGACGAGATTTTTGTTTAGTGGGGGTGAGTTGTCACATCCCTGGTCCTGTTATGCACTAGGCTAGACCTCATGTGAGCATCATGTTTTAATTCAAATGAAATTTGAATTGAGGGATTTTCAAAGCCTCAGAAACCTTCTAAAAATGATCAACATTAAAATCTTCTCAAAGAAGCCCAAGAAAATGTTCCTCTTAGTCTCTGAAAATATTGCAAAGAGGTAAAACTCAAAACAATATTTTTGGTATCTCAGAGTTAATTATTTTGGGCCTTTGAATTAAATAAATAGCTATTTGCATTGGATATATATTTGATATATAAATAATATATGTCCAATAATACTGGAACATTTTATGTGGTTTGGTATATTTTAGTCCTAGCCACATAACTATTTCCAGGATTTTATAAAATGGTTTAGTGTCTAAAACTAAATCAAAACAAACTACAGAAAATAGAAAACAGAATTAAATAGAAATAAAAGAGAGAGAGAAGGACTTATCTGGCGCTCACCCGGTAGCCAGCCGGCCCAGCTCCTGTGCGGCCCAGCCCATCTCCACTTCCCCCCCCCTGTCGTCTTCCTCCTCGCCAGAAGGACCGAGGCGTGGCGCGCGCGCCCGAGAGCCCCGGCCACCTCCTGCTTACCTGCTCGCCGCTGGAGGCACCTGAGGGTGCCACACACTCCCCTCGACCCTCTCCTACTCTCCCCGTGCCCCTCTCGCTCTCCCTCGCCCTCATCCTCTCCCCCTCCTCTGTCCTCCTCACCCGAACAGAGCCGCCGCCACCGACGAGAACCACCGTGGCCACCGGCCACCCCACGCCTCACCAACGCCCCAGGAAGCTCTGCCTCGACCTACTCATCCTCCCCACCACTCCAAGCAACACCAGGAGCCTTGCAGTGACGCCATCGCCACCATCTTCACCGACGGGCATCGAAGATCGCCGGCCCGATTCTCCGTCTCCAGGTCGCCCCCGAGCCCACTGAGACGCGCTCTGCAACCACAGTGAGCTCATGGACCGATTCCCCCTCCTCTCCTGCTCGCGTTCTTGCTCTAGCCCCGTTCCCCACCTCCGCCGAAGCTCGCCGCCGCCACGGCCGACGAGCTCCATGCTCCTGAGCTCGTCCGCTCGCCCGAGCATCACCAGCGTGCTCGCCGCGCTCCTGTGAACCTGCAGCACCCACGGGTTCTCCCTGTTGTGCATCGTAGCACCATTTCCGCCAACGCCCGAGGTCCGGCAGCCGCTGAGCTCGACGCCGGCGAGGATTACGGCCACCCCAGCTCGCCCCGGTTGCACTGTTGGATGCGCGGGATCGCCAGCTTCCCGTAGAGCCCAGCGGCGCCTCGAATGGCTCCCTGTATCGCAATTCCGAGCCGCCCCGCCGCTACTGTCGTCGCCGGCGACATGTCGCCGGCAGGTTTGACCTGATCGGCCCAGGGGTTGACCCCCCCCTGACGTGTGGGCCCAGGCGCCTGCTTAATTAGTGTTAGGTTAGTTAGTGTTAATTAACTTAGTTAATTAGGTGAGCCACTGACATGCGGGCCCCGCCCGGCTAACTAAGTTAGTTAGGGCTAATCATATTTAGGTTAGTCACTGACCAGTGGGCCCAATCCAGTTAGTTAGGGCTAACTAACTTGGTTAGTTGACTGGGTCACTGACCAGTGGGTCCCACTGGTCAGGTTTGACCTGGTCGACGCCTTTGACCTGCTGACGTCACCCCGGCGTCATGCTGACGCAGTATATGCTTCTGGGATTTTAAATAAGTCAGAAATGATTTATTTATTTTCAGAATATGCCCTAAACTTCAATAAATCATAGAAATTCAACCGTAACTCCAAATTAAATAATTTATATATGAAAAATTACCAGAAAAATTCAAGGAATCCATCTGTACCATTTTCATGCATGTTAGAACAACTTATAACTGCTGTTTAGCACAAATTAATTAATGGCATTTGAATAATCACATATGGAGTTTGAATTTGAATCTTGTATTCAAACCAACTTCATTTAATCTGTTGCTAGTTGCATTAGCTCAAAACACATTCATATTGCCATGTCATGAGCATGCATCATATTGTGCATTGCATTGATTGTATTTCTGCTTTGTTGCCGGTATCTGTTCCCTCCCGGTAGACGATGTTCCGACGTTGTGATCGTTGACACTGATGAAGACTCAGTGTTATCTTCAGAAGTGCCAGGCAAGCAAAACACCCTTGTTCATTCCGATAAAATCCCACTCTCTCGCTCCTGCTCTCTTTTAATGCATTAGGACAACAACGATTCAACTGTTACTTGCTGCGGTAGCTAAACCCCTTTATCCTTCGCATGACCTGTCATTGCCACAGTAAATAGATGAAACCCACTAGCATGAGTAGGAGTTGTTTGAGCCCTGTTGTGCCTACTCATTCTTGCTTGTTTGTCATGCCTGCTACTGCTTAGAGTTGTGTCAGGTCTGATTTATCTGGGATGAATCAGAGGTGTGTGAACATGTCCTACTGTGTGTGAGCTAAGTGTGTGAACACGATTTGGTAAAAGGTGTCGGTGAGAGGCCATGTAGGAGTACATGGTGGGTTGTCTCATTGAAGCCGTCCTTAGGAACTGAGTTCTGTGTTTGTGATCCATGATTCAGCTACTACCATACATTGGGCCCTGAAATATGACCCCGCTCGACTTCTTATTCACCCTCGTCCTCTGTCCAGGAGTTGCAAGTAGTTTCTGGTGTTTGTAGTATGCTGGAGGCCGTGGACAGCGCTGACCGGAGGGGTGGGCTGTGATGCGGTAGGCACGTGGCCGGGTATACCGGGCGCCCGTTTGGTGTCACGGAACCCTGTTCACATCGTTTGGGGCTGTGAGCGAAACTCCGGCCGGATCTCCTCATGGATGGAACCCGAATAGGCGATAAACCTGGACTAGAGACTTGAGTGTTTAGGTAGGTCATGGTCTACACCCACGTCGGCTTTCGCTTGAAGTCTGCCGAGCACATGTCGTGTGCAGACGCTAAGTGGTGGAAACATGTATGAAGAAGTACACCCCTGCAGGGTTAACATCATCTATTCGAATAGCCGTGTCCACGGTAAAGGACTTCTGGGTTGCTTATATCAGTTCATAGACAAGTGAAAGTGGATACTCTAAAATACGCAAGATAAGCGTGAGTGCTATGGATGGCGCTCTCGTAGGGAGACGGGAGCGGATCCATAGTGGTGTATTGATATGGGGAATATGTGGACTCGTGTGCGCCACCTCAAAAGAGTTACATTGCAGTTGTAGTTCAGGATAGCCACCGAGTCAAAGCTGGCTTGCTGCAGTTAAACCCCACCATCCCCTTTGTTGATAATGATGCATATGTAGTTAGTTCTGATGTAAGTCTTGCTGGGTACATTTGTACTCACGTTTGCCTATTTTATGTTTTTGCAGAGAGACATCGGTCTCACTAGTAGTTTCGCGTGGACTTCGACGTTTAGCTTGTTACCTCAGCTACGATCTTGTGCCCCGGCAGGATCTGGTAGATAGTCAGGCTTCTCAGCCTTTTTCAGTTATAGATGTCTGTACCCAGACATGATAGCTTCCGCTTGTGCTTTGATTTGTATGCTCTGATTGTTGGGTCATGAGACCCATGTTTGTAATATCTCGCTCCTCGAAGCCTATTGAATAAATTACTTGAGTCGTAGAGTCATGTTGTGATGCCATGTTGTATTTGCACATATCGAGCATATTGTGTGTATGTTATTGAAATGCTTGGTATGTGTGGGATCTGACCATCTAGTTGTTTATCTTTAGTAGCCTCTCTTACGGGGAAATGTCTCCTAGTGTTTCCACCGAGCCATGGTAGCTTGCTACTGCTCCGGAACACTTAGGCTGGCCGGCATGTGTCCTTCTTCGTTCCTGTGTCTGTCCCTTCGGGGAAATGTCACGCGATGAATACCGGAGTCCTGTTAGCCCGCTATAGCCCGGTTCACCGGAGTCCTGCTAGCCCAGTGCTACAGCCTGGATTCACTCGCTGATGACCGACACGTTTGATGCTAGGTCATGGATGCCTGTCCCTGTAAGTCTGTGCCACTTTGGGTTTACGACTAGCCATGTCAGCCCGGGCTCCTTATCATATGGATGCTAGCGACACTGTCATATACGTGTGCCAAAAGGCGCAAACGGTCCCGGGCAAAGGTAAGGCGACACCCGTGGGAATACCGTGCGTGAGGCCTTAAAGTGATATGAGGTGTTACATGCTAGATCGATGTGGCATTGAGTCGGGGTCCTGACAGTTTTTCAATAGAAAACCTGGATTAAGCTACTTTAACATTGAGCATCAAGATCTATAAGGATAGATAAAAGAAAACGCTTAATGGTACTTTAAAATGAGCACATACCTTGACATAATCTTGAAGGTGTTCAAGATGGATCAATCAAAGAAGAAGTTCTTGCCTGAGTTGTAAGGTATGAAGTTAAGAGTTAAAGCTCGACCACGGCAGAAAAAGAGAAAGGACGAAGGTCGTCCCCTATGCCTTAGACGTAGGCTCTACAGTATGCTATGCTGTGTACCGCACCGGAAGTGTGCCTTGCCATGAGTCAGTCAAGGGGTACAAGAATGATCCAGGAATGGATCATTGGACAGCGGTCAAGATTGTCCTTGGAGTAAATAAGGACATGTTTCTTGATTATGGAGGTGATAAAGAGTTCGGCGTAAAGGGTTACATCGATGCAAGCTTTAACACCTATCTGAGTGACTCTGAGTAGCAAATCGGATACGTATAGTGGAGCAACCATTTGGAATAGCTCCAAGTGGAGCGTGGAAGCAGCGTTTACAATATGACCTAGAAATTTGCAAAGCACACACGGATCTGAAAGGTTCAGATCCGTTGACTAAAACCTCTCTCACAAGCAAAACATGATCAAACCCCAGAACTCATTGAGTCTTAATCACATGATGATGTGAACTAGTTTAGTGACACTAGTAAACTCTTTGGTTGTTGGTCACATGGCGATGTGACCTGTGAGTGTTAATCACATGGTGATGTGAACTAGATTATTGACTCTAGTGCAAGTGGGAGACTATTGGAAAAATGCCCTAGAGGCAATAATAAATTAGTTGTTATTATTATATTTACTTGTTCATGATAATCGTTTATTATCCATGCTATAATTGTATTGATAGGAAACTCAGATACATGTGTGGATACATAGACAACACCATGTCCATAGTAAGCCTCTAGTTGACTAGCTCATTGATCAATAGATGGTTACGGTTTCCTGACCATGGACATTGGATGTCGTTGATAACGGGATCACATCATTAGGAGAATGATGTGATGGACAAGACCCAATCCTAAGCCTAGCACAAAGATCGTAGTTCGTATGCTAATGCTTTTCTAATGTCAAGTATCATTTCCTTAGACCATGAGATTGTGCAACTCCCGGATACCGTAGGAATGCTTTGGGTGTACCAAACGTCACAACGTAACTGGGTGGCTATAAAGGTGCACTACAAGTATCTCCAAAAGTGTCTGTTGGGTTGGCACGAATCGAGACTGGGATTTGTCACTCCGTGTGACGGAGAGGTATCTCTGGGCCCACTCGGTAGGACATCATCATAATGTGCACAATATGATCAAGGAGTTGATCGCGGGATGATGTGTTACGGAACGAGTAAAGAGACTTGCCGGTAACGAGATTGAACAGGGTATCGGGATACCGATGATCGAATCTCGGGCAAGTACAATACCGCTAGACAAAGGGAATTGTATATGGGGTTGATTGAGTCCTTGACATCGTGGTTCATCCGATGAGATCATCGTGGAACATGTGGGAGCCAACATGGGTATCCAGATCCCGCTGTTGGTTATTGACCGGAGAACGTCTCGGTCATGTCTGCATGGTTCCCGAATCCGTAGGGTCTACACACTTAAGGTTCAATGATGCTAGGGTTTAAAAGGAAGTTTGTATGTGGTTACCGAATGTTGTTCGGAGTCCCAGATGTCACATCCTAGCTAGACCATGCATTAGTGTGTGCATCATGTTTAAATTTCATTTGAATTTGAAATGGGAAAGACAGAAACCCTACAACCCCTTTTAAATCCAACTAGGGTTTACTAAAATTATTTTCAATGAACCTGAAATGCCCTTCAAAAATGCTCATCACCTTTGCTTTGGTTCAGAGCCTCTGCCAAAAGTGGTGTACAATTTTCTAGGTCATCCTAAGGTCTTTGAATTAAATCATAAGTATTTGAGTTTGGGCATTTAAAATTATATAAAATATTTCAAATGCCCAAATATTCCCAAACAGAAATGTCTCATGTTGGAAATATTCCAACAATGGACCAGGAGCAGTTTGGTGAATTTTGAAGCTGTTTAAGTATTTTTAAAAACTCCACAAAGTTACAGAAAATTCGAAAAGGAAAAACAGAATGAAAACCTTACCTGGCGCCGCCCAACCGGCCCACCTGCCGGCCCAGCCCAGCTGCCGCGCCAGCGAGCTGCTTGGCTCGGCCAGGCAGGCAGGCAGGTGCTCGGCGGCGAGCACCGCATGCATGCCACGCACCTGGCCGCCGCCTCGCCGCTCCCCTCACCGAGACGCGACGTGGATCGCTTCCCCTCTCTCCCCCGAACCCCTCCGACATCTCCTCTCCTCCCCAGCTCCTCTCCTTCACGCTCCCCAGCCATGGCCGAAGCCACCGCAGCCACGCCGTCGCCGTAGACGCGCTCCCCGCCGTCCGTGCTCCGTCCCGCCGTGTCTAGGAGCTCCGCCGCCCTCCTCTACGTCGAGCTAGCCGAACCCCGCGTGCTTGAGTAGCCCGAGGCCACTACACCGACCTTGCCCGATCCCGCCGTCGCCGGAGATCCCCTTCAACGCCGTCGCCGCACCAGCCCGTCTCCGACCGCAACGAGAGCTTCCCCGAGTGCCCTGTGAGCCTATCTACCTTCCCTTCCCTTCCTCTCTCGCTCTCGAGCCATGTAGCGACCGAACGGAGATCAACAGCACCCACCGCCGCGGAGCTCGTCACCGACGTGCTCCCGGTCACCCTCCGGCCACCCCTTGGTGTCCATTGCACTCACCACACTCCGTAGCACCTAACCATCTACTCCACGTACCTCACCGAACACCCTAGCCTCGAGTTCGCCTTCGGCCGAACTCCGGAGGCCGCCTAGGTCGTCGCTGGCGCCGATTCCGGCCACCCCGACCCCAACCGACTCCACCAAGAGCTGCGGGTTGTCCCCAGCTACCCATAGCCACCCTCCGCGGCTCGTTTGGTTGCTGAAACGGCCAAAACCACTTCCACCACCGCGTCGGGCTCGCCGGCGGCTAAACGCCGGTGCAGCTGACGTTGACTCCGACCACGGGTGGGCCCTGGTTGACTCTTCTGGGTCAATGACAGGTGGGGCCCAGCCCTGTTAACTATCCAGGTTTAGTTTTAATTAATTTTTAGTTAAACTAATTACCCTGACACGCTGGACCCACAGTCAGGTTTGACCTGGACACCTCCGTTGACCCTGACGCCATCCTGATGCATGGCTGACGCAATAAATTAATTACTGGATTTATTCTATTACAGGAAATTCCAGAATATAGTTCAAACTTCAAAAATTCATAACTTTTAATCTGTAACTCCAAATGCAAAGATCTATATATGAAAAATGATCAGAAAAATCCATTCTATCCATTGGTACAGGTTTCATGCATGATAAAACAAGTTAACCTTGCTATTTAAGCAGAATAAGATAATACACCTTTAGGGCTATTTTAAATGAGCTAACATTTGAATCTTTGATTCAAATGAGTTCATCCCTTTTTGTTTCAGCTTGCATTAGGCCAACACACATCCATATTGCCATGTCATAGCATGCATCATATTGTTGCATATTGCCATGTGTGTTTATTTTCGGTATGTCTTTCGTGATAGGTTCTGCCTCCGAGGATAATCCCGAATATCCGTCTGAAGGGCAGTATCCTACCACCACTCCATCAGGCAAGCAACCCATTGATCATTCCGATACAAACCCATGTTCTCGCTTCTGCTCTTGTTTTACTGCATTAAGACAACGCGTTTCAAACTGTTGTGTGCTGCGGTAGTTGAACCCACTTCCTTTGCATGACCTGTCATTGCCACAGTAACTAGATGAAACCCACTAGTATGTGTAGGAGTTGATTGAGCCATGTTTGTGATTCCTACCATGCTATGCTTGCTATGCTTAGAGTTGTGTCAGGTCTGGCTCATCGGGATGATGAACTAGAGTGAAAGGTTGTGTCGGGTTCGAGAGTGAAAGTGTTGAACATGTTTTGGTAAAGGTATCGATGAGAGGCCATGTAGGAGTACATGGTGGGTTGTTTCATTGAAGCCGATCCTAAGAACTGAGTTCTGTGTTTGTGATCCATGAAACAGTTACTACCACGCATTGGGATCCTTAATTGACCCTCTCGGCTTCTTAACCACCCTTGTTCTCAGTCCGGGAGTTGCAAGTAGTTTCTGGTGTTTGTAGCATGCTGGGGGCCGCACGCAACGCTGACCTTAGGGGTGGGTTGTGTTGCGGTAGGCACGTGGCCCGGTGTACCGAGTGCCCGTTTGGTATCTCAGGAACCCTGCACACATCGTTCGGGGCCGTATGGGAAACCTCGGCCGGACTCCCTGCGGATGGAACCTGAATAGGCGATAAACCTGGACTAGGGACTTGAGTGTTTAGGTAGGCTGTGGCCGACACCCACGTTGGGCTTCCGCTTGAAGGTTGCCGAGTACATGTCGGGTAAACGACGGTAAGTGGTGAGAGCGTGTGTGAAGAAGTACACCCCTGCAGGGTTAAAATGATCTATTCGAATAGCCGTGTCCACGGAGAAGGACTTCTAGGTTACCTATATCAGTTCATAGACAAGTAAATGGATACTACTAAAAGCCTCAAGATAAGTGTGAGTGCCGCGGATGGCCCTCTCGTGGGTTGACGAGAGAGGATCCACGGTGGAGTATTGTGATGGTGATTAGTGGACTCGTGTGCGACAAATGCTTTTCAAGTGGTGTCACGTAGGATAGCTTAGCCAAGAGTCAAAGCTGGCTTGCTGCAAATAACTCCACCACCTTCTTGAGAATGTGCATGTATAATAGGATTCTGTTGTAAGACTTGCTGAGTACCTCCGTACTCATGTTTGCTTAATTAATGTTTCAGACGACAACACTGCCCCCTCCGATGGGTTCTATGTAGACCTTGACATCGACGAGTGAACTAGCCACCCAGGTGGTGATCCAAGACTTGTGAAGGGCCACTGTATATAGAAGGGCTTCAACAAGCTTTCTTTCTTTTTAGAGTCTGTACTCAGACTAGTTTGCTTCCGCATGTGCTTGTAAGTTTGTATGACTTGAGTGTTGGGTCATGTGACCCCTACCTGTATGGATATGTTATGTATGGCTCCTTGGAGCCTCTTAAATAAAGTACTTTGAGTTGTAGAGTTTTGTTGTGATGCCATGATGTATGTACTCATATCGGGCATATTGCGTGTATGAATGAAATGCTTGGTATGAGTGGGATCCGACAAACTAGTTGTTTATCCTTGGCAGCCTCTCATATGGGGAAATGTAGTCTTGTGCTTCTAAGCGATAGTAGTCCGCTACAGCCCGGTTCACCGGAGTTCTGCTAGCCCAGCACTCTTGCTTGGACACTTGACTGGCCGGCATGTGTCTCACTTCGCTCCTATGTCTGTCTCTTCGGGGAAATGTCATGCGGTGATATTCGGAGTCCTGCCTAGCCTGCTACAGCCCGGAATACCGGAGTCCTGTTAGCCCAGTGCTACAGCCCGAATTCATACGTTGATGACCGACATGCTCGATGCGATTCATGTATGCCTGTCCCCATGGGTTAGTGCCGCTTTGGGTTCACGACTAGCCATGTCGGCCCGGGTTCTTTGTCATGTGGATGCTAGCGACATCATCATATACGTGACCCAAAAGGCGCAAATGGTCCCGGGCCATGGTAAGGCGACACCCGTGGGAATACCGTGCGTGAGGCCGCAAAGGGATATGAGGTATTACCGGCTAGGTCGATGTGACTTGGAATCGGGGTCCTGACAGCGTTGGCATCAGAGCAGGGCTGCCTGTAGGTTCGCTAAGCCAAACTGGTCGATGTCGAGTCTAGAAATGCTTTAGTTATATGTAGGGGAATTGATTGTGGGAGGGAACATAAGGCTCTTTTACTCCTTTACCTTATGCCCTCTAATCTGAGTCATCCTCTTCTCATTCTACGTGGGTATAGGACTAGGCTCTCTTCTCTCTATCAGGTTCACGTGTTACTAATCCGTAGTAACTTATAAGATTGTTGGATACATCCTCAGTTCAGTTTCTACTACTTTTTAGTATGCTACTAGCTGAACCAGAACCTTGGTATGATGTCGTTGAGTGGATTTGCAATCTGATTATGAATGTCTCAAATCTGTTCTTGAGCATTTACAGATGTTATGCTGTCCGATTTTCCCTAGAAATTCTAATGTCTTGTATTGTGGCTGTGCTTTCAGATGGCCACTCGTGCTCGAAACCAAGTGGTTCGTCTGACCAGGTGCATCAATGTGCCCGGTCATACGGCTATGCTAGTCCGGGTAATGATTGAGATGGGTTACCGTTGGTATCCCGAATACACGGTCGAAGAGCAGTTCCGAGACTTTAACCAAAGCCAGTACCTCTCTACTGTCAGAATCTTTCCGTCTTATCCTGGATCTACCGAGCCCCTTCACTGTTCTTATGGACTCGGGGTTACTATTGAGATGGCGGTACAGGATGCTGCCTATTCTATGATGACCATTATGCGAGTCAGGACTGGCCTACTTTGGAACACCGACTTTCGTTATATGCCGGCCTCACTTCTGGGGGCGCAAGGGTACCTCCAGGCTATCTATGCTGACTCCACACAAGAGGACTCACTTACTCGCACCACTGCTGAGATGCTCGAGGATAAGGACCGAGAGAATCGGGCCTTGAGGTTAGAGCTTTTCAACACTCGTGCCGCTCATTGGGCCACGTTGACTCGGTTTGCACCGGCTGTGCAAGCTGGATGTATGGATACTAGGGATCTGTATCCTGTGAGATCTGCTCTGCTGGATATGGTGGATTGGCGTGATGTGGGAGGCATCACCCCACCTCGTGGTCCCCGCAGGCCACCGTTTGTTGGTCCACGACCTCATCCTAGCCCCTATGGTCCACAAGCTCCTCAGGACCATCTGTTTCCGGATAACCATGTTGAGCTTCCAGGCTATGGAGGTGACTTCTATGAGGACTACTACGGAGACGTCTGAGCTAGTAGTAGCATCTCTAGTATTGTAACAGTTGTATTTCCACTGTCCTGCGTGATCTGTGGAATATGACTTAGTGTTTATCAATTCCGGAAGTGTAGAAAAATAATGTATAGGAGTTGGAATGCTTCCGATGAGATGTAACGTCTTTCCCTATAGTTGTACTCCGTCGGGCTTGTACTAAACTATGAATGGTGTGTACGACCGTTGGTATATATATGGCAGTTTTATATTACCATGTCATACGGATGAACATCTCTGCGTTCTATGTTATCCATTACATTCCGCACTTCCCTGCTAAATTCCGCCATCCTGGATTAAACCATTGTCTTGTTTTCCTAGGATGGTCAACACCCGCAACAACCCTGCTGCTCCGGAGCAGGGAGAAGCCAGCGCAGCTAGGAATGTAAATCTGCCTCAACCGCCATCCTTGGCCGAGGTTATGTTGGAAGCAGAACGCAACAAGCGTGAGACCAATCGCTTGCTGGAGCGGATTGAGCAAAACACCACACGCCAGCCAAGAAATGATCTAGTGTCACTCAATGACTTTGTCAAACTGTATCCACCGAAGTTCAAGCATTCCGTTGAGCCTCTCGATGCGGATGACTGGCTCCGCAGCATCACCCATAAGCTACGTTCTGCCAACGTGGCCGAAGCTGACAAGGTTACCTTTGCTGCCTACCACCTCGAAGGCCCTGCTAGCCTTTGGTGGGAAAATTTCGAGGCTATGCGCCCGGTTGGCCAAATCACTACCTGGGCTGAGTTCAGTGTGGCTTTCCGTGAGCATCACATCCCGGAAGGTCTCATGGATAGCAAGAGGGAAGAATTCTGTAATTTCACCCAGGGTAGGCTGACTGTGGATGCATACAGTCGTGAGTTTGGAAATCTAGCACGATATGCTCCCGAAGAGGTTTCTACCGACGCCAAGAAGCAGGCAAGGTTCCGCAAGGGACTTAGCCCCGAGCTTCGCCGTGATCTTCGTCTGCATGAGTGCCCCTCCTTTTAGAAGTTAGTCAACAAGGCTATCAGCGCCGAAACTGGACAGTCTGACTTTGAAGCCTCGCGCAAGCACTATCGTGATTTTGGTTCTTCATCCGGCTCTGGATCTCAGAAGCGCCGTGTTTGGATTCCAAACACTGCTCTGCCACCTAGGTTCACCCCGAGGCCATCCTTTGAGGCGCCTCGCCCCAACCAGCAGTATGCACCGCCCAAGACTTATGGAGGCCCCGCTGTTAATGCTGCTCCACGCCCCAATATGATAACTTGCTTCAAGTGTGGAGAGATGGGCCACTACATCCGTGAGTGTCCCCAGAACAACCCCAGTCAGGTCGGAAAGTCTGTTGGCCGTGGTAAGCTAGCAGGAAAGGTGCTCTATGCTAAACCAGCTGCCACTGCTCGTGGCCATGTCAACTATGTTTCAGCTGAGGAAACCTATGAGGATCCCAACGTCGTTCTCGGTACGCTCCTTGTTAATTGTCATCCGGCAACTATTCTTTTTGATACTGGAGCATCTCATTCATTTATTTCTGAGAGCTATGCTCGATTGCACAACACCACATTCTATGACATGCACACCTCCATGGAAATTCAGACTCCTGGTTCTAGATGGCAAACCTCTAGAATAAGTCATGGGAATGAAATTCTTGTCGACAGATTAGTCTTTCTTGCATCTCTAATAGCTCTCAAGTCCTCGGACATAAACATCATCTTGGGTATGGACTGGATGTCAACCCATCATGCTAAGATTGATTGCTCTACTAGAACTATTCAACTCACCCATCCTTCGGGCAAGACAATTAATGTCTTAACCCGAGTGTCGAAGCGTCAGCTTTACTCCTTAAATGCCAACCCCCTTCCAGACCTCGAAGATATTCCGGTAGTCCGTGATTTTCTGGATGTCTTTCCAGAAGAACTGCCAGGTGTTCCACCTGACAGGGATGTCGGGTTCGTGATATATCTTGTTCCCACAATCGTTCCAATTTCTAGAAGACCTTATAAGATGGCACCCCTAGAACTAGCCGAACTTAAGAAACAACTCGATGAGTCCTTGCAAAAGGGTTTCATCCGTCCTAGTTCATCCCCGTCGGCTTGCCCCGTCCTCTTCGTCAAGAAGAAGGATGGAACGGATCGGATGGTTGTAGATTACCGACCTGTCAATTTGGTCACTATCAAGAACAAGTATCCGCTCCCCAGGATCAACGACCTGTATGATCAGCTCGCTGGATCCTCAGTCTTTTCCAAGATGCATTTGAGGTTGGGCTACCATCAAATGAAAATTAAGAACGGGGACATTCCTAAAACGGCCTTCGTTACTCGTTATGGCCAATACGAGTACACCGTCATGTCCTTCGGGTTAACCAATGCTCCAACCACCTTCTCTCGGTTAATGAACTCAATCTTCATGGAGTATTTGGATAAATTCGTCGTGGTATACCTCGATGATATACTCATCTACTCCAAGAATGAGGAAGAACATGCCGAACATCTAAGGTTAGTATTGACGAAACTTCGAGAGCACCGCCTTTATGCCAAATTCTCTAAGTGTGAGTTCTGGTTACCAGAAGTGACCTATCTAGGCCATGTAATCTCTGGCAAGGGCATTGCTGTCAATCCCGAGCGAGTTCAAGCCGTCCTTGACTGGACCCCACCTGAATCGGTCAAGCAAGTTCGGAGTTTCCTCGGTTTAGCGAGCTATTGCCGCCGCTTCGTCGAGAATTTCTCTAAAGTTGCTAAACCTCTAACCGAACTCCTCAAGAAAGATAAGAGGTTCGAATGGAGGCCACAGTGCGAGTTCAGCTTTCAGGAACTGAAAAGACGCCTGACATCTGCTTCCGTACTTGTTCCACTAGATTTTTCTAAGGACTTTATTATCTACTGCGACGCCTCGCGACAAGGACTAGGTTGCATACTCATGCAAGATCGTCATGTGATTGCCTTTCTTCTCGACAGTTGCGTCCACATGAGGATAACTATCCCACACATGATCTAGAGCTTGCAGCAGTGGTCCATGCACTAATAACCTGGCGACATTACCTTCTTGGTAATCGCTGCGAAATCTACACTGATCACCAAAGTCTAAAATATATCTTCACCCAACCGGATTTGAATCTCAGGCAAAGACGTTGGGTCGAGTTGATTACAGATTACGACTTAGGAATATCTTACACCCCAGGCAAAGCCAATGTCATGGCTGATGCACTAAGTCACAAATCTTATTGTAACAATCTGATGTTACAACAAAGTCAACCATTTCTCCACGAGGAATTTTGTAAGCTTAACCTTCACCTTGTTCCTCGAGGATTCCTTTCCACCCTGGTGGCGAAACCCAACCTTACGGATCGAATCATAGCTGCTCAGCAGTATGATAGAGGGATATCTAGGATCATGGAGAACATTGCTAGCGGAGCTGCTAAGTGTTTCTCCATAGATGAAAGAGGTGTTGTCTTCTTCGAGAACCGCTTGGTGGTTCCCAAGAAGCAACAACTGCGGCAATTGATCCTTAAGGAAGCTCATGACTCTCCTCTCACCATTCATCCCGGTAGTACCAAAATGTATCAAGACCTACGCCAGAGGTTTTGGTGGACTAGGATGAAGAGAGAAATTGCTCAATTCGTTGCTAGCTGCGATGTCTGTCGTCGAGTTAAAGCAGAGCATCAATGGCCTGCTGGCACCCTTCAACCTTTGGCTATTCCCGAATGGAAATGGGATAAAATCGGTATGGATTTCATTACCGGGTTTCCCAGGACCAAGAGAGGGAATAATGCCATCTTCGTTGTCGTCGATCGTCTTTCCAAAGTAGCCCACTTCCTACCCGTTCGTGAGAGTATAACCGCTAGCCAGCTAGCTGATTTGTACATCTCTCGAATAGTGTCTCTTCATGGTGTTCCATTGGAGATTAACTCAGACCGTGGAAGTCTCTTCACCTCTCGATTTTGGGAAAGTTTCCAAAATGCTATGGGAACTCGTCCTCTCCTTTCAGCACCGCCTTCCATCCTCAATCAAGTGGTCAAGTAGAACGAGTCAATCAAATCCTAGAAGATATGCTCCGAGCTTCTGTCATCTCTTTCGGCATGAATTGGGAGAAATGCCTTCCATTCACCGAGTTCGCTTATAACAATAGTTACCAAGCTAGCCTAGGAAAAGCTCCTTTCGAAGTTCTTTATGGACGGAAATGTCGAACGCCTCTTAACTGGACAGAAACCGGGGAGAGACAACTCTTTGGCCCGGATATAATTGAGGAAGCAGAAGAGCAGGTTCGCGTTATTCGTGAGAAATTGAAAACAGCCCAATCTCATCAAAAGAGCCAATATGACCGCAAGCATAAGCCTATGGCTTATGAAATTGGCGAGAAGGCCTACCTTCGGGTTACTCCTTTGAAGGGAACCCATCGATTCGGTATCAAAGGCAAGTTGGCTCCTCGTTACATTGGACCCTTTCGCATTCTTGCCAAACGAGGAGAAGTTGCCTACCAATTGGAACTACCTCTGCATCTTTCCAGAGTCCATGATGTCTTCCACGTTTCCCAACTCAGGCGTTGCTTCTCGGATCCTATCCGTGGAGTGGACCACGAAACGCTTGATCTCCAAGATAACCTCACCTATCGAGAATATCCCGTTCGTATCCTTGATCAAGCCGAGCGTACCACTCGACGTCAGACTATCAAGTTTCTAAAGGTTCAATGGTCAAACCATTCCGAGCAAGAAGCAACTTGGGAAAGGGAGGATCGTCTTCGACTTGAGTATCCCACCTTTTTCGCAGCAGATCCTAAATCTCGGGACGGGATTCTATTGAGTGGGGGTGAGTTGTCACATCCTAGCTAGACCATGCATTAGTGTGTGCATCATGTTTAAATTTCATTTGAATTTGAAATGGGAAAGACAGAAACCCCAGAACCCCTTTTAAATCCAACTAGGGTTTACTAAAATTATTTTCAATGAACCTGAAATGCCCTTCAAAAATGCTCATCACCTTTGCTTTGGTTCACAGCCTCTGCCAAAAGTGGTGTACAATTTTCTAGGTCATCCTAAGGTCTTTGAATTAAATCATAAGTATTTGAGTTTGGGCATTTAAAATTATATAAAATATTTCAAATGCCCAAATATTCCCAAACAGAAATGTCTCATGTTGGAAATATTCCAACAATGGACCAGGAGCAGTTTGGTGAATTTTGAAGCTGTTTAAGTATTTTTAAAAACTCCACAAAGTTACAGAAAATTAGAAAAGGAAAAACAGAATGAAAACCCTACCTGGAGCCTCCCAACCGGCCCACCTGCCGGCCCAGCCCAGCTGCCGCGCCAGCGAGCTGCTTGGCTCGGCCAGGCAGGCAGGCAGGTGCTCGGCGGCGAGCACCGCATGCACGCCACGCACCTGGCCGCCGCCTCGCCGCTCCCCTCACCGAGCCGTGACGTGGATAGCTTCCCCTCTCTCCCCCGAACCCCTCGGACATCTCCTCTCCTCCCCAGCTCCTCTCCTTCACGCTCCCCAGCCATGGCCGACGCCACCGCAGCCATGCCGTCGCCGTAGATGCGCTCCCCACCGTCCGTGCTCCGTCCCGCCGTGTCTAGGAGCTCCGCCGCCCTCCTCTACGTCGAGCTAGCCGAACCCCGCGTGCTTGAGTAGCCCGAGGCCACTACACCGACCTCGCCCGATCCCGCTGTCGCCGGAGATCCCCTTCAACGCCGTCGCCGCACCAGCCCGTCTCCGACCGCAACGAGAGCTTCCCCGAGTGCCCTGTGAGCCTATCTACCTTCCCTTCCCTTCCTCTCTCGCTCTCGAGCCGTGTAGCGACCGAACGGAGATCAACCGCACCCACCGCCGCGGAGCTCGTCGCCGACGTGCTCCCGGTCACCCTCCGGCCACCCCTTGGTGTCCATTGCACTCACCACACTCAGTAGCACCTAACCATCTACTCCACGTACCTCACCGAACACCCTAGCCTCGAGTTCGCCTTCGGCCGAACTCCGGCGGCTGACTAGGTCATCGCCGGCGCCAATTCCGGCCACCCCGACCCCAACCAACTCCACCAAGAGCTGCGGGTTGTCCCCAGCTACCCATAGCCACCCTCCGTGGCTCGTTTGGTTGCCGAAACGGCCAAAACCACTTCCACCGCCGCGTCGGGCTCGCCGGCGGCTAAACGCCGGTGCAGCCGACGTTGACTCTGACCACGGGTGGGCCCTGGTTGACTCTTCTGGGTCAATGACAGGTGGGGCCCAGCCCTGTTAACTATCCAAGTTTAGTTTTAATTAATTTTTAGTTAAACTAATTACCCTGACACCTCGGGCCCACAGTCAGGTTTGACCTGGACTCTCCGTTGACCCTGACGTCATCCTGACGCATGGCTGACGCAATAAATTAATTACTGGATTATTCTATTACAGGAAATTCCAGAATATAGTTCAAACTTCAAAAATTCATAACTTTTAATCTGTAACTCCAAATGCAAAGATCTATATATGAAAAATGATCAGAAAAATCCATTCTATCCATTGGTACAGGTTTCATGCATGATAAAACAAGTTAACCTTGCTGTTTAAGCAGAATAAGATAATACACCTTTAGGGCTATTTTAAATGAGCTAACATTTGAATCTTTGATTCAAATGAGTTCATCCCTTTTTGTTTCAGCTTGCATTAGGCCAACACACATCCATATTGCCATGTCATAGCATGCATCATATTGTTGCATATTGCCATGTGTGTTTATTTTCGGTATGTCTTTCGTGATAGGTTCTGCCTCCGAGGATAATCCCGAATATCCGTCTGAAGGGCAGTATCCTACCACCACTCCATCAGGCAAGCAACCCATTGATCATTTCGATACAAACCCATGTTCTCGCTTCTGCTCTTGTTTTACTGCATTAAGACAACGCGTTTCAAACTGTTGTGTGCTGCGGTAGTTGAACCCACTTCCTTTGCATGACCTGTCATTGCCATAGTAACTAGATCAAACCCACTAGTATGTGTAGGAGTTGATTGAGCCATGTTTGTGATTCCTACCATGCTATGCTTGCTATGCTTAGAGTTGTGTCAGGTCTGGCTCATCGGGATGATGAACTAGAGTGAAAGGTTGTGTCGGGTTCGAGAGTGAAAGTGTTGAACATGTTTTGGTAAAGGTATCGATGAGAGGCCATGTAGGAGTACATGGTGGGTTGTTTCATTGAAGCCGATCCTAAGAACCGAGTTCTATGTTTGTGATCCATGAAACAGTTACTACCACGCATTGGGATCCTTAATTGACCCTCTCGGCTTCTTAACCACCCTTGTTATCAGTCCGGGAGTTGCAAGTAGTTTCTGGTGTTTGTAGCATGCTGGGGGCCGCACGCAACGCTGACCTTAGGGGTGGGTTGTGTTGCGGTTGGCACGTGGCCTGGTGTACCGAGTGCCCGTTTGGTATCTCGGGAACCCTGCACACATCGTTCGGGGCCGTATGGGAAACCTCGGCCGGACTCCCTGCGGATGGAACCTGAATAGGCGATAAACCTGGACTAGGGACTTGAATGTTTAGGTAGGCTATGGCCGACACCCATGTTGGGCTTCCGCTTGAAGGTTGCCGAGTACATGTCGGGTAAACGACGGTAAGTGGTGAGAGCGTGTGTGAAGAAGTACACCCCTACATGGTTAAAATGATCTATTCGAATAGCCGTGTCCACGGAGAAGGACTTCTGGGTTACCTATATCAGTTCATAGACAAGTAAATGGATACTACTAAAAGCCTCAAGATAAGTGTGAGTGCCGCGGATGGCCCTCTCGTGGGTTGACGAGAGAGGATCCACGGTGGAGTATTGTGATGGTGATTAGTGTACTCGTGTGCGACAAATGCTTTTCAAGTGGTGTCACGTAGGATAGCTTAGCCAAGAGTCAAAGCTGGCTTGCTGCAAATAACTCCACCACCTTCTTGAGAATGTGCATGTATAATAGGTTTCTGTTGTAAGACTTGCTGAGTACCGCCGTACTCATGTTTGTTTAATTAATGTTTCAGACGACAACACTGCCCCCTCCGATGGGTTCTATGTAGACCTTGACATCGACGAGTGAACTAGCCACCCAGGTGGTGATCCAAGACTTGTCAAGGGCCACTGTAGATAGAAGGGCTTCAACAAGCTTTCTTTCTTTTTAGAGTCTGTACTCAGACTAGTTTGCTTCTGCATGTGCTTGTAAGTTTGTATGACTTGAGTGTTGGGTCATGTGACCCCTACCTGTATGGATATGTTATGTATGGCTCCTCGGAGCCTCTTAAATAAAGTACTTTGAGTTGTAGAGTTTTGTTGTGATGCCATGATGTATGTACTCATATCGGGCATATTGCGTGTATGATTGAAATGCTTGGTATGAGTGGGATCCGACAAACTAGTTGTTTATCCTTGGCAGCCTCTCATATGGGGAAATGTAGTCTTGTGCTTCTGAGCGATAGTAGTCCGCTACAGCCCGGTTCACCGGAGTCCTGCTAGCCCAGCACTACTGCTTGGACACTTGACTGGCCGGCATGTGTCTCACTTCGCTCCTATGTCTGTCCCTTCGGGGAAATGTCACGCGGTGACATTCGGAGTCCTGCCTAGCCTGCTACAGCCCGGAATACCGGAGTCCTGTTAGCCCAGTGCTCCAGCCCGAATTCATACGTTGATGACCGACATGCTCGATGCGATTCATGTATGCCTGTCCCCATGGGTTAGTGCCGCTT
The DNA here is from genome assembly GCF_018294505.1 of Triticum aestivum. NCBI lineage: Eukaryota > Viridiplantae > Streptophyta > Magnoliopsida > Poales > Poaceae > Triticum > Triticum aestivum. Next base: position 644,178,565 of record NC_057795.1, read on the forward strand.
TGGGTTCACGACTAGCCATGTCGGCCCAGGTTCTTTGTCATGTGGATGCTAGCGACATCATCATATACGTGAGCCAAAAGGCACAAACGGTCCCGGGCCATGGTAAGGCGACACCCGTGGGAATACCGTGCGTGAGGCCGCAAAGGGATATGAGGTGTTACCGACTAGGTCGATGTGACTTGGAATCGGGGTCCTGACACCGGATGAGATCCCGGACGTCACGAGGAGTTCCGGAATGGTCCGGAGGTAAAGATTTATATGTAGGAAGTCTTGTTTTGGTCGCCGGAAAAGTTTCGCGCATTATCGGTATTGTACCGGGAGTGCCGAAAGGGGTCCGGGGGTCCACCAGGGGGTCCACAAGCCCCGGGGGGCCACATGGGCTGTAGGGGTGTGCGCCTTGGCCTATATGGGCCAAGGGCACCAGCCCCAAGAGGCCCATGCGCCAAGAGATAAGGGAAAGGGAGAGTCCTAAAGGGGGAAGGCACCTCCTAGGTGCCTTGGGGAGGATGGACTCCTCCCTGGCCGCTCCCTTCCTTGGAGGAAGGGCCAAGGCTGCACCCCCCTCTCCCTTGCCCCTATATATAGTGGAGGGGAGGGAGGGCAGCCGCACCTGAAGCCCTGGCGCCTCCCTCCCTTCTGTGACACCTCGTCCTCTCCCGCAGGTGCTTGGCGAAGCCCTGCAGGATTGCCACGCTCCTCCACCACCACCACGCCGTTGTGCTGCTGCTGGATGGAGTCTTCCTCAACCTCTCCCTCTCTCTTTGCTGGATCAAGGCATGGGAGACGTCACCGAGCTGTACGTGTGTTGAACGCGGAGGTGCCGTCCGTTCGGCACTAGGATCTCCGGTGATTTGGATCACGATGAGTACGACTCCTTCAACCCCGTTCTCTTGAACGCTTCCGCTTAGCGATCTACAAGGGTATGTAGATGCACTCTCCTTCCCCTCGTTGCTGGTTTCTCCATAGATAGATCTTGGTGACACGTAGGAAAATTTTGAATTTCTGCTACGTTCCCCAACACTTTTAGTCCAAGCTCGGCATGCACATCGCCGGCGTGCCGGCCCAATGCGGTGCCTTCATCGCGATGCGGAGATCGGTGGCCGACAACCCGTTTCCCACCATACCGCTGATCAAGTCGGTGAAGATGTGGCAGCGGTCATATTTTTACGTGAAGAACATCGCCTCTGACGACGACTGGGTCAATCTGCCGCCTTACGCAGCCGGCGCACCGGCTGGGAGGCTCCCCAGCTGGTCCCACCGGGTCAAGACGCTCACTCCCGCTGACGCCGCCGCTGTCGCGTGACTCCGAGTGCTGACGCAGTCGGACGGTTTGACCGGGGCCGACTTGCTGGCCGCCTTCGTGGCGCGCCGAGTCCTCCCGCTCCAAGGCCGACCTCATCTGATCTGTCAGATGAGCGGCCACCGGGATCCGAGTCGGCTGTGCTCCAAGGACATGCCCCACGCGGAGGTGGCGGACACGGTGAATTACATCGCGAACTGCAGTCTTACGGCGGATTGGCAGTTCGGCAAGGAGCCGTACTCACGCGCCAACCCCCTGCCTGCTGTAAGTCGTCTCTCTTTTGTTCCGTCTTCTTTTACGGCCGAGTCCGACTTCTGATCTTCTTGGTTTTTATTGAGTCAGAATCCCCTCATCCAGCCTTCGGCCGGCACTGCGGGCCCACCCCGTTAGTTCGTCCCCGACCGAGCGGAGAGCGACGTCGACGACCCTGACTTGGGGCCGCGGCGATGGAGGCCGATGCCGAAGGAGGAGGAGGAGGGAGAGGAGGAGGCTTCAGGCCCTCGGCCACCTTTGCCGACAGGCCTGATGACGACGCCGAGGGGGAAGTCACCCCGCCTCGTTCCTCCGCTGGCTTGGATGGTCAAGGCGGCGTGAAGAGGCGCCGGGCCGGGCCGAGCCTGCTTGGCGGCCGATCGAAGAAGTTCAAGGGGGAGGCCGCCGCGACCAAGCGGGAGGAGGCGATCGTGAAGGCCAACCGCTTCCGTAAGGAAGTGAAGAAGCCGCCACTGGTCTCCGCGTAAGTGCCTCCGCCTTTGTCTTGTTTTCTACTGGTGAATCTTGTCCAAATTTTTACATGCCTTCCTCGCTTCAGGGCTCCTCTTACCTTCGAGAGGGTCGCCGCCGCCTCCGTCATGGGGTCGGCAGAGACGTCTGCCACTACTCGGCGGATTGACCCCGCCGCCGACCTCCGGGAGGCGATGGAGCGGAACACGCGGGAGAAGCGCGACGAGGACGAGGCTGCCTGTCTGGAGAAGGCGGAGGCCAAGAAGGTGGCGGCCTCCGCCCACAGGAAGCTGGATGAGGCCAAAGCCGCCATTGCGGCAAGGCGGCAAGCTGAGGAGGCCGCGCACCGCCAATCGGCGTTGCTCGTCATCCCGCTGAACTCCGCGCCGCCGCCCACGGAGTTCAAGGGGCAGACTGGGGAGGCCGGCGGCGAGAACCCCATCATGGAGAGGGAAAGCGGCGAGGCCTCCATGTCGGACACGGCCGTGCCGCCACCACCGCCTCCGCCGCCGTCCGGGAGTGCACAGGGTAAACAGCCGGCAGGCCCGCCGGTGCCGCCGACTGAGGACGAGTCCGTGGCAAGGCTGCTCCTCCAAGTCGCCTCGCCAGCGCGTCGCCGCCTTGAGAAGGCGACTTCGGCGCCACGCCCCCTGGAGACCGGCGCCGCCAGCTCGGCCATCCCAGACGCCGAGGCGACGAGTGCCGCGCCCGTTGGGTGGGTGCGAGGAGGCACCACGGGCCCGCTGAACCAGGCGCTTTACTACTACAAAAACCCTCCTATAGCAACACATGTGTAGCAACGATATGATAACATGTGTTGTTTGTCGAACCTCCCACTTCCCACGCATCACACTAACCTCCTCGTTCCCTGAGAAATCGCCTCCTTGCATCCACGTCCCACCCTCGTCGCCGTCCAAATATTATGCAGCCCATGTCAAAAAACCGAAAGAAATAAATCACGCAGCCAAAATTTCTATGCGCCATCTCCGTCTCCCCAGATTTCTCTCTCTCAACCACGATACTGCCGCCACCACCTCCCCGGCTAGATCCGGCGCTCTCCCACACTCGTCGCTTATAGGCCGAGATTCCCCTCCGTCCTCTCCTCCGAACGCCGCCACTACCTCACCGGCTAGATCCGGCGCTCTCCCAGTCCTGGCGCTCATTGGCCCAGATTCCCTTCGGTCCTCTCCTCTGATTTTCCGTCGCGGGGACGTTTTCCGCGCCTCTGCATGCGCCGCCGCAGCAACCCTGGTCGCCAGCGCGGCTCCGTCGCCTCTGGTATGTATTCCCACTACCTCGCGCTGCTGCCGGCTCGAGGATGATGGTGCTACTCCGCCTCGGCTGTGTTGACGGTTAATCTGTACTGCAGTTTGGATCAGAAACACAATGCTTTATAGGCCTGTAATGCATAATGCAACCCGAATGTACGATTTTAGCTGCTAATGTTTTTCCCCTTTTGTTTTCAAGCTAAAACATCTCTGTTCTGGGGGAGCTCTAGGTTACATCGACATTGGCTTGGGAATGAAATTTCCAAGCTCTGCAAACCAATTCTACACTGGAGTTGTACTACTCCATGACGTGGAGATTTGTGTCTGCTGTATCTAATTATTTGTCCACCTGTATCTCACTATGTGGTTTTCCGTTGCAGTTTTACTGCCTGTGAGATGTCAGCTAACAATTTGTCAGTCTCTGAATACTTGCGGTAACCATTGTTTTGGTTTGGTATGATATCCTACACGTAAGGTTTCAAACTGTTGACAATAGATGGACAGATAGATAAGATGTGTAAAAACTTTTAGCTTGCCTTGGCTGATTCTGTGAGGATTCACTTGCTTTCATTGCATACAGCTTCATGGGCAGATGGATATGTACAGCTTACAACAGCACTGGAGAAAGTGGAGCAACCTCATTTGCTTCCTTGATACACCCTCCCCTGGTTCAGAAGGCCACTAACATGTCAGTTTCCTTATCGTGGAATTCTTATTTAGTAGACATCCGTAATTTTTACCCTAACTGGTCCAGCAAGTAGATGTTAGTTAAGTGTGCCATCATGTCTGTTATACAGTGTTAACTTTTGTCTAGTCCCATATTTTGTACATTCATATAGGAATGATGCATGACTCGTTATCCAATGACAGGACAAATGGTACATGATTAGGGAGCTGAGTGGTGACAAGGATCAAATTCTCTTGATTATATGATATGCCACATTAGCATCAAAGGTACACGGGTAGTGTTTCTTTAAACATGGCAAGTACTGTAAAAAAATTGTTCAACCATTACTTAGGTCTGCTTTTATTCAGACTGTTTAGTCACTACTAGGTCACCTCCAATGCATTTTCTTAAATATTTATTCAGTTATTGTACTAGGTTGGTCTTGAAATATTAAATAGTGCCACATTAATTTTTTTATTTCTCTGTAAACATCTTGGATCCCACCTTCTGTAGAAACAAAAATTCCCCTTCTATTCCTAGAGAAGCCCATGTGATGATGTGTTTCTTTTACATGTTGTTGCTTCTGCTGGTTCCTTAATTATCCGTGGTTTCAAAAATTCTAATGTGTGACATTGTAATACTTAGGAAACTAGAAAGTTTGTCTAATGTAAATTATTAAATGATTTTGAGCACCAATTTATGTCTAAATAGTGCAGGGTCAGGGGCCTACTTGATGAGCCAAAAAAAGGAGGTTCGGTTGTGGTTCCCAGATGCACAGCAGTTGTGCGGCGACTCCCATATGCACAAGGGTGGCGCGACGACTGTGAGATGTACATATGTAGCACAGCTGCTATATTGTGATTGTTCGTAGTGCAGCACCGTCAGTTAGTCATCTGCCTCATCTCGTACAATCCAGTACCATAGCTCAGTCACCTAGGCTAATTTGTGCGTTCATATTTCTAATGCCACATTGATGCATCTATGATTAGTGGTTGGCATTTATTGTTGTTTTTGTTGTGGCGCTATGTCTATTAATTTATACTTCTTGATAGCAACTTAGCCATATTCCTACAATACAATGCAGGATGCTGCAGCTAGAAGCTATACGGATATTGCCAGGAGTAATTGCAGCTATTCATTTTGTACTAGTATAGTTGTTCACCCAAGCAGGAAAAGTTAGATGCATGTACATGTACGAAACTGACTGCACAGTATGCAAGTTTGCCGCAATTTTTTCTTTGAAAAAACTAATCACTATTGAAAAAGTCGCTTCCAATTTTGACAGTAATCTTTTAGTTGAAATACTGAACCACTCGCCTCACAAAATTTATCTATTAATTAAATATATTGGCAATGCAAAGCGCATTAATTTCTCAGTATTTTAGATTATCTTAAGAGAGTTCGTATTTAGAGAACCATTTGGTGTAGAGACCTTTGTGTGAGTAATGATGTTTTGATGACTTCTCCATTCTAACCATGGTATTTGCTTATGGAGATCACAATTTGTCTACGGAGCAACTCTAATGTCAGTATACTTACATTTGAAATTACCAATATATATGTTGTATATTCAGGCTACAGGACACTGGATTGTTCCAGGCAGTGACGACGCAGCTTGTGGTTTACTACACTTAAGTGTAGTTTGTGTACGTGTAATTTAACCTTATAGTTCTCAAATCACAGCTTGTGAATCCTAGCACTGGTTCCATGCAATATTCTTGGCACTAAAATCTTTAACACCACTAGTGCCAAGTAGGAATTTCCGCAACGTATTTTGTAAATTTGTTGTTCTATCACCAGTGCAAAATCTGACCTTTTGAGAAGACCACTAAAAAAGTTCAAAATTACTGGTCATACAGCCAGATTAATTATTGCATACCCTTCAACTTTTGTTTGTTGTCCCCTAAAATTTTCTGCTCTATTAACCTTTTTTTTCTACCGTAAGTTACTGATATGTTTCCTTCTCTTTCTAGGTTCCTAAGATATTTTGAAGATGCACGGCTCAGATGTGGATTGCAAGGTCGACAATGGCATTGCTGCTGGATAGTCTTATGTTAGATTTTAGGACATCATTTGCAGCTGTGTCAATGTTTCAAACATTATATTTTAGAATAGTTGAGACGTTGATTGAAACGTCGAGAATTGGGCTAGTACTAGTTAGTACCAAAACGTGTAATCCTTGGAGTCATGTTCTTTGTAATGCAACCGAGTAAATTTAATATATATTACACCTTTTCTCTTTATTATATGTGCCTCCTATGAACTATCACCATTGATCTTATCATTCTGGAAGCAATATAAAATACATGTTATGTCCATTTGAATATCCTTTTGTGCAGCAACGCATATGACGTGTTGTTAATCTCTCGCTCTATATGTTGCTATCTTGCAACGCTTCTTCACATGGTTTACCAACGCATACGTATATGTTGTTGTAGACCTTTGCAACGCCACCAACGACAACGCTTATTAATCTGTTGGTGTAGACCTTAGCAACGGTTATATGGATATTCACCAACGCATCAATGCATTGTTAAAGGGGGGGTTCCTGTTGTAGTGCTTCTGGATGTTCAGGCGAAACTACGAGCCGAGGGTGATGCCATCCAGACCTGCACCAAGGCGCATCTGGTGTCGCGAGCAGCCGTCCGGGTATGCTTTCTATTTTGACTTTGTTTTTCCTTTTTCTTCTCTGTGGGGGCGCGTCAGCGCACTCACTGGGTGTAGTCCCCGAGTTTCGGGCCGGCTGCTGAGCAGGTGGCCTGGAACTCCTGGCGAGTTCCAATACTTATCTTCGTCTGGAAATTCTTATCACAGGAGTATCACAATCTCCGCGTCACTGCCTTCAACTGCAATGTCGAGGAGCTGGGCAGGCGGACTGCCGACTTGTCGGAGAGTCGGAGTGAGTCCTCCTTCTTCTTCGCGGGGGCGCGCTGGCGCACCCGCGGGCTGTAGTCCTCGAGATTCGGGCCGACTGCTGAGCAGTCGGGCCGGATCTTCCTGGCGACCTTCTTTGTTGACGACTTAACGTCTTTTCCTTTTTACTCTTCAAAGGCCAACGCCACTCTCCAGCAGCAGCTGGGCGAGGCCAACACCGCCTTGCGTGCCAAGGGGGAGGAGTGCAGCAAACTCGCCGCGGAGCGCGGCCTGCTGGCCACGCAGCTGGCGGAGCAGAAGGAGCTGCTCAAGAAGGCGCAGGACGAGGCAGAGAAGGGAGAGGCTGCTCTCCTTTCCGAGTTCGAAAGCGAGCGCTCCTCCTGGACCGACACGGAGGCACAGCTGACCTCCAGCTTCCATGAGATTGAGGACATCGTCGACGGTGAGCTTCTTTGTTTTCTTTGAGCCGCCGACTGTGGGTCGGGCTGACTCCTCATTTTGACTTGCTTCGTTTTTGTCTTGGCAGACTTCTTCCCTGGCCACTCACAGGCGGCCACCCAAGCCATCGAGGCTGACCGCGAGGCGCGGAGGGCAGATGGTGCGGAGATTGCCGCCAACGCCCCCCGGACCCTCGATGAGCAGCTTCTGAGCATCGAGGCTCGTCTGCGGCCGGCCCATTGGATGCTGCGTCGGCTTCAACATGCCAGCGCCCAGGCGATTGCCGCCCTGTGGCCAGACATGCCGGTTCTGCGCACTGCCAGTCGAACTGCCGACTGGCTGGAGGTCGCAGCTGGTCGTCTTGAGGCTTGGAAGGGTTCCTCGGCCCGGGCTGGAGCGCGCCGGGCCTTGGAATTCATCAAGGCGTGGTATCCAGGGCTGGACCTGGACCGACTGGCCGCGTTCCGGTCAAAGGCCCAGGCGGAGCTGGTAGCTGTGGAAGACGCCCTCGTCGCTCGTGCTGCGGCGATCGCCGACTATGCCGACACCAGCATCTTCGTCCCTGATCGGGCTGAAGACGGCAGGGAGGTGCCGTCGGAGTGGTTCGGGATGAACCCGGATTACGACGAGGACTCGGGGGAGGTGATCGGTTCCAGTACCGAGGAGGAAGGCGAGGCGGATTGGCCGGCATGCTCGATGCGATTCATGTATGCCTGTCCCCATGGGTTAGTGCCGCTTTGGGTTCACGACTAGCCATGTCGGCCCGGGTTCTTTGTCATGTGGATGCTAGCGACATCATCATATACGTGAGCCAAAAGGCACAAACGGTCCCGGGCCATGGTAAGGCGACACCCGTGGGAATACCGTGCGTGAGGCCGCAAAGGGATATGAGGTGTTACCGGCTAGGTCGATGTGACTTGGAATCGGGGTCCTGACACCGGATGAGATCCCGGACGTCACGAGGAGTTCCGGAATGGTCCGGAGGTAAAGATTTATATGTAGGAAGTCTTGTTTTGGTCGCCGGAAAAGTTTCGCGCATTATCGGTATTGTACCGGGAGTGCCGAAAGGGGTCCGGGGGTCCACCAGGGGGTCCACAAGCCCCGGGGGGCCACATGGGCTGTAGGGGTGTGCGCCTTGGCCTATATGGGCCAAGGGCACCAGCCCCAAGAGGCCCATGCGCCAAGAGATAAGGGAAAGGGAGAGTCCTAAAGGGGGAAGGCACCTCCTAGGTGCCTTGGGGAGGATGGACTCCTCCCTGGCCGCTCCCTTCCTTGGAGGAAGGGCCAAGGCTGCACCCCCCTCTCCCTTGCCCCTATATATAGTGGAGGGGAGGGAGGGCAGCCGCACCTGAAGCCCTGGCGCCTCCCTCCCTTCTGTGACACCTCGTCCTCTCCCGCAGGTGCTTGGCGAAGCCCTGTAGGATTGCCACGCTCCTCCACCACCACCACGCCGTTGTGCTGCTGCTGGATGGAGTCTTCCTCAACCTCTCCCTCTCTCTTTGCTGGATCAAGGCATGGGAGACGTCACCGGGCTGTACGTGTGTTGAACGCGGAGGTGCCGTCCGTTCGGCACTAGGATCTCCGGTGATTTGGATCACGACGAGTACGACTCCTTCAACCCCGTTCTCTTGAACGCTTCCGCTTAGCGATCTACAAGGGTATGTAGATGCACTCTCCTTCCCCTCGTTGCTGGTTTCTCCATAGATAGATCTTGGTGACACGTAGGAAAATTTTGAATTTCTGCTACGTTCCCCAACACTTTTAGTCCAAGCTCGGCATGCACGTCGCCGGCGTGCCGGCCCAATGCGGTGCCTTCATCGCGATGCGGAGATCGGTGGCCGACAACCCGTTTCCCACCATACCGCTGATCAAGTCGGTGAAGATGTGGCAGCGGTCATATTTTTACGTGAAGAACGTCGCCTCTGACGACGACTGGGTCAATCTGCCGCCTTAACGCAGCCGGCGCACCGGCTGGGAGGCTCCCCAGCTGGTCCCACCAGGTCAAGACGCTCACTCCCGCTGACGCCGCCGCTGTCGCGTGACTCCGAGTGCTGACGCAGTCGGACGGTTTGACCGGGGCCGACTTGCTGGCCGCCTTCGTGGCGCGCCGAGTCCTCCCGCTCCAAGGCCGACCTCATCTGATCTGTCAGATGAGCGGCCACCGGGATCCGAGTCGGCTGTGCTCCAAGGACATGCCCCACGCGGAGGTGGCGGACACGGTGAATTACATCGCGAACTGCAGTCTTACGGCGGATTGGCAGTTCGGCAAGGAGCCGTACTCACGCGCCAACCCCCTGCCTGCTGTAAGTCGTCTCTCTTTTGTTCCGTCTTCTTTACGGCCGAGTCCGACTTCTGATCTTCTTGGTTTTTATTGAGTCAGAATCCCCTCATCCAGCCTTCGGCCGGCACTGCGGGCCCACCCCGTCAGTTCGTCCCCGACCGAGCGGAGAGCGACGTCGACGACCCTGACTTGGGGCCGCGGCGATGGAGGCCGATGCCGAAGGAGGAGGAGGAGGGAGAGGAGGAGGCTTCAGGCCCTCGGCCACCTTTGCCGACTGGCCTGATGACGACGCCGAGGGGGAAGTCACCCCGCCTCGTTCCTCCGCCGGCTTGGATGGTCAAGGCGGCGTGAAGAGGCGCCGGGCCGGGCCGAGCCTGCTTGGCGGCCGATCGAAGAAGTTCAAGGGGGAGGCCGCCGCGACCAAGCGGGAGGAGGCGATCGTGAAGGCCAACCGCTTCCGTAAGGAAGTGAAGAAGCCGCCACTGGTCTCCGCGTAAGTGCCTCCGCCTTTGTCTTGTTTTCTACTGGTGAATCTTGTCCAAATTTTTTACATGCCTTCCTCGCTTCAGGGCTCCTCTTACCTTCGAGAGGGTCGCCGCCGCCTCCGTCATGGGGTCGGCAGAGACGTCTGCCACTACTCGGCGGATTGACCCCGCCGCCGACCTCCGGGAGGCGATGGAGCGGAACACGCGGGAGAAGCGCGACGAGGACGAGGCTGCCTGTCTGGAGAAGGCGGAGGCCAAGAAGGTGGCGGCCTCCGCCCACAGGAAGCTGGATGAGGCCAAAGCCGCCATTGCGGCAAGGCGGCAAGCTGAGGAGGCCGCGCACCGCCAATCGGCGTTGCTCGTCATCCCGCTGAACTCCGCGCCGCCGCCCACGGAGTTCAAGGGGCAGACTGGGGAGGCCGGCGGCGAGAACCCCATCATGGAGAGGGAAAGCGGCGAGGCCTCCATGTCGGACACGGCCGTGCCGCCACCACCGCCTCCGCCGCCGTCCGGGAGTGCACAGGGTAAACAGCCGGCAGGCCCGCCGGTGCCGCCGACTGAGGACGAGTCCGTGGCAAGGCTGCTCCTCCAAGTCGCCTCGCCAGCGCGTCGCCGCCTGGAGAAGGCGACTTCGGCGCCACGCCCCCTGGAGACCGGCGCCGCCAGCTCGGCCATCCCAGACGCCGAGGCGACGAGTGCCGCGCCCGTTGGGTGGGTGCGAGGAGGCACCACGGGCCCGCTGAACCAGGCGCTTCACTACTACAAAAACCCTCCTATAGCAACACATGTGTAGCAACGATATGATAACATGTGTTGTTTGTCGAACCTCCCACTTCCCACGCATCACACTAACCTCCTCGTTCCCTGAGAAATCGCCTCCTTGCATCCACATCCCACCCTCGTCGCCGTCCAAATATTATGCAGCCCATGTCAAAAAACCGAAAGAAATAAATCACGCAGCCAAAATTTCTATGCGCCATCTCCGTCTCCCCAGATTTCTCTCTCTCAACCACGATACTGCCGCCACCACCTCCCCGGCTAGATCCGGCGCTCTCCCACACTCGTCGCTTATAGGCTGAGATTCCCCTCCGTCCTCTCCTCCGAACGCCGCCACCACCTCACCGGCTAGATCCGGCGCTCTCCCAGTCCTGGCGCTCATTGGCCCAGATTCCCTTCGGTCCTCTCCTCTGATTTTCCGTCGCGGGGACGTTTTCCGCGCCTCTGCATGCGCCGCCGCAGCAACCCTGGTCGCCAGCGCGGCTCCGTCGCCTCTGGTATGTATTCCCACTACCTCGCGCTGCTGCCGGCTCGAGGATGATGGTGCTACTCCGCCTCGGCTGTGTTGACGGTTAATCTGTACTGCAGTTTGGATCAGAAACACAATGCTTTATAGGCCTGTAATGCATAATGCAACCCGAATGTACGATTTTAGCTGCTAATGTTTTTCCCCTTTTGTTTTCAAGCTAAAACATCTCTGTTCTGGGGGAGCTCTAGGTTACATCGACATTGGCTTGGGAATGAAATTTCCAAGCTCTGCAAACCAATTCCACACTGGAGTTGTACTACTCCATGACGTGGAGATTTGTGTCTGCTGTATCTAATTATTTGTCCACCTGTATCTCACTATGTGGTTTTCCGTTGCAGTTTTACTGCCTGTGAGATGTCAGCTAACAATTTGTCAGTCTCTGAATACTTGCGGTAACCATTGTTTTGGTTTGGTATGATATCCTACACGTAAGGTTTCAAACTGTTGACAATAGATGGACAGATAGATAAGATGTGTAAAAACTTTTAGCTTGCCTTGGCTGATTCTGTGAGGATTCACTTGCTTTCATTGCATACAGCTTCATGGGCAGATGGATATGTACAGCTTACAACAGCACTGGAGAAAGTGGAGCAACCTCATTTGCTTCCTTGATACACCCTCCCCTGGTTCAGAAGGCCACTAACATGTCAGTTTCCTTATCGTGGAATTCTTATTTAGTAGACATCCGTAATTTTTACCCTAACTGGTCCAACAAGTAGATGTTAGTTAAGTGTGCCATCATGTCTGTTATACAGTGTTAACTTTTGTCTAGTCCCATATTTTGTACATTCATATAGGAATGATGCATGACTCGTTATCCAATGACAGGACAAATGGTACATGATTAGGGAGCTGAGTGGTGACAAGGATCAAATTCTCTTGATTATATGATATGCCACATTAGCATCAAAGGTACACGGGTAGTGTTTCTTTAAACATGGCAAGTACTATAAAAAAATTGTTCAACCATTACTTAGGTCTGCTTTTATTCAGACTGTTTAGTCACTACTAGGTCACCTCCAATGCATTTTCTTAAATATTTATTCAGTTATTGTACTAGGTTGGTCTTGAAATATTAAATAGTGCCACATTAATTTTTTTATTTCTCTGTAAACATCTTGGATCCCACCTTCTGTAGAAACAAAAATTCCCCTTCTATTCCTAGAGAAGCCCATGTGATGATGTGTTTCTTTTACATGTTGTTGCTTCTGCTGGTTCCTTAATTATCCGTGGTTTCAAAATTCTAATGTGTGACATTGTAATACTTAGGAAACTAGAAAGTTTGTCTAATGTAAATTATTAAATGATTTTGAGCACCAATTTATGTCTAAATAGTGCAGGGTCAGGGGCCTACTTGATGAGCCAAAAAAGGAGGTTCGGTTGTGGTTCCCAGATGCACAGCAGTTGTGCGGCGACTCCCATATGCACAAGGGTGGCGCGACGACTGTGAGATGTACATATGTAGCACAGCTGCTATACAGTGATTGTTCGTAGTGCAGCACCGTCAGTTAGTCATCTGCCTCATCTCGTACAATCCAGTACCATAGCTCAGTCACCTAGGCTAATTTGTGCGTTCATATTTCTAATGCCACATTGATGCATCTATGATTAGTGGTTGGCATTTATTGTTGTTTTTGTTGTGGCGCTATGTCTATTAATTTATACTTCTTGATAGCAACTTAGCCATATACCTACAATACAATGCAGGATGCTGCAGCTAGAAGCTATACGGATATTGCCAGGAGTAATTGCAGCTATTCATTTTGTACTAGTATAGTTGTTCACCCAAGCAGGAAAAGTTAGATGCATGTACATGTACGAAACTGACTGCACAGTATGCAAGTTTGCCGCAATTTTTTCTTTGAAAAAACTAATCACTATTGAAAAAGTCGCTTCCAATTTTGACAATAATCTTTTAGTTGAAATACTGAACCACTCGCCTCACAAAATTTATCTATTAATTAAATATATTGGCAATGCAAAGCGCATTAATTTCTCAGTATTTTAGATTATCTTAAGAGAGTTCGTATTTAGAGAACCATTTGGTGTAGAGACCTTTGTGTGAGTAATGATGTTTTGATGACTTCTCCATTCTAACCATGGTATTTGCTTATGGAGATCACAATTTGTCTACGGAGCAACTCTAATGTCAGTATACTTACATTTGAAATTACCAATATATATGTTGTATATTCAGGCTACAGGACACTGGATTGTTCCAGGCAGTGACGACGCAGCTTGTGGTTTACTACACTTAAGTGTAGTTTGTGTACGTGTAATTTAACCTTATAGTTCTCAAATCACAGCTTGTGAATCCTAGCACTGGTTCCATGCAATATTCTTGGCACTAAAATCTTTAACACCACTAGTGCCAAGTAGGAATTTCCGCAACGTATTTTGTAAATTTGTTGTTCTATCACCAGTGCAAAATCTGACCTTTTGAGAAGACCACTAAAAAAGTTCAAAATTACTGGTCATACAGCCAGATTAATTATTGCATACCCTTCAACTTTTGTTTGTTGTCCCCTAAAATTTTCTGCTCTATTAACCTTTTTTTTCTACCGTAAGTTACTGATATGTTTCCTTCTCTTTCTAGGTTCCTAAGATATTTTGAAGATGCACGGCTCAGATGTGGATTGCAAGGTCGACAATGGCATTGCTGCTGGATAGTCTTATGTTAGATTTTAGGACATCATTTCCAGCTGTGTCAATGTTTCAAACATTATATTTTAGAATAGTTGAGACGTTGATTGAAACGTCGAGAATTGGGCTAGTACTAGTTAGTACCAAAACGTGTAATCCTTGGAGTCATGTTCTTTGTAATGCAACCGAGTAAATTTAATATATATTACACCTTTTCTCTTTATTATATGTGCCTCCTATGAACTATCACCATTGATCTTATCATTCTGGAAGCAATATAAAATACATGTTATGTCCATTTGAATATCCTTTTGTGCAGCAACGCATATGACGTGTTGTTAATCTCTCGCTCTATATGTTGCTATCTTGCAACGCTTCTTCACATGGTTTACCAACGCATACGTATATGTTGTTGTAGACCTTTGCAACGCCACCAACGACAACGCTTATTAATCTGTTGGTGTAGACCTTAGCAACGGTTATATGGATATTCACCAACGCATCAATGCATTGTTAAAGGGGGGGTTCCTGTTGTAGTGCTTCTGGATGTTCAGGCGAAACTACGAGCCGAGGGTGATGCCATCCAGACCTGCACCAAGGCGCATCTGGTGTCGCGAGCAGCCGTCCGGGTATGCTTTCTATTTTGACTTTGTTTTTCCTTTTTCTTCTCTGTGGGGGCGCGTCAGCGCACTCACTGGGTGTAGTCCCCGAGTTTCGGGCCGGCTGCTGAGCAGGCGGCCTGGAACTCCTGGCGAGTTCCAATACTTATCTTCGTCTGGAAATTCTTATCACAGGAGTATCACAATCTCCGCGTCACTGCCTTCAACTGCAATGTCGAGGAGCTGGGCAGGCGGACTGCCGACTTGTCGGAGAGTCGGAGTGAGTCCTCCTTCTTCTTCGCGGGGGCGCGCTGGCGCACCCGCGGGCTGTAGTCCTCGAGATTCGGGCCGACTGCTGAGCAGTCGGGCCGGATCTTCCTGGCGACCTTCTTTGTTGACGACTTAACGTCTTTTCCTTTTTACTCTTCAAAGGCCAACGCCACTCTCCAGCAGCAGCTGGGCGAGGCCAACACCGCCTTGCGTGCCAAGGGGGAGGAGTGCAGCAAACTCGCCGCGGAGCGCGGCCTGCTGGCCACGCAGCTGGCGGAGCAGAAGGAGCTGCTCAAGAAGGCGCAGGACGAGGCAGAGAAGGGAGAGGCTGCTCTCCTTTCCGAGTTCGAAAGCGAGCGCTCCTCCTGGACCGACACGGAGGCACAGCTGACCTCCAGCTTCCATGAGATTGAGGACATCGTCGACGGTGAGCTTCTTTGTTTTCTTTGAGCCGCCGACTGTGGGTCGGGCTGACTCCTCATTTTGACTTGCTTCTTTTTTGTCTTGGCAGACTTCTTCCCTGGCCACTCACAGGCGGCCACCCAAGCCATCGAGGCTAACCGCGAGGCGCGGAGGGCAGATGGTGCGGAGATTGCCGCCAACGCCCCCCGGACCCTCGATGAGCAGCTTCTGAGCATCGAGGCTCGTCTGCGGCCGGCCCATTGGATGCTGCGTCGGCTTCAACATGCCAGCGCCCAGGCGATTGCCGCCCTGTGGCCAGACATGCCGGTTCTGCGCACTGCCAGTCGAACTGCCGACTGGCTGGAGGTCGCAGCTGGTCGTCTTGAGGCTTGGAAGGGTTCCTCGGCCCGGGCTGGAGCGCGCCGGGCCTTGGAATTCATCAAGGCGTGGTATCCAGGGCTGGACCTGGACCGACTGGCCGCGTTCCGGTCAAAGGCCTAGGAGGAGCTGGTAGCTGTGGAAGACGCCCTCGTCGCTCGTGCTGCGGCGATCGCCGACTATGCCGACACCAGCATCTTCGTCCCTGATCGGGCTGAAGACGGCAGGGAGGTGCCGTCGGTGTGGTTCGGGATGAACCCGGATTACGACGAGGACTCGGGGGAGGTGATCGGTTCCAGTACCGAGGAGGAAGGCGAGGCGGATTGGCCGGCATGCTCGATGCGATTCATGTATGCCTGTCCCCATGGGTTAGTGCCGCTTTGGGTTCACGACTAGCCATGTCGGCCCGGGTTCTTTGTCATGTGGATGCTAGCGACATCATCATATACGTGAGCCAAAAGGCACAAACGGTCCCGGGCCATGGTAAGGCGACACCCGTGGGAATACCGTGCGTGAGGCCGCAAAGGGATATGAGGTGTTACCGGCTAGGTCGATGTGACTTGGAATCGGGGTCCTGACACCGGATGAGATCCCGGACGTCACGAGGAGTTCCGGAATGGTCCGGAGGTAAAGATTTATATGTAGGAAGTCTTGTTTTGGTCGCCGGAAAAGTTTCGCGCATTATCGGTATTGTACCGGGAGTGCCGAAAGGGGTCCGGGGGTCCACCAGGGGGTCCACAAGCCCCGGGGGCCACATGGGCTGTAGGGGTGTGCGCCTTGGCCTATATGGGCCAAGGGCACCAGCCCCAAGAGGCCCATGCGCCAAGAGATAAGGGAAAGGGAGAGTCCTAAAGGGGGAAGGCACCTCCTAGGTGCCTTGGGGAGGATGGACTCCTCCCTGGCCGCTCCCTTCCTTGGAGGAAGGGCCAAGGCTGCACCCCCCTCTCCCTTGCCCCTATATATAGTGGAGGGGAGGGAGGGCAGCCGCACCTGAAGCCCTGGCGCCTCCCTCCCTTCTGTGACACCTCGTCCTCTCCCGCAGGTGCTTGGCGAAGCCCTGCAGGATTGCCACGCTCCTCCACCACCACCACGCCGTTGTGCTGCTGCTGGATGGAGTCTTCCTCAACCTCTCCCTCTCTCTTTGCTGGATCAAGGCATGGGAGACGTCACCGGGCTGTACGTGTGTTGAACGCGGAGGTGCCGTCCGTTCGGCACTAGGATCTCCGGTGATTTGGATCACGACGAGTACGACTCCTTCAACCCCGTTCTCTTGAACGCTTCCGCTTAGCGATCTACAAGGGTATGTAGATGCACTCTCCTTCCCCTTGTTGCTGGTTTCTCCATAGATAGATCTTGGTGACACGTAGGAAAATTTTGAATTTCTGCTACGTTCCCCAACACTTTTAGTCCAAGCTCGGCATGCACGTCGCCGGCGTGCCGGCCCAATGCGGTGCCTTCATCGCGATGCGGAGATCGGTGGCCGACAACCCGTTTCCCACCATACCGCTGATCAAGTCGGTGAAGATGTGGCAGCGGTCATATTTTTACGTGAAGAACGTCGCCTCTGACGACGACTGGGTCAATCTGCCGCCTTACGCAGCCGGCGCACCGGCTGGGAGGCTCCCCAGCTGGTCCCACCAGGTCAAGACGCTCACTCCCGCTGACGCTGCCGCTGTCGCGTGACTCCGAGTGCTGACGCAGTCGGACGGTTTGACCGGGGCCGACTTGCTGGCCGCCTTCGTGGCGCGCCGAGTCCTCCCGCTCCAAGGCCGACCTCATCTGATCTGTCAGATGAGCGGCCACCGGGATCCGAGTCGGCTGTGCTCCAAGGACATGCCCCACGCGGAGGTGGCGGACACGGTGAATTACATCGCGAACTGCAGTCTTACGGCGGATTGGCAGTTCGGCAAGGAGCCGTACTCACGCGCCAACCCCCTGCCTGCTGTAAGTCGTCTCTCTTTTGTTCCGTCTTCTTTTGCGGCCGAGTCCGACTTCTGATCTTCTTGGTTTTTATTGAGTCAGAATCCCCTCATCCAGCCTTCGGCCGGCACTGCGGGCCCACCCCGTCAGTTCGTCCCCGACCGAGCGGAGAGCGATGTCGACGACCCTGACTTGGGGCCGCGGCGATGGAGGCCGATGCCGAAGGAGGAGGAGGAGGGAGAGGAGGAGGCTTCAGGCCCTCGGCCACCTTTGCCGACTGGCCTGATGACGACGCCGAGGGGGAAGTCACCCCGCCTCGTTCCTCCGCCGGCTTGGATGGTCAAGGCGGCGTGAAGAGGCGCCGGGCCGGGCCGAGCCTGCTTGGCGGCCGATCGAAGAAGTTCAAGGGGGCGGCCGCCGCGACCAAGCGGGAGGAGGCGATCGTGAAGGCCAACCGCTTCCGTAAGGAAGTGAAGAAGCCGCCACTGGTCTCCGCGTAAGTGCCTCCGCCTTTGTCTTGTTTTCTACTGGTGAATCTTGTCCAAATTTTTTACATGCCTTCCTCGCTTTAGGGCTCCTCTTACCTTCGAGAGGGTCGCCGCCGCCTCCGTCATGGGGTCGGCAGAGACGTCTGCCACTACTCGGCGGATTGACCCCGCCGCCGACCTCCGGGAGGCGATGGAGCGGAACACGCGGGAGAAGCGCGACGAGGACGAGGCCGCCTGTCTGGAGAAGGCGGAGGCCAAGAAGGTGGCGGCCTCCGCCCACAGGAAGCTGGATGAGGCCAAAGCCGCCATTGCGGCAAGGCGGCAAGCTGAGGAGGCCGCGCACCGCCAATCGGCGTTGCTCGTCATCCCGCTGAACTCCGCGCCGCCGCCCACGGAGTTCAAAGGGCAGACTGGGGAGGCCGGCGGCGAGAACCCCATCATGGAGAGGGAAAGCGGCGAGGCCTCCATGTCGGACACGGCCGTGCCGCCACCACCGTCTCCGCCGCCGTCCGGGAGTGCACAGGGTAAACAGCCGGCAGGCCCGCCGGTGCCGCCGACTGAGGACGAGTCCGTGGCAAGGCTGCTCCTCCAAGTCGCCTCGCCAGCGCGTCGCCGCCTTGAGAATGCGACTTCGGCGCCACGCCCCCTGGAGACCGGCGCCGCCAGCTCGGCCATCCCAGACGCCGAGGCGACGAGTGCCGCGCCCGTTGGGTGGGTGCGAGGAGGCACCACGGGCCCGCTGAACCAGGCGCTTCACTACTACAAAAACCCTCCTATAGCAACACATGTGTAGCAACGATATGATAACATGTGTTGTTTGTCGAACCTCCCACTTCCCACGCATCACACTAACCTCCTCGTTCCCTGAGAAATCGCCTCCTTGCATCCACGTCCCACCCTCGTCGCCGTCCAAATATTATGCAGCCCATGTCAAAAAAACCGAAAGAAATAAATCACGCAGCCAAAATTTCTATGTGCCATCTCCGTCTCCCCAGATTTCTCTCTCTCAACCACGATACTGCCGCCACCACCTCCCCGGCTAGATCCGGCGCTCTCCCACACTCGTCGCTTATAGGCCGAGATTCCCCTCCGTCCTCTCCTCCGAACGCCGCCACCACCTCACCGGCTAGATCCGGCGCTCTCCCAGTCCTGGCGCTCATTGGCCCAGATTCCCTTCGGTCCTCTCCTCTGATTTTCCATCGCGGGGACGTTTTCCGCGCCTCTGCATGCGCCGCCGCAGCAACCTTGGTCGCCAGCGCGGCTCCGTCGCCTCTGGTATGTATTCCCACTACCTCGCGCTGCTGCCGGCTCGTGGATGATGGTGCTACTCCGCCTCGGCTGTGTTGACGGTTAATCTGTACTGCAGTTTGGATCAGAAACACAATGCTTTATAGGCCTGTAATGCATAATGCAACCCGAATGTACGATTTTAGCTGCTAATGTTTTTCCCCTTTTGTTTTCAAGCTAAAACATCTCTGTTCTGGGGGAGCTCTAGGTTACATCGACATTGGCTTGGGAATGAAATTTCCAAGCTCTGCAAACCAATTCCACACTGGAGTTGTACTACTCCATGACGTGGAGATTTGTGTCTGCTGTATCTAATTATTTGTCCACCTGTATCTCACTATGTGGTTTTCCGTTGCAGTTTTACTGCCTGTGAGATGTCAGCTAACAATTTGTCAGTCTCTGAATACTTGCGGTAACCATTGTTTTGGTTTGGTATGATATCCTACACGTAAGGTTTCAAACTGTTGACAATAGATGGACAGATAGATAAGATGTGTAAAAAATTTTAGCTTGCCTTGGCTGATTCTGTGAGGATTCACTTGCTTTCATTGCATACAGCTTCATGGGCAGATGGATATGTACAGCTTACAACAGCACTGGAGAAAGTGGAGCAACCTCATTTGCTTCCTTGATACACCCTCCCCTGGTTCAGAAGGCCACTAACATGTCAGTTTCCTTATCGTGGAATTCTTATTTAGTAGACATCCGTAATTTTTACCCTAACTGGTCCAGCAAGTAGATGTTAGTTAAGTGTGCCATCATGTTTGTTATACAGTGTTAACTTTTGTCTAGTCCCATATTTTGTACATTCATATAGGAATGATGCATGACTCGTTATCCAATGACAGGACAAATGGTACATGATTAGGGAGCTGAGTGGTGACAAGGATCAAATTCTCTTGATTATATGATATGCCACATTAGCATCAAAGGTACACGGGTAGTGTTTCTTTAAACATGGCAAGTACTGTAAAAAAATTGTTCAACCATTACTTAGGTCTGCTTTTATTCAGACTGTTTAGTCACTACATAGGTCACCTCCAATGCATTTTCTTAAATATTTATTCAGTTATTGTACTAGGTTGGTCTTGAAATATTAAATAGTGCCACATTAATTTTTTATTTCTCTGTAAACATCTTGGATCCCACCTTCTGTAGAAACAAAAATTCCCCTTCTATTCCTAGAGAAGCCCATGTGATGATGTGTTTCTTTTACATGTTGTTGCTTCTGCTGGTTCCTTAATTATCCGTGGTTTCAAAAATTCTAATGTGTGACATTGTAATACTTAGGAAACTAGAAAGTTTGTCTAATGTAAATTATTAAATGATTTTGAGCACCAATTTATGTCTAAATAGTGCAGGGTCAGGGGCCTACTTGATGAGCCAAAAAAAGGAGGTTCGGTTGTGGTTCCCAGATGCACAGCAGTTGTGCGGCGACTCCCATATGCACAAGGGTGGCGCGACGACTGTGAGATGTACATATGTAGCACAGCTGCTATACAGTGATTGTTCGTAGTGCAGCACCGTCAGTTAGTCATCTGCCTCATCTCGTACAATCCAGTACCATAGCTCAGTCACCTAGGCTAATTTGTGCGTTCATATTTCTAATGCCACATTGATGCATCTATGATTAGTGGTTGGCATTTATTGTTGTTTTTGTTGTGGCGCTATGTCTATTAATTTATACTTCTTGATAGCAACTTAGCCATATACCTACAATACAATGCAGGATGCTGCAGCTAGAAGCTATACGGATATTGCCAGGAGTAATTGCAGCTATTCATTTTGTACTAGTATAGTTGTTCACCCAAGCAGGAAAAGTTAGATGCATGTACATGTACGAAACTGACTGCACAGTATGCAAGTTTGCCGCAATTTTTTCTTTGAAAAAACTAATCACTATTGAAAAAGTCGCTTCCAATTTTGACAGTAATCTTTTAGTTGAAATACTGAACCACTCGCCTCACAAAATTTATCTATTAATTAAATATATTGACAATGCAAAGCGCATTAATTTCTCAGTATTTTAGATTATCTTAAGAGAGTTCGTATTTAGAGAACCATTTGGTGTAGAGACCTTTGTGTGAGTAATGATGTTTTGATGACTTCTCCATTCTAACCATGGTATTTGCTTATGGAGATCACAATTTGTCTACGGAGCAACTCTAATGTCAGTATACTTACATTTGAAATTACCAATATATATGTTGTATATTCAGGCTACAGGACACTGGATTGTTCCAGGCAGTGACGACGCAGCTTGTGGTTTACTACACTTAAGTGTAGTTTGTGTACGTGTAATTTAACCTTATAGTTCTCAAATCACAGCTTGTGAATCCTAGCACTGGTTCCATGCAATATTCTTGGCACTAAAATCTTTAACACCACTAGTGCCAAGTAGGAATTTCCGCAACGTATTTTGTAAATTTGTTGTTCTATCACCAGTGCAAAATCTGACCTTTTGAGAAGACCACTAAAAAAGTTCAAAATTACTGGTCATACAGCCAGATTAATTATTGCATACCCTTCAACTTTTGTTTGTTGTCCCCTAAAATTTTCTGCTCTATTAACCTTTTTTTTCTACCGTAAGTTACTGATATGTTTCCTTCTCTTTCTAGGTTCCTAAGATATTTTGAAGATGCACGGCTCAGATGTGGATTGCAAGGTCGACAATGGCATTGCTGCTGGATAGTCTTATGTTAGATTTTAGGACATCATTTCCAGCTGTGTCAATGTTTCAAACATTATATTTAGAATAGTTGAGACGTTGATTGAAACGTCGAGAATTGGGCTAGTACTAGTTAGTACCAAAACGTGTAATCCTTGGAGTCATGTTCTTTGTAATGCAACCGAGTAAATTTAATATATATTACACCTTTTCTCTTTATTATATGTGCCTCCTATGAACTATCACCATTGATCTTATCATTCTGGAAGCAATATAAAATACATGTTATGTCCATTTGAATATCCTTTTGTGCAGCAACGCATATGACGTGTTGTTAATCTCTCGCTCTATATGTTGCTATCTTGCAACGCTTCTTCACATGGTTTACCAACGCATACGTATATGTTGTTGTAGACCTTTGCAACGCCACCAACGACAAGGCTTATTAATCTATTGGTGTAGACCTTAGCAACGGTTATATGGATATTCACCAACGCATCAATGCATTGTTAAAGGGGGGGTTCCTGTTGTAGTGCTTCTGGATGTTCAGGCGAAACTACGAGCCGAGGGTGATGCCATCCAGACCTGCACCAAGGCGCATCTGGCGTCGCGAGCAGCCATCCGGGTATGCTTTCTATTTTGACTTTGTTTTTCCTTTTTCTTCTCTGTGGGGGCGCGTCAGCGCACCCACTGGGTGTAGTCCCCGAGTTTCGGGCCGGCTGCTGAGCAGGCGGCCTGGAACTCCTGGCGAGTTCCAATACTTATGTTCGTCTGGAAATTCTTATCACAGGAGTATCACAATCTCCGCGTCACTGCCTTCAACTGCAATGTCGAGGAGCTGGGCAGGCGGACTGCCGACTTGTCGGAGAGTCGGAGTGAGTCCTCCTTCTTCTTCGCGGGGGCGCGCTGGCGCACCCGCGGGCTGTAGTCCTCGAGATTCGGGCCGACTGCTGAGCAGTCGGGCCGGATCTTCCTGGCGACCTTCTTTGTTGACGACTTAACGTCTTTTCCTTTTTACTCTTCAAAGGCCAACGCCACTCTCCAGCAGCAGCTGGGCGAGGCCAACACCGCCTTGCGTGCCAAGGGGGAGGAGTGCAGCAAACTCGCCGCGGAGCGCGGCCTGCTGGCCGCGCAGCTGGCGGAGCAGAAGGAGCTGCTCAAGAAGGCGCAGGATGAGGCAGAGAAGGGAGAGGCTGCTCTCCTTTCCGAGTTCGAAAGCGAGCACTCCTCCTGGACCGACAAGGAGGCACAACTGACCTCCAGCTTCCATGAGATTGAGGACATCGTCGACGGTGAGCTTCTTTATTTTCTTTGAGCCGCCGACTGTGGGTCGGGCTGACTCCTCATTTTGACTTGCTTCTTTTTTGTCTTGGCAGACTTCTTCCCTGGCCACTCGCAGGCGGCCACCCAAGCCATCGAGGCTGACCGCGAGGCGCGGAGGGAAGATGGTGCGGAGATTGCCGCCAACGCCCCCCAGACCCTCGATGAGCAGCTTCTGAGCATCGAGGCTCGTCTGCGGCCGGTCCATTGGATGCTGCGCCGGCTTCAACGTGCCGGCGCCCAGGCGATTGCCGCCCTGTGGCCAGACATGCCGGTTCTGCGCACTGCCAGTCGGACTGCCGACTGGCTGGAGGTCGCAGCTGGTCGTCTTGAGGCTTGGAAGGGTTCCTCCGCCCGGGCTGGAGCGCGCCGGGCCTTGGAATTCATCAAGGCGTGGTATCCAGGGCTGGACCTGGACCGACTGGCCGCGTTCCGGTCAAAGGCCCAGGAGGAGCTTGTAGCTGTGGAAGACGCCCTCGTTGCTCGTGCTGCGGCGATCGCCGACTATGCCGACACCAGCATCTTCGTCCCTGATCGGGCTGAAGACGGCAGGGAGGTGCCGTCGGAGTGGTTCGGGATGAACCCGGATTACGACGAGGACTCGGGGGATGTGATCGGTTCCAGCACCGAGGAGGAAGGCGAGGCGGAGGACGGAGGTGAGACGGAGGCGCCAGAAGGCGGAGTGGGCGACCAGCCTTAGCTCGACCGCGCCTCCAGCAACGAGCCGCGCCCGACCGAGCCGGCTGCCGCCGGAGACGACCAAGCCAATACCGTCCAGCCGGCCGCCCCGGCGCCTGACACCGCCGTCTCTTCCGACCCTCCGAACCCGTCTACCGCTTCCTAGGCTGCCGTCTTGCCTTCATTTTATCTGTTCTAGTAGTCTTTGAAGAACTTGTTAATTCGAACAATTCCACCCGCGGGGTGTATTTTGAACTTCTGTTTGAGGATCCGGCCAAGGGCCTATGTAAATATTTATCCGAGTTTTATCTTTCCTTGCTCATTGCTCTTTTGGCTTTTTTCTTTGCCGCCTTCCCTTAGTCGTCACCTTGCCAGTCAGACGGCCGCTCTGCGGACCGCCTCTGGATCAAATGCTTGGCTATTTTGGGAAGGCAAGTACTTGGCCATTTTTTAGAGTCTTTTAACAAGTTGGATAGAAAGCGGCAAGCCGGATGCTCAAGAGTCGGCTTTGCTAAGAGAGGCTGGAAGCCAGCTTAGGCTATGCTTATGCTTTGAGTCCTTAGCCATTTTTCATGTGGGCACCCATTCTTCCTTACTCCTGCCCACCAAATAGTCGCTCTGCGAGCTGCGGCTTCTGACAGGAGACGGCTTAAGTACCACACACTACTTGTCCGACTGCGGGAAGCATTTCATAGCGCGTGGCCGCGAGTCCCCGGGCCGACTAGTCTAGCCCGGTGCCAAGCGGCATAACAAAGAGTAATATACTCGAAGGCATAATTCTTATCATACAGATAACAAAAAAGGGCAGTCCCCGAGCTCGTCTCGGGGGGCCCGAAGTCTTGGTACTTTAATACAAAGGGTAGCGTGATACATACTGCATCAACTGTAAAATCTTCGGAGAAGATTTGCATTCCGTGGGTGTTCCGTCTCTTTACCGGAGTCGTCCCTCTTGCGTGCTCGAGGCTTCTGAGCATCGATCAGGCAGTAGGAGTCGTTGCCCAGCACTTTGCTGATAATGAAGGGGCCTTCCCAAGGTGCCGACAGCTTGTGCTGGCCGGCTGTTCGGTGGATCAGTCGGAGCACAAGGTCGCCCTCTTGAAAAGATCTCGGCCTGACCTTCCTGTTGTAGTATCGGCGCAGGCTCTGCTGGTAGATGCTAGACCGGCTGAGTGCCAACAGCCGGCCCTCTTCCAGCAGATCGACACCGTCTTGACGTGCTTCTTCTGCTTCCTCCTTAGTGTACATGGTGACTCGCGGGGAGTCGAACTCTATGTCCGTCGGGATGACGGCTTCAGCACCATAGACGAGGAAGAAAGGTGTGAAGCCGGTTGACTTGTTTGGAGTTGTGCGCAGACTCCAGAGGACGGCTGGCAACTCGTCAAGCCAACAGCCGGCTGAACGCTCCAGTGGTTCGACCAGCCGAGGCTTGATGCCGGACAGGATAAGGCCGTTTGCTCGCTCTACCTGGCCGTTTGACTGCGGATGGGCAATGGACACTAAGTCCAGTCGGATGCCCTGTATCGCGCAGAAACGGGCCAAGGCACCTTTGGCGAAATTCGTGCCATTGTCGGTGATGATGCTGTGTGGTATGCCGTACCGAGTCGTGATGTCGGCGATGAAAGTCACTGCAGTCGAACCATTCAACTTCTTGATGGGCTTTACTTCTATCCACTTGGTGAACTTGTCCACCGCGACAAGTAAGTGAGTTAGGTCGCCTCGTGCTGTTTTGAATGGTCCCACCATGTCCAGGCCCCAAAACGCAAAGGGCCAGGCAATGGGGATAGTCTTGAGTGCGGAAGCCGGCTGATGTGGCTTGGAGCGGAACTTCTGGCACCCTTTGCACTTTTGGACCAATTCTTTGGCCTCTTCCAAGGCGGTTGGCCAGAAGAAACCGTGCCGAAAGGCTTTGGCGACGAGTGCTCTTGAAGCCGCATGGTGGCCGCACTCGCCTTGATGGATGTCTTTGAGAATTGCTTGGCCTTGCTCTAGCTCGACGCAACGCTGGTAGACACCAGTGACGCTGCGCCTGACCAACTCTCTGTTGACTATGGTGTAAGCTGCCGCTCGGCGTTGTACTTGCCGAGCCAGGATTTCATCAGTTGGCAGCTCTTTGCTTACTAGGAACTTGAGGCTGGGCTGGGTCCATGAGGGTGCTGCTATTTCTTCAACCGTTAGTACTGCGACTTAGACGAGGGCGGCTGGGCTGGGAGGCGGCGGGCTCGAGTCCGCGGCTGCTTGCTGGATTGATGAAGTCCCCGGGCCGACTGGCGCAGTCCCCGGGCCGAGTTCTGGAGTCTTCGGACTGGTCGCCGCAGTCCCTGGGCCGTGTTCTGAAGTCCCTGGGCCGGCTTCGACTGCCGCGCTCTTGGAGTCATTTGCAAGGATTCCCGTGCCGCCTGCTGAGGCTCTTGAGTCGGATCCGACTTCTTCGGGGGGAGCCGGCACAAAGATGGAGTCTGATTCTGGTGAAGGCTTGACAGACGGCTTGAGGAGGCGCCGAAGAGCGACACCAGATGGTATTGCTTGGCGGGTGGAGCCGATTCGTGCCAGGGCGTCTGCTTGGTCGTTGTCATTTCTTGGCACGTGAAGGAACTCGCACCCCTCAAAATATCCGCTGAGTTGCTGTACAAGGAAACAGTAGCTCGCCATGTTTGCATCCTTGGCGTCCCAGTCGCCAGATGACTGCTGGACCACCAAGTTGGAGTCGCCATAACACAGGATCCGGCGAATGCCGAGTTCTTTGGCAAGCCGGAGCCCGTGAATGAGCGCCTCATATTCAGGGACGTTGTTGGAGGCGGCGAAATGGATTTGCAGCGCATATCTGAGCTTGTCGCCTTTGGGGGAAGTGAGGACAACGTCGGCTCCCAAGCCGGTGCGCATCTTGGAGCCGTCGAAATGCATCCGCCAATGGGTGGAGTCGGGCACTGGCGGCAGATACTGGGTCTCGGCCCAGTCGACGAGGAAGTCGGCCAGGGCTTGCGACTTGATGGCGGTGCGGGGCTGGTAGTAGATGGTGTAGGGAGCCAGCTCAATGGCCCATTTGGCCACTCGGCCAGAAGCATCTCGGCTTCCGATGATCTCGGGTAGTGGGGCAGTGCAAACCACAGTCATTGGATGCTCCTGAAAGTAAGGCTTCAGCTTCTTGGCGGCAAAGTGTACGCCGTAGCACATCTTCTGGTAGTGGGGGTAGTTCTGCTTGGAGGCCGACAGTACTTCGATCAGGTAATATACCGGTCTCTGGACAGGTAGCGCCTTGCCTTCCTCCTTGCGTTCGACTACAATGACTGTGCTGACTACCCGGCTGGTGGCGACAATGTACAAGAGCATGGGCTCTTTGGGAGTCGGTGCCGCTAGCACAGGGGGAGTAGTCAAAATTTTCTTCAATTGGAGAAAAGCTTCGTCCGCCTTGGGGTTCCACTCGAAAAAGGTTGTATTCTTCATGAGCTAGTATAAAGGGAGAGCCTTCTCACCTAGCCGAATGATGAATCGGCTGATGGACGCCAAGCAGCCGGTGAACTTTTGCACATCTAGCAGTCGGCTGGGTACCTTCATCCTCTCGATGGCCTTGATCTTGACAGGGTTGCACTCTATGCCGCGTTCAGAGACCAGGAAGCCGAGGAGTTGGCCGGCTGGTACTCCGAAGACGCACTTCTCAGGGTTGAGCTTGATCTGGAATCGGCGTAGGTTCTCAAAGGTTTCCTTGAGGTCTTCCAGCAGTGTTCCACACTTTTCCGTCTTCACCACCACATCGTCTACGTAAACGTGGGCGTTTCTGCCGAGTTGCTTGAGGAGGCACTTCTGCATGCAACGCTGAAAGGTGGCGCCGGCATTCCTCAAGCCGAACGTCATGGTCAGGTAGCAGAAGGCTCCAAACGGCATGATGAAGGCGGTTTTCAGTCTGTCAGCCGGGTTCAGCTTGATCTGGTGATATCCTGAATATGCATCTAGAAGCTCAACAACTCGCATCCGGCTTTGGAGTCTATCACCTGATCAATTCTCGGAAGAGCAAATGGGTCCTTGGGGAAAGCTTTGTTGAGGCTTGTGTAGTCAATACACATCCGCCACTGCTTGTTCTTCTTCAGCACCAGGACCGGGTTTGCTAACCACTCTGGGAAGAATACTTCCATGATGAAGCCGGCTGCCAGCAGCCAAGCTATCTCTTCTCCAACAACTCTTCTCTTCTCTTCTGACAGGCGGCGCAAGGGCTGCCTGACGGGCTTCACATCAGATCGGACATGTAACTTGTGCTCAGCGAATTCCGTCGGTACACCTGGCATGTCTTTAGGGGACCATGCGAAGATGTCTCGATTCTCATGGAGGAAATCGACGAGCTCGCCTTCCTATTTGCTGTCAAGGTTTGCACCTATGACAGCGTACCTCTCTGGGTGCTCCGGGTCCAGGGGTATCTTCTTTGTTTCTTTGGCCGGCTTGAACGAACCTTTAGCTTCTGACTCCTTGGGGTTGGGCGACATCTTGGGCTGCTTGCCGGCCATTGCCACAACCCGGTCAAGAAGCCGCCTCTCGGTCGCGATCACCAGGGACTCGGCTAGCCGACTGCTTTCGGCCGCGCAAGCGGACGACTTTCTGTAGTCGCCGACTATGGTCAGAATTCCCTTGGAACTCGACATCTTCATCTTGAGGTAGGCATAGTGGGGGACCGCCATGAACTTGGCCAAAGCAGGTCGGCCAAGCAATGCATGGTACGGGCTTTCGAGGTCCACCACTTCAAACCAAACTGGCTCTCGGCGGAAATGATCTTTGTCTCCAAGGAGGATGTCTATCAGGATCTTGCCGATTGGTGAGCAGGAAAGGCCAGGAACAATGTCGTGGAACACAGTCCGGCTGCTCTGAAGCTGTCTTTGCTTGATTCCTAACTTCTCCACGGTATTCTTGTATAGAATGTTGATGCTACTGCCTCCGTCTATCAGCACTCGCGAGAAGCGAGCGGCCCGCCTATCTGTGGCAAAACTGGCACCTAAGACCAGGGCGTAGGAGCCCGGACTCGGCATCACCTCTGGGTGATCAGCTCTGCTCCAACTGATAGGCTTCTCGGACCAGTGCATGAACTCTGGAGTACTTGATGCTACTGCGTTCACATCTTGCTGCTGCTGTCGCCAGCTGCGCCGATCGTCAGCCAGACTGGTGAACACTGCATACGCTCCGTGATCTTCTGGGTACTCGTCTTGTATTGCGCCGACTGGCCTGACAGCCGACTGCTGGGGTGGCGGTGGAGGCGGCGGCCCAGCAGGCGGGGGAGGCAGGAGGCCGTCTCCCTTGGCGATTCTGGTGAGCCAGTGGCATTTCCAGGTGGTGTGGTTCGATGGCTTGGCACCGCTGTGGAACTTGCAGGGACCATCTAGAATCTTCTCGTAGGAGAAAGCCGGTTGCCAAGCCGCCCTGCCGCCCTTCTGTTTCTTCGGAGCCGGCTGTCCCTCAGGCTGCTCTTCTTCGATCGTGGCCACCTGCCGACTGCTGGAAGCCGGCTTAGGGGCTTTGCGCTTGTGATCGTTCTGATACGGGCGCCGGCTTGATTCTCCAACCGGCGTCTTGGGAGCCGGCGTCAGCACTTTTCCGGAGGCGTCTACCCGGAGCTCGGTTGTGAGGACCCCGATTCCAAGTCACATCGATCTAGCCTGTAACACCTCATATCACTTTGCGGCCTCACGCACGGTATTCCCACGGGTGTCGCCTTACTATGGCCCGGGACCGTTTGCGCCTTTTGGCTCACGTATATGATAGTGTCGCTAGCATCCATATGACAGAGAACCCGGGCCGACATGGCTAGTCGTGAACCCAAAGCGGCACTAACCCATGGGGACAGACATACATGAATCACATCGAGCATGTCGGTCAGCAGCGTGTGAATCCGGGCTATAGCACTGGGCTAACAGGACTCCGGGAACCCGGGCTGTAGCAGGCTAGGCAGGACTCCGAATGTCACCGCGTGACATTTCCCTGAAGGGATAGACACAGGAACGAAGTGAAACACATGCCGGCCAGTCAAGTGTCCAGAGCAGTAGTGCTGGGCTAGCAGGACTCCGGTGAACCGGGCTGTAGCGGACTACTATCGCTCAGGAAGCACTAGACTACATTTCCCCATATGAGAGGCTGCCAAGGATAAACAACTAGATTGTCGGATCCCACACATACCAAGCATTTCAAACATACACACAATATGCTCGATATGTGTAAATACAACATGGCATCACAACATAACTCTACAACTCAAAGTATTATTCATTAGGCTCCGAGGAGCGACATATTACAAACATGGGTCTCATGACCCAACATTCAGAGCATACAAACAACAAGCACATGCGGAAGCTTAAAACATCTGAGTACAGACAACTATAAATGAAAAAGGGCTGAGAAGCCTGACTATCTACCAGATCCCGAGGAGGGCTCAACATCGTAGCTGAGGTATCAAGCTAAACGTCGAAGTCCACACGGAACTACTAGCGAGACTGACATCTCTCTGCAAAACATAAAATAAGCAAACGTGAGTACAAATGTACCCAGCAAGACTTACATCAGAACTATCTACATATGCATCAGTATCAACAAAGGGGGTGGTGGAGTATGACTGCAGCAAGCCAGCTTTGACTCGGTGGCTATCCTACACTACGACTGCAACAAACTCTTTTGAGGTGGCACACACGAGTCCACATATTCACCGTATCAATAAACCACTATGCATCCGATCCCGTCTTCCTACGAGAACGCCATCCATAGCACTCACGCTTATCTTGCGCATTTTAGAGTATCCACTTAAACTTGTCTATGAACTGTACAGGCAACCCAGAAGTCCTTTTCCTCGGACACGGCTATTCGAATATATCATATTAACCCTCCAGGGGTGTACTTCTTCACACACGCTACCGCCACTTACCACCATGTACACGTCGTGTATCTCGGCAACCTTCAAGCGGAAGCCTGGCGAGGGAGTCGGCCACGACCTGACTAACCACACAAGTCTCTAGTCCAGGTTTATTGCCTATTCGGGTTCCATCCGCAAGGAGATCCGGCCGGGGTGTCGCTCATGGCCCAAACGATGTGTGCAGGGTTCCCGAGGCACCAAACGGGCGCTCGGTACACCGGGCCACGGTGTATCTACCGCATCATAGCCCACCCCTAGGGTCAGCGCTACGCACGGCCTCCAACACATATCCTACAAACAACAGAAACTAGTTGCAACTCCTGGACAGGGATCTTGTTGATTAATAAGTCGAGAGGGGTCGAGTTATCGGAACCCAATGTGTGGTAGTAACTGTTCATGGATCACAAACACAGAACTCAGTTCCTGAGGACGGCTGCAATGAGACAACCCACCATGTACTCCTACATGGCCTCTCACCGCTACCTTTACCAAATCGTGTTCACACACTTAGCTCACACACAGTAGGACATGTTCACACACCTCCAATTCATCCCTGATGAATCAGACCTGACACAACTCTAAGCAATAGCAGGCATGACAAACAAGCATGAATGAGTAGGCACAACAGGGCTCAAACAACTCCTACTCATGCTAGTGGGTTTCATCTATTTACTGTGGCAATGACAGGTCATGCAGAGGAAGGGGTTCAACTACCGCATCATGTAACAGTGGAATCGTTGTTGTCCTAATGCAGTAAAAGAGAGCAGGAGCGAGAGAGTGGGATTGTATCGGAATGAACAAGGGGGTTTTGCTTGCCTGGCACTTCTGAAGATAACATTGAGTCTTCATCAGTGTCAATGATCACAGCGTCGGAGCAGCGTCTACCGAGAGGGGACAAACACCGGCAAACAAAGAAGAAACACAATCAATGCAATGCAACAATATGATGCATGATCATGACATGGCAATATGCTGTGATTTGGGCTAATGCAACAGCAAGTCATTTTTATTGAAGTGGAATTCAAACTACATGAAATCCCAACTCCAAAACTATTATCAAAGTTGTCCTATTCATGT
The DNA here is from genome assembly GCF_018294505.1 of Triticum aestivum. Taxonomy (NCBI): domain Eukaryota; kingdom Viridiplantae; phylum Streptophyta; class Magnoliopsida; order Poales; family Poaceae; genus Triticum; species Triticum aestivum. The sequence continues at coordinate 644,210,514 of NC_057795.1, forward strand.
TTCATCCTATACAGTGAAGTTAACTTGATCAAACATGCATGAAAATGGTACAGATGGATAGATTGGATTTTTCTGATCATTTTTCATATATAATTTATTTCATTTCGAGTTACGGTTGAATTTATATGAATTTTAGAAGTTTTAGGCATTTTCTGTAATTTATAAATCATTTCTGATTTATTTTAAATCCCAGAAAATATTTATTGCGTCAACCTGACGTCAGTGTGACGTCAGCGAGTCAACGGCCATTCAGGGTCAAACCTGGCTGGTGGGACCCGCGTGTCATTGACACAGGAACAAATGCTGGTCAAATCCAGCGCTGACTGGGTTTGACCCCGCGCTGGGGTCCACTGTTAGTGGCTGTGGGTTCTAACTAAACGTGGTTAGTTCCTAAGCTAATGACGCCATGTCGGCACACCGGAGAATGGCCGGCGGCGACCTCAAAACACGGCGGAGGGTCGCCGGAGTGGCGCTACGTGCGGTGTTGGGCCAAGCTAAGGGCACCAGGGCATAGCCCTTGCTCTTGCGCATCCAGAGAGCCAAGTGTGAGGAGCTGGGGTGGAACGAGCTCGCCGGAGTCGAGCTCGTGGTGGCGGATGGCGTGCGGGAGTGCTTGGGATCGGCGTTGTGGTGCACGGTGGGACGAACGGGGCGGCTAGATCAGCTCCTGGGAGCAGCGCGAGCGCGATGACGTGCTCAGGGGCAAGCTGAGCTTGCTCAAGCCATGGTAACGACTTCACCGGCAGCGTGAAGCTCACAGCCACGGCGGGGGAAGATGCTACGGTGAGCTACAGGCCACGGGGATAAGGGGAGACGGTGAAGGAGCTCACTGCGGGGCTGGCAGAGGTGACGGCGATGTCGGGGAAGCGCTGGGGCCGGCGAATCAACGGTGGCAATCTCGGGCGCCCGTCGGTGAAGACGATGACGAGGACGACGATGTAGGGCAGCCGAGGACGCGTGAGCCGGTGGAGAGGACAAGAGAGTCGAGGCGGAGCTCCCTGGCAGGTCGAGTGAGCGCGAGGAGCATGGTGGCTGTGATTACGGCGAGCGGCGGCGGCAACCGCGCTCGGTGGTGCTGCGGGAAGAGAGCAGAGGAGGGGGAAAGGGTCCCGAGAGAGAGGGGAGAGGTGCAGGGGGTCGAGGGCGTCTCCGTGGCGTCGTCTAGGCGCACCACGGAGGAGCCAGGCAGGCAGGGAGGGAGGAGGCGGCCGGCGCGGGGCGGGCACGCGCCTCCGTCCTCCTGGCAGGGGAGGAAGATGACAGGGAGTGGAGGTGGTGGGCTGGGCCGGCCAGCTGTAGTGCTGGGCCGGTTGGTGGCGCCAGGTAAGGCCGAGGTAACTTTCTCTCTCTCTGTTTCTTTATTTTAGTTTCTGTTTTCTATTTTTCTTCCTCTGTTTTGATTTAGTTTAGCAACTAAATCATTTTAATAAATTCTATAGGTTATTATATGGCTTGCTAAAATATATACAAAGCCACTCACAAACTTCCAGAATTATTGGAGTCATATTTAATATATATTAAATATAAATCCAAAGCAAATAGTTATTGGATTAATTCAAATGGCCATAATAAATATTTCTGTGACTCCAAAAATATTTGTTTGAATTTCACCTCATGCCAATATTTTCACAGAATAACAGGAACATTTTCTTGGACTCATTTGATGAGATTTAAATGTTGGTTATTTTTAGGGGTTTTCTGAGGCTTTGAAAATTCCTCAATTCAAATTTCGTTTGAATTTAAACATGATGCACACATGGAAGTTGGCATAGGTCAGACCAGGATTAGGGATGTGACATCGGTCTTCAATGAGGATTCGGCCGTGGCATACTTGTTCGCGATGACCAGTAGCTCATCAAGGGTTACCGACTCGTCGCAGAGGAGTCGGTGCTTGAGGAGAGTGCCCTCGCGGCACCCGGCGGTGAAGTACTCTATGGCCTGGACCTCGTGCACTCCTTCGCAGGAGTTGCGGAGCTTGGCCCAACGCGTGAGGTAGTCGCGGGTCGATTCGCTGGGCCCTTGTACGCACAAGGAGAGCTGTCGGGGCTTGGGAGCCCGCTTGTATGTGCTGGTGAAGTTGCGTATGAAGGCTTCGGTGAAGTCTAGCCAGCTGTTGATGCTGTAAGGCTTGAGGCTGTTGAGCCAAGTGCGCGCCGTGCCTTGGAGCATCAGGGGGACATATTTCACGGCAACGCGTCGATTGCCATTCGCTATGCGAACGGCGGTGGAGTAGTCGATCAACCAGTCTTCCGGCTTCACGGAGCCGTTGTACTTGGGCGTGTCTCTTGGGAGCGAGAACCCTTTGGGAAAGTGCTCGTCGCGGATGCGGGGGCCAAAACATGGCGGGCCGACATCATCTTCTTCTTCCAGGGCCAGGGATCATGCTAGGCGGTCGATCCGATGGCGGGCATCATTCTCGCCGACTCCTTCGCGGCGACCAAGTCGGCCGCTGAGAGTCGGATGCTCGACAGGCGGCGGGGTAGGATACCTTTCCCCGCGAGGCGGAGGAGGCGGTAGGTCGCCTCGTCGCTCCACTCCTTGGGGGCGGCCTTCTGCATCGCACTAGATGGTAATATGTGTCCGGCTGCGGCTAGCAGCCGGCTCCTTCTCTTGTCCCGCACGAGCGCCACCCGCAGTCGGCGTACGCGACATCGCGCCGTGCTCTCGGCGAGGGGGGCTTCCAGCTCGGACGTCGGCTTCATACCGGGTTGCGGCCGCATCGATCAGCTGCTGGATGCGTCTGGTCATGTAGGGGAGCTCGTCGGCCCCCAGTCCGTTCAGCTCATCAACGATCGACTGGGCGGCGCATAGGTTCTCGAGGGGCGTGGCATAGACCGGCCGGTCTGCTCCCAGCATGCTGGCGATGGCCGCGCCGCGTTTCTTGATGAGCTGACTCGGCTTGGCCCTTCTGGAGGCGGCGTGCCGAAGGCGGCACGGTCGACTTCGCGCTGGTGGGCCTCCGTGAGGCGTCTCATGGTGGCGATCTTCTGGCCCTCCGCGAGGAGGGCGAGGCAGCGTGCCTCCAGCGCCTCGGCGTCAGCGTCCGCTGGGATGGGGGTGGACAGATCGTGCAGAGTGGCCTGTAGGCGTCAGGGGCATTCTCGTCGGAGGTGGCGCCGTGGCTGATGACGAACACTTCGGTGACGGTGCTGCCGCCACTGTCGGCTCGTGGGAGAGGATCGTCGAAGACGATCACGTTGGAGGGGAAGGCGTCGAGCGACGCGGTGTCGGAATCGACAAGCATCGGGTCGGTGGAGCCGACCGACTCCAAGTCCGCGGTAGGCACGCCGGAGACGTGGAGTTGGTCGAGGAGGCTGACGAGGCGGCGCTCGGGGCAGCCTGTGCCCGCATCGGATGCGGGCTCGTCGGAGATGCGAGCCTCGCCAAGAAGATCGGCAAGGCCGCTCGCCGTGCAGGCGTCGTCGACGCTTTGCAGCGCGTCGTGGCAAGTGCCATCGGCCGTGCCGGGCTAGCTACGCTCACTGGGGAGGAAGAGGGTTCCCGTCCAGAGCAGGTCTCCGGACGACGGTGCACCAGGCCCCACCGTGGGCGCCAAATGTCGGGGGTTGGATGCGACATATGCCAAAGGATGGCTTATCATGGTGGGGGCGAGTAGAACGTCGCCGGTGCCTGGAAACGGGATGAGGCGAAGGCATGCACGCTGGCGAATCTTACCCAGCTTCAGGACTCTCAGTGGAGATAACACCGCTACTGCTGCTCTGCGGGGTCTCCGCATGATCACTATGGCAAAGTGAGTACAAGGTTGCTCCTTGAGCTGTTTCCTGGAGGTAGGAGAAGGTGAGGCTAGCTCCCTCCTTCCTATATGATCTGGTCTAGTCTAAAGGAGCGATCCCCCATGCATGGGTGCCCCGGGGGGCTTATATAGGCCCGCCCCCCAGGGATACAATGGTAATCCGGCTGGGCGTGGGTCCCAGCCGTCTGTCTGTTACGCCACCGTCTTCTCCGCCGACTGCTGGGGCCCGCCGACTGGCGGGCCCCGTCGACAGGCCTGGTACTGTAGCCGTGCTTCTAATGACGCTGGCTTGGTCGTGGGGTCGTGGCAACAGTGCCGCCGTCTGACGAACGATCACTGTTGCCATTCCCCGTCTTGTCTGGTTAATGGCGTGGGGGCCTGTGGGAGGGGCCGGCCGACTCCTGGGGCCCGACTCCCAACGTGTCCGTCTTGTGGCGCTCTTGCCGTCTTCTGTACCCTCGCTGACGGGTGGGACCCATCGTCTCTGGGCCGTACAGGCAGGCCGTCGTGGGCACAGTGCGCCGCCCACGGGGGCAGAGGTCAGGGTAGGCATGGCAACAGTCCCGCGCCGTATGGAGATCTCCATCGATATGGCGCACTGTAGCCACGCCGACCCTTCGTAAGCGAGAGGGGGATGGGCCACGCGGTGGCCGTACCCCGTCCCGTCCATCGTGGCGCAGACAGGAGGAGGTCGGAGTCGCGGGCCGACTCCCCATAGCCGGCTTCTCTGGAAGCCGTCAATAGGAGTCGGCTTATCTCGAAGTCGCCCCTGGGACTCGGCCGTGAGGGATAGTCGGAGTCGCGGGCCGACTCCCCATAGCCAGCTTCTCTGGAAGCCGCCAATAGGAGTCGGCTTATCTCGAAGTCATCCCTGGGACTTGGCTGTGAGGGACAGTCGGCGTCCTCACCGCCGACTCCTAGGAGGCGGCTCCTTATCGCGGAGTCTTGAGGGGCGCAGTCTGCCCCGATGTTTTGAAAGGTTCTGGGGCTCGGGTTAGCCTACCCATGGCCCATTACTCCGACAGTCCCCAAGAAAGATAAGTCACTTCGAATGTGTATTGATTTCAAACATATCAATCAGGTCTGCTTGAAAGATAATTTCCCTCTGCCCCGCATCGACCAGATAGTTGACTCAACTGTGGGGTATGAGCGCTTGTCCTTTTTGGATGCATATTCCGGGTACCATCAGATCCAACTGTATGGACCCGACGAAATAAAAACAACTTTCATCACCCCATTCGGGTGTTTTTGCTATGTTACCATGCCCTTTGGCCTCAAGAATGCTGGTGCCACGTTCATGCGCATGATTTAGAAGTGCCTGCTCACTCAAATCAGTCGGAATGTGGAAGCATACACTACAAAAAAATACACTTTCGTGATGATACGTGTTTGTCATAGTAGGTCGCGTTTTTTGTCATGCATGTACATCCATGACGATTTTATGACAGAATCAAGATAGTCATACCTGTGTTGTTGTAGAAGTGTTCCATGAGATTACCAAAATTATCATCACGGAAGTGTCCACTTCCATGACGATAAATCGCGCGTCACAGAAGTGCTTTCGTCAAGGGTGACCGACACGTGGCATCCACCGTAACGGAACGCCCTTAAGCTATCGGGTCGGATTTTGGATCCGATAACCCGTTAACAGCCCGGACCAATGGGAAATTTCCATGTGTAAAGTTCTGGTTGGCCGAAGGGAACACCTGTCAGCTCGTCAGTGGGCCAGATGTCGCCCGTCCATTGGAGGAGACATGCCTATGATACGTCAGCACGTGGCTGGGCCCAACAGAGGCCCATATGGGTTAGAAAGGCCGGCCCAGTCAAAGGCCCATAGTACTTAATCAGGTACTAGTGGGCCATCCCAATAACGACCTGCTTAATAAAGGCCCATTTACGTGCCGAAGCTAGATCTGGCCCGTTAATTGTTCGCCCAATATTTGGGCCCATTTATGGCCCGAAGCCAGATCTGTCCCGTTAATTGTTCACCCAATATTTGGGCCCATTTGCGGCCCGAAGCCAGATCTGGCCCGTTAATTGTTCGCCGAATATTTGGGCCCAACTATAGCCCAGTGACTTTCGGCCTGTTAGAGGCCTGATGCAGACATGGGCCCATTTCAGCCCGGTGTGACTTTCAGCCTGGGAATGGCCCGTGCTGCCCATGGGCCATATATGGTTTGACGGGACATTAGGCCCACTAGTGGCCCGTGCTAAAGGTGGCAATAGTTAAGCCCAATGTGACTTTGGGCCTGTTAAAGGCCTGTCGCATAATTCGGCCCGTTGATTCCTGTACTAAGCTTTCGGCCTCTTAAAGGCCCATGATATCAGTGGGCCAACTAAGCCCCGAGATATGTTTCGGCCTAGTAACGGCCCGTGAGCTAACTGGGCCCAAAAAGGCCCGTCTACATTTTGGCCTGCCGAAGGCCCGTCGACGACTAGTGAAAATTGAGGCCCAACATGCATTTTGGCCTGCTAAAGGCCCGTGGTTTCATCTCAGCCATAACAGGCTAGTACAATATTCAACTTGTTAATGGCCCAATGCTACCTGGGCCAAACTAAGCACTGGGTCGACAAAAGGCCCAACTAAAATATAGGCCAGTGTAAGTTTGGGCCTAGTGCAATGTGTGAAGGCCCCAATCATTTGGGCCCAACAAAGACGCAGGCCGGCCCAATTGTGGCCCACTAAAAACCAGGCCCGTTAGAGTCGAATGTTTCGGCCCGGTTGACTACATATGATTTTTTTTCAGATAGCGAATGATGGCAGTAACTAGTAGGAATTAAGAACAAACTTACTCTATAAAATAAAGAAATTACGGCATAGTAACTAAGAATAAACCTACACTATACAATAAAGGATTTAAGGTATATTACATTCACTGGGCATTGAAGTTCACCAGTAGTGATCATAAAGCGCAACGAAGAAGCAGATTACAAAAACTGGGCACCATTGCAGCGTAACAAAATAATACTGAACCGAGACCACTTCCCAAACAGTTCAAGAAAGGTTAGCCTTGTAGGGGAACTGCTACGCAAGCTGCTGAGCAAGGCTGTGAGACCGGCCTAGCATGTCGGTCATAGCTTCCAGGTGTAGCTGTTTAGCAATGAGGTTCTCATTGGTGTTCTCCGCAATCTTTCTTAGAGATAGGACTTCAAGTTGAAGTTGAGTTGTAGAATGCCTTTCTGCTAGAACTTGGGACTGAAGAAGTCGAACTGATTCAGACAACAAATTCTGTGAGCTTGTCTGACTGTTAGTCTCAAGTAACTTGAACACTACATCAAGACAAGACTTTGGGGTTGTCTTGCTATCTTCAAGATGTTTTGCCTTCTTTGCTGCAATATATGTTGGGTTTGTCTGACAGCCTTCAACAGACTTGTGCATGCCATCAGGCATATCACCCTGAAACAAAGCAGAGAGATGACATGTTTTGCACGTGTATAAACAAAGATGATAACTGTGCTGTCAGTTCCATCCAATTTCATATTAGAAAATAAAGAGTAAGTTCAAAATATCAATAGCTTAATTTGGCATTGTTCATGATGCAGGGAGCTTCACCACTCTACTGGATTACCATGTCAACATAACAAGCATAGATGAAGGGTAAATAAAATCATTGTATCTATTTTGGATAATGTGCATGGCATGTTGTTCATATCATCAGCCACATCAGTAAGACAAAATAGGAGATGACAAGGTGCAAACGTGGGTTGCTTCATCACACACTGGATTATAGATCCACAAAAGCAAGAATACATATAGGGAGTATTAAGTAATGTGCATGGTATGAATAAGGAATTTGGTTTTACAAGTAAAACTTAGAACTTACGGTTCTTGCGAACATGCATTTTGGTAGAAACAGCAAACTAAACAGCAGTAAACGATAGGGAGTATGAGCAAATTAAACAGCAGTTGAGGATAAAGGCTTTAGAAGGACTGACTTACATTAACAGTTAACACCGGCTTTATAATGCCCTTCTCCATGTCAAGGGAAGGATAACTCAAGAATTTCAGCATAGAATCTTCTTCATAAGCATTGCCTGTACTCTACATTTTGTAGAGAGTAATTATAGATATGATAATACTAGAAGGGATAGAGGATAATGAACATAAGATGCAGATTGATGCTACATAATCAACTGCCAATCCCTGGAAGTACAAGCGTTACAGGTCAAAATGTACTGACAAGAGCAATGGGCTACACTTCTGCACTGGCATTGTCTGTGTATTCTACTTGTTGGTAAGATTAAATATTGATCTGATCTTTTTTAGTAAATGGTGGGCGAGGGGGATAAGATGCAGAATGCTACAAAATGAACCAATCACTCTTCTCATAATACAAGAGTGTTTTGAACACTGGTGTACTGTACAAAACGTTTTTATATTATGGGACGGAGGGAGTAGCTGTTAATGTAAGTACAGTGATAGACCACATTCAGTCCTTACAAGAGGACTGCAGAGCTAAACCTCTTCAAAAGCATTGGGTTGATTCTAAATTTATGTAAGAGTCCATACGAATCTTATAATGTCCACCAAATGGACTATTACGAGGCTAACATGTGCAGTGATGCTACATAATCAAACAGCTATGAAAGTAAGTATGGTCATACAGGGCAAGAGGTACTCACAAGAGCAATGCAGTGTGCAGTATAGTTGCGAGATTCCGTGGTCCCTTGAGAACGAATGTTCTTCTGCTAACAGTTTTCGTACAAGTGAGACATTAAGGCAAATGCAAACATGTAGTTCAGATTGTGATGTGATATCATAGACAGTACCTTACGCTGCAGCCGAGACCAATGTGTAACAAGATTATTCCAGTCACCATCGGATAAATGTAGCACCGGAGACTTTACAGAAATTTCGTTCAGAGGCTTGCCATCGAAGTGCGCTTGCCTCAGGTAGGAACGATACTTCATCAACGAGTGCTTGAAAAGTGCAACCAACCCTTGCTCGTCATCACAATCCAGTTTGCTCCTCGCCTATTTAAAAGAATGAAATCTTGTGTCTTCTATCAGCAGAAACATATGCAGTAATGACCATGAATAACATTAGTACATTACTTACGGGTAAGTTGCGGAGGAAGACTGAAAATTGTTCCGTGTCTGCGGTATAATCTTTCCATGAAGGAAAGATGGGCACAAAGTTCCTGACAACAACATAAGCTTCGTCTTCTAAACTGGGAAGAAATGGAACAGGGGTCCTATTTGCTGCAATTGGGGCTCTCTCTGGTTCGAAAAGGGATTTGGCAACTAGATTTGGTGTACTCTTTGCTGGAATGGGGGTTTTGCATCGTATAGCTGGTGCTATGTCAATTGGCATAATCATACTGTTTGCTGCAGTTGGGGTCTGCTAAGTTGGGGCATCAGAAATGACCAGTGTAGTAGGGCTAGAGTCTGCTAGAGTTGGGGTGTTTTGTGGGTCAGGTGATATTGCAACTACACCTAATGGGCTATTTGATTTATCAGGTGCCACTACCCTTTCCAAATACTTTGCTTGTGCTCCTCCACGATCAGCAATCGCCCTCTTCCTTTTGAACATCTGATACACAAGAACAACATTTGAATGGATAAATATGGTATGATGACAGATGTAATATGTACTGAAAATGGATAGGCAGGGCGTATTCACATACACGATGTGTAAACTAAGCTAATGGCAGTTCAACAAAGTAGAAGCAATGCAAAGCATCAGTTGCAAGATATGTGCGAGCAATGTAACCTTGGAAAGTTAGAGCAAGTACCTTGATGGGTGAATAAGATAGCGCATCTTCCTCTGACTCCTCCACTAGGGAGCTACATTGACTTAGGTCTCCCTCTAGCTCAGAATCACTGTTAGGATCATATTCTGAGCATGAATCTGTAGGTGGAGAGCGTTTGCATTGCATTGCATCCAGACTTGATTTCAGTCCCTTAATGCCAAGTTTGACAACCATGGCATTGTTCTGCTTTATTCTTTTCATGCGCGCAAGCTCATAATCATTATGATGCTGTTCAGAATCTGAGATTCATGAAAACATAAAAAGTACTCAGATTATCTATGGAATGCATTGCGGATTCAACTCGAAGAGTGTCTCCCTATAAAACCCTGCATATGCAAAGTTCACCCCCAACTGTGCTGACCAGACCACACACAGAAATACAAACCCCTTATGTCTCTATAACAGGCAGACACACATTTCAAAACCGAAGTAGGAACATTAGAATCATATGAAATTCGTATTTGAACAAATAAACTAAGCAATTATGAGTGGCAAAATGTTTAGGTTCAAGGGTGGAGTGTTGGTAGTGCGACACAAAGCAAGTAGGCAGATTGTATTCCATGTAAAAGATCGAAACCTATGTAAAAGCTGGAAATGACACTTTCTTTCTATACAATGCAGTGTTCGTTGCCCACACATGATGGAAGATATCACATAGAGAAATACTATTCACTCATGTCTACGGTTCTAGTATTTAGAAATAGGGTGGTCCACCCTAAAAGAATATTGACAACAAATATGACAAGGCAAGCATAGATGTAGTGAATCAATCATTTACTTGTGAACTTACTAGGACAAGTATGCAGAATTGTAACTGCAGTAAGAGACTGTCCAAAATCTGAATGAAGAAGTTTGTCTAGCACTTATTGTTTGCAACTAATCGACGTGAATAATTGGATATTATATCGAATGAGTAAGAAAGACAAGTAAAATTGTCAACAAACCTGGCTTGCAGTAGTAATCTGGGTCAATGTCACTACGACCAACAATCCAAAATGACTAGTGTCTGTTTCGAGGGCCGGAATTTTGAAAAGCATGTGAACTTTAGAGGTACTAAAGATTACCGAAATACATCTGAACCATTAAGTGTAGGTAGCACTGAGCACACAACAAACCCTAATGACAGTCCTGCCTAATGAGTAATGAATCAATTAGAAAATGGGTGATGAGGAGTGGCTGCTGAGTGTTGAGGACGTATCCCAGGATAAATCAGGTTGGATTGGTGGGTGCTGCACGCCCGAGCCCTGAACGGACTGGGAAGGTAGGCACGGCAGCGCGCCTGGGCAGTGGTGACGCTGTTGGGCGAGCGGCTCCTGGCCTCCTGTTAGTCCAGCGTCTCCTCCTAGAGTCATGCCGTCCGGGGACAGCAAGTCGCCGGGGAGGCAGGCGGCTAGGGGCGAGTAGAGATCGGAAGCGCGCAGCAGAACAGAGGGGAATCGGGGCCTGGGACGACCCAAAATCCAAGGATGGCCGGCCCACCGTGGGCACCCTGTAGAGATACACACCCGAGCGGCGAACATGCATTTTCGAAACTAATTTAGGAACATTTAGTTGACCAATTAAGCAACTCTGTTTTAATAATATCAGATTCATATTTGAACAACTAAGCTTGTTTAGCTTGATGGGTGGAGCAGTGTTATTATGACACAAAGCACGTATTCTGATCGTATAGTGATCATAAAAGGGGGAAACTCTAAGCATATTTTTTTAGCAAAAGAGGGTTTCCCCTCCGATTTCTATTAAAGAAACCACCACGGAACCAACATGATCAATTAAACCCTAAGCATGATCAATTAAACCGTATTATGGTTGTACCATGGCAGATTTGAAGCTGCAAACCGGAGAAACAATATTTAGCATCCATTGTTTGCTTCGAACTAAGAACTAAATTCTAAGAGCTGAAAAGAAAGTAGAGTAACCAAGTTAAGATCTACTTTCTGGTTGAGATCAAAAAGTTGAGGAGATATGAAGTACCACCTCTCTTGCCGCGCCGTGTAGGCATCGGGGGTGCGATGGCTGTCGATGGTGTTGAAGCAGATCTGCGATGGTAGACGGGTGCATCGGGGGATAAGTCCTGTTGCAGTGGAAGAGAAGGTCGTGTGGGCGGCCCCGGCAAAGAGGACGATGATGCTGATGAAGCGAGAGGACGCAATGCAAGGATATTGGTCCATCGCCGTGGATGAGAAACGTCCATCTCTAGCAGTGGACGACGCGGTCTTGGTAGGCGCTCCGGCATGGTGGAGGACGGTGGCGATGGATGTGGTGGAGGACGACGGTGATGGATGGGGTGGCGGACGGAGGCTGGTGTGGGGATGGGGTGTTCTAGTGCGGACGGTGTATGAATGGGAAAATGGAGGGAGAGGTACGGGGAACCATGTTTTTGGGACACGCCTGTCTGAAATATGGGAAACTTACGAACTTAGCCCCCGTTTAAAATTTGGATGTCTCGTCGGTTGGGGATAGGACGGTAATCTCGCATCTCGCTAACATTTGCCCAGAGCGATTTTGGGTGAGGAGAGGGTGGTTGGCGCCGACGGCGTATGAACATGGCTGACAGGTAGGGTGGTTGTGTCACGTCTGAATGAAGTTAGAAACCTGCCCCTATTGAAAATATTTGCCTACAACGATTTCGGCCGAGTCGAGTTTGTTTTGCTGCCCACCGTGTATGAATGGAGAATGGAGGGAGAAATGGAGGTCATTCGGACGAGCATGAATCAAATGTGTTTTGCCGCCCATGTTTGATGCCCACCGTATCGAAATGGGCTCAGAGGCGGTCGTGTCACGTCTAATTGAAGTTACTAACCTACCCCTATTTAGAGCAATGGAAATCGAGCCGATGGATTGTCCGTGTAACGGGTAGACAGTAATTTCCATCTCCCAAACACTTGGCTTCGGGCAGCCGACATGGGAGTGGACATTTTGCCGCTTCTTTCAAATTTTGGGACAATAAGCATCCTGATGACCCGCAAGTATACGGGATAGTTGTAGCCTCTTTCGATAAGTAAGAGTGTCGAATGCAATGAGGAGCTAAAGGTAGAACACATACTCTCTCAAGTCCTATCGGCCACTGATACGACTCTACGCACGCTTGACGTTCGCTTTACCTAGAACAAGTATGAAACTAGAAGTACTTTGTAGGTGTGACAGGATAGGTTTGCAAGATAATAAAGAACACGTAAATAAAAGCTAGGGGCTGTTTAGATAAATATGCAATAAAGTAAATATAGCGAGTGTGGAAAAGTGGTGGTATGAGTTGTGAAATAGTCCCTAAGCAATTGACTATGTTACTAGACCGGTAATCACTATTGCAATTCTATTTGAGGGAGAGGCATAAGCTAACATACTTTCTCTACTTGGATCATATGCACTTATGATTGGAACTCTAGCAAGAATCCGCAACTACTAAAGACTCATTAAGGTAAAACCCAACCATAGCATTAAAGTATCAAGTCCCCTTTATCGCATACGCAAACAACCTACTTACTCGGGCCTGTGCTTCTGTCACCCACGCCACCCACCATAAGCAAATCATAAACATATTGCAAACCCTACAGCGGGAATCCCTCACGCTTGCGCGACACGGAGGGCACAATAGGACAACACCAATAATAAAACATGCAATTCAAACCAATCATAGCAATTCATCAATCAACGATAGGACAAGGAAATCTACTCAGACATCATAGGATGTCAACACATCATTGGATAATAATAAGAAGCATAAAGCACCATGTTCAAGTAGAGGGTACAGCGGGTTGCGGGAGAGTGACCGCTGAATATAGATGGGGGAAGGTGATGGAGATGTTGGTGAAGATGTCGGAGGTGTTGGTCAAGATCACGGTGATGATGATGGTCCCTGGCAGCGTTCCGGCGCCACCGGAAGCAAGGGGGAGAGAGCCCCCCTTCTTCTTCTTCTTCTTCTTCCTTGACCTTCTCCCTAGATGGGAGAAGGGTTTCCCCTTTGGTCCTTGGCTCCCATGGCTTGGGAGGGGCGAGAGCCCCACTGAGATTGGATCTATCTCTCTGTTTCCGCGTTCCCAGATCCTTCCCCTTCACCGTTTCTTTTATATCCGTAGATCCGTAACTCCGATTGGGGTGAATCTTTCGCCAGATTTTTCTCATAAAATTAGCTTTCTTGCGGCAAAAGAAGAGCGTCAACCGCCTTACTAGTAGCCCAGGAGAGTGCCAGGCGCGCCCAGGGGGGAGGGTGCGCCCCCTATCTCCTGGCCACCTCGGGCACTGTTTCGTGTTGATTCTTCCTCCGGAAAATCCCAAATATTCCAAAATAATTCTCCGTCCGTTTTTATGCCGTTTGGATTCCGTTTGATATTGAGTTTCTGCGAAACATAAAACATGCAACAAACAGGAACTGGCACAGGGCACTGGATCAATATGTTAGTCCCAAAAATAGTATAAAAAGTTGCCAAAAGTATATGAAACTTGAAGAATATTGGCATGGAACAATAAAAAATTATAGATACGACGGAGACGTATCAACATCCCCAAGCTTAATTCCTGCTCATCCTCGAGTAGGTAAATGATAAAAAAAGATAATTTTTGATGTGGAATGCTACCTAGCATAATCTTGATCATATGTCTAATCATGGCATGAATATTGAGACACGAGTGATTCAAAGCAATAGTCTATCATTTGACATAAAAACAACTATACTTGGAGCGTACAAATAAAGCAATCATGTCTTTTCAAAACAACATGGCCAAAGAAAGTTATCCCTACAAAATCATATAGTCTGGCTATTGCTCTATCTTCATCACACAAAGTATTTAATCATGCACAACCCCGATGACAAGCCAAGCAATTGTTTCATACTTTAATAATCTCAAACTTTTACAACTTTCACGCAATACATGAGCGTGAGCCATGGATATAGCACTATAGGTGGAATGGAATATGATGGTGGAGGTTTATATGGAGAAGACAAAAAGGGAGAAAGTCTCACATCGACGCGGCTAATCAACGGGCTATGGAGATGCCCATCAATTGATGTCAATGCGAGGAGTAGGGATTGCCATGCAATGGATGCACTAAGAGCTATAAGTGTATGAAAGCTCAAACTGAAAACTAGGTGGGTGTGCATACAACTTGCTTGCTCATGAAGACCTAGGGCATTTGAGGAAGCCCATCGTTGGGATATACAAGCCAAGTTCTATAATGAAAAATTCCCACTAGTATATGAAAGTGACAACATAGGAGACTCTCTATATGAAGAACATGGTGCTACTCTGAAGCACAAGTGTGGTAAAAGGATATTAACATTGCCCCTTTTCTTCTTATTTTTTTCTTTATTTTCTTTTTCTTTTTTTGGGTAGGCTTCTTTGGCCCCCTTTTTTATTTAGGCTTCTTTGGCCTTTCCTTTTTTTTCCTTTTTTCTTCTTTTTTTTCATGGGGCAATGCTCTATAATGATGATCATCACACTTTTATTTACTTACAACACAATATTACAACTCGATGCTAGAACAAAGATATGACTCTATATGAATGCCTCCGACGGTGTACCGGCATGTGCAATGATCTAGCATAGCAATGACATAAAAAACGGACAAGCCATGAAAACATCATGCTAGCTATCTTACGATCATGCAAGGCAATATGACAATAAATCCTCAAGTCATGTATATGATGATGATGGAAGTTGCATGGCAATATATCTCGGAATGGCTATGGAAATGCCATGATAGGTAGGTATTGTGGCTGTTTTGAGGAAGATATAAGGAGGCTTATGTGTGATAGAGCGTATCCTATCACGGGGTTTGGATGCACCGGCAAAGTTTGCACCAACTCTCGAGGTGAGAAAGGGCAATGCACGGTACCAAAGAGGCTAGCAATGATGGAAGGGTGAGAGTGCGTATAAGTCATGGACTCAACATTAGTCATAAAGAACTCACATACTTATTGCAAAAATTTATTAGCCCTTGAAACAAAGTACTACACGCATGCTCCTAGGGGGATAGGATGGCAACACATCATTCGATAATAATATGAAGCATAAAGCACCATGTTCAAGTAGAGGGTACAACGGGTTGCGGGAGAGTGGACCGCTGAATATAGATGGGGGAAGGTGATGGAGATGTTGGTGAATATGGCGGAGGTGTTGGTGAAGATCGCGGTGATGATGATGGTCCCCGGCAGCGCTCCGGCGCCACCGGAAGCAAGGGGGAGAGAGCCCCCCTTCTTCTTCTTCTTCCTTGACCTTCTCCCGAGATGGGAGAAGGGTTTCCCCTCTGGTCCTTGACTCCCATGGCTTGGGAGGGGCGAGAGCCCCTCCGAGATTGGATCTATCTCTCTGTTTCTGCGTTCCCAGATCCATCCCCTTCACCGTTTCTTTTATATCCGGAGATCCGTAACACCGATTGGGGTGAATCTTTCGCCCAGATTTTTCCCATAAAACTAGCTTTGTTGCGGCAAAAGAAGAGTGTCAACCGCCTTATGGGTGGACCAGGAGAGTGCCAGACGCGCCCAGGGTGGGAGGGCGCCCCCTATCTCCTGGCCACCTCGGGCACCATTTCGCGTTGATTCTTCCTCCGGAAAATCCCAAATATTCCAAAGTAATTCTCCGTCCGTTTTTATCCCGTTTGGATTCCATTTTATATTGGGTTTCTGCGAAACATAAAACATGCAACAAACAGGAACTGGCACTGGGCACTGGATCAATATGTTAGTCCCAAAAATAGTATAAAAAGTTGCCAAAAGTATATGAAAGTTGAAGAATATTGGCATGGAACAATAAAAAATTATAGATACGATGGAGACGTATCACATCCACGTTTACCCTGGCAACTAAATTCGAATCCATTTTGTATTCCTATATGAATCTTTATAAATCATTCTATGTGTTTTTATATATCTTCAAAAGGACGACAAAGATGTATTCCACTGTCATTTATGAATATGGTTTACAAATGCTGAAACTCAAATTCAGAATCTAGTATCCAGTTTAAGGTGAATTTGAATATTTGGAACACTTCATGTCCAACTCAAATGTCACACGCAGCATAATGTGTACTCCCATTCGGATATGTACAGAAGCGATGTATCAAGATTCAAATACCGAGTCAATCAACCAAGAATGTACAGAACTAATAGACATATAGACACTTATAGAGTATATGGATCAATAATATCAAGTAACATACATAAGCCAGGCCGCTGTACTTTTTTTTTGCTACAACAACATCCTTTTTTTAGCCAGCATCTTGGCCCTTTCCAATGCGTGCCACTTATGGTCCATCTATACTTCTATTAGTGCTGAATGCACATTCAGCCCGATTGGCATATTTGTAGGTCTGCCACAGCAATCCAAATGAAATGTCTCCGAGTCTTATCAATTAATACAAACTTGTGCTCAAACAAAATTACAAACCAAAAAACAAAAAACAAAAAACAATTATTACATGATCTCTAAAACAAATGGTTTGATTGATTACATGAACAAACAACACAAAGGTTATTCAACGATGGAAAGAACATTTCACCTATTATTTACCAAGTGGGAATTTAATTTCCTTTTTTCCTTCAGGACCGTAACAATGTGGTCAGTCTCAGCTTGCTTCGTTTTGAAATCCACCAAATATTTAATGGTTGTCTTGAGTACTGCTTGTGATTGTGCTGTTTGCTTCCTCAACATGTCAACTTCATCTCTAAGTGCAGAAGCAGAATCTCTTTCTACCACTAGTTTAGCCTCTAGAGCATCAGCAGTTGGCAATTCATAATGCATGATTGGGCCGATGCCACAACTGTGGGATGATGCAACGTCCATGGGGACCTCGCTCTTTGATCTTGGCTAACCTGTTTTGCCATTAAAGTTCCGATTGGATTCAGAAAAGTTGAAGTTAGCAAAACATCTCAACTGGGAGTTATAATAGCAAACCAGTTAAACAAACAAGGATTTAAAGAGTTTCAATTGGATGCTGAAAATTAGTTATTAACATCATTGTAACCCGCTGTTGCAGCAGCAAAGCAGTTAAACAAACAAGTAGATATTTAAGTTAAGGAAAACAGGTAATTCTTAACAGTAAGTATCAAATACATAGATAGGCGTAATCTACAATAGGATTAACAGGCTGTGGCATTATGTAATCAGTAGCAAACTAAATTAAGCCAAGCAACGTAATTGAACAATTTTACAATAAGTGGCTAACTAAAATTTCAAGAAGCAGGTAACTGAACTTACGCTAGTTCTTTGTACAGGCACACTGCAACTACTTTTTCGCTTACAAGGTTGTATGAAGGAGTCCATGGCATCAATTGCTTGGATACGCAGTCCCAATACTTCTTTCTTCCCACACTGCATTGGTATGTCAAATGGTTAATCTGGTAAGATGGTGCGTCCTTGATATGTTATATGAGGATGTGTAGACTAGTTGTAGCCAAACACATCACACTGGCTTTTGCTCTATATTTCATACGATTACTTTTGGCATATCGAGATCTAAGCAATCTACAATAGGATGAAAAGACTGTCATCCTTCACATTATTGGCGAACTTAGTTCATAGAAACAAGCAATTCAACCATTCTGTGGGTAAATCAAAAGCGCCACTGGAATATTTTCACTACCCAATCATACACGCAAAAAGGGGCAACGCCACCATAGGGGCTGGTATGGGCGGCCGCCTCAGGTGGCTAGAATGTGTGCACCTAGTTTGAGTCGTCCAGGTTGACCCAGGCTAGTTTTGTTCGTCCCAACGCACGAGAAGGCAATGTAAAAAATGAAGAAAAATGTTTCAATTTGGATGGGCCAATAACATAAGTGCAAGGCAGGCCCCTATAGCAGGCTCGCGGCCCCAATAGGCGCCTCCCATATCGATCGACGGCAGGAAAAATCCCAATTCATTCGCTCCAGCCTCCAGTCTGGTTCGCTCCTAACCTAGCTGTCGCTGGACAGACCGACACAGCACTTCCTCGCGCCCTCGTCGGAGGGCGGTCGCCGGGCTTCAAGCGAACGGAAGGACAAGAAGATGAGGATCCAACCCTGGGTGTAGCCCGCGTGGGAGGCAGCGGCGGCAGCACGGGCATGGCATCGAGCTTGCGCAAATGGACAGTCGCAGCTTGCAAGAGTAGCATGCGCAACGAGCAGGTACATCACATCCCTGATTATATCTAATTCAACTCTTCAATTTCTGGCCAATAGTTAAACTTGAGGGTGTTGTAAAACTGCTTGTCTGTAGGGAATCTATGAGAAAATGAAACCAATTTCTACTTATTTTATAACTCCCCCAATCAATACTGAACTGACTGAATCTGATGTATCTAATCAAGTTGCCGATGCAAACATACAAGCTCATGTTGTTCTTGAGCCTGAAGTGTCTAATGAACAGACTGCTAATGAAGGATTTGATGCAAACATTTTACATGCTCCTGGTGATAAAGATATAGTGTCTAATGAGGGATCTAATGCAAGCATTTTGCAAGCTCATTGAAGGATTTAGTGTCTAATGATGATCTGCTATGTTGAGAGAGACAGAGATTTGCAGGCATTGATGACAAGCAAATTATAGTGCATTTTCATAGCTTGAGGAAACGTCGAGGCCATCTACCAGAAAGTCCCCGTATCATGACAACATAGCATAAATACTTTTCTAATCTGTTGTTTGAAACTATTGGCATACTTGTGCAGGATAGATATATTGATATGCAGTTTGCGCACTGGTTATAGGTGCAATTACACTTTGATATTTTCAGCCAGAGAATGAATAATTCAAGCAGGTACAGACCATGTTTGTAGTCCTTGTACACCATGTTGCATTTTGTATTTTTTGGTGCTTGTATCATTTAGTGTTTATAATCTGAACTACTTTGGATCATTAGCTGGTTTTCAAAGTGCATGTAGCTTCACATTTCTCAAGTTATGTTGATTTCCGGAGTGCAAGTGCCTTCGTATTTTTTAAGTTAAATGTTCACCCCTGGTAACTTGAATTCGTGGATCCGCCACTGCACACAAATCATACACGAATGCCAGTACGAATTAAATGAAATGCAGGGACTTACGCTAGCTCGTTGTACAGGATCACTGCAGCTCTGCTTGCGCTTGGGATGTTCCATGTACAAGTCCATGTTACCACTTGCTTGGATGTGCAGGCCTTGTGCTCCTTGCATCCCCCTCTGCATTTTTCACACGGCGAATGGTTGATCAAATATGAGGAATCGACCTTGATGTTGTACCGGAGGAGAGATACTTAGAAGGTTATACGGGTGTGCATGATGTGTACCAGATCCCGTAGCACCGTCATGCTTTGCTAAAAAATGGATTTGCTTGTTTCAAATGATATCCCCAGAAGAAATAAAAGTTGAAGTCAGAGTTGCATAGGCGTGTAAGCTAAGAGAGCAGTGAAAGGATATCCAAACATCGTCAGAACAGTGCACAAGGGAGTGATGTGTGGATACCTAGTTCGGGCCGGCGTTTGGGCATACTCGCCTAGCTAGAGTGCGGGTCACTTCAGAGCCGTTGAGGGTGATGCGATGGCGTTGGCTGGCCGCGCACGGATGCAGATCTTGAGTGGCTGCGGAGCGCTATGATGCGGTGGACGAGACCGTTGGTGAAGCCCCAATGGCCTCGGGGGGCGGAGGTGCGACGATGTGCTCGGTGAAGTAGCCCCGGTGGGCTGGGAGACGGCGTCGGTGAAGCGAACCTGATGCGGTGGAACTCGGGGTATGTGAGGCACGTCGGTTGCGGCGGCCGACGTTGTCGGTGGACCACCTGGTGTGGTGGACGAGGGCGTAGATGAGGTAGCTTCGGTGCGGTGGTGAAGCGCGACGGTCGTCTTCGTCGTCATCGTCCGGCACAGAGGTGGGGAAAGAGACGGACGAGGGGCGATTCGAACTTTGCTTGGGTTGGCGGCGAATTAGGGATTTGAACAATCTAGGCGCGGAAGGGGACGGTGGAGAAGAGAGATTTTGCAGGGCTGGAATTGGGGCCGCCAGATATTTCAATCCAAAACGTGGAAGCGTGAACTTATTTTGTCGTCGTCCTTTTTTTCAGGGGGGTGGGGGTGGGGGGAGTGGGGGAGGGAGGGAGGGGGGTGAGCGGCTGGGTGCTACGCATCCGTCCGACACACGCGACCACCCCGACAGGACTATGCTTCGGTGCCTTAAGGCACCTTCCTTTGTGTCCATGACATGTGGGCCCAATAGGTGGCTGGACCACCTGTCAGTGACCCAAAGGAGGGTGCCTTTAAGGCACCGAAGCAGAGTCCACCCCGACACAACCCTAGTCTACCTGGTGCACCTACATTTGAGAATGCAAATGAATCTTCTTTCATTTGCAAACGAATCTGTATGTATTACCATGCCTGTGTTTTCCTTGCAATAATTAGTCATTCGAAACGAGATACTCCCTCCGTTCACTTTTGTAAGTCATTTCAGACAACTTAAAATGAACTATTTTGCACATTGTCTGAAATGTCTTCAAGGTCTTATAAAAGTGAACAGAGGGAGTACTATAAATTAATTAATGAGGAGTTATTTGAAAAAAAATCGAAACGGTATCTACGCTAACGTGGATTAGAGTGTGAGGGAGTCCCGGACTAGGGGGTGTCCGGATAGCCGGACTATCGTCACGGCCGGACTCCAAGATTATGAAGATACAAGATTGAAGACTTCGTCCCATGTCCGGATGGGACTTTCCTTGGCGTGGAAGGCAAGCTTGGCGATACGGATATGTAGATCTCCTACCATTGTAACCGACTCTGTGTAACCCTAACCTATCCGGTGTCTATATAAACCGGAGGGTTTTAGTCCGTAGGACAACAACTACAACATCAGCAATCATACCATAGGCTAGCTTCTAGGGTTTAGTCTCCTTGATCTCGTGGTAGATCTACTCTTGTACTAACCATATCATCAATATTAATCAAGCAGGAGTAGGGTTTTACCTCCATCGAGAGGGCCCGAACCTGGGTAAAAACATTGTGTCCCTTGTCTCCTGTTACCATCCGCCTAGACGAACAGTTCGGGACCCCCTACCCGAGATCCGCCGGTTTTGACACCGACATTGGTGCTTTCATTGAGAGTTCCTCTGTGCCGTCGCTGTTAGGTGGGATGCCTCGCCTCGTCTTTAAAGACGACGCCTTCGCCAAAGAAGCCTTGGCCACTGGTCAGACTCTTCGGCTTGGCGGTTTTCTCATGACCGCTAGTTCGGCCGCCGCGCCGACGATGACCTCTCGAGTCATCGAATCCAATCTTCATGTTAGTTCGGAACTTGCCGAACAGTTAGATCCGATCGAGCTCTCCTTCATAAACGAGCTCTTGGATCGCATCGCCGCCCTAGGAGTCGCCACAGATTATGACCAGATCGGGCCTAAAACCGAGCTATTAAGTCGCAGGTTTTGGCCGACTTCGTGGCCGAATGGACTGAAGCCGAACTCCCTAAAGAGTACGGCGCATACTCCAATTGGATCATGCACTTTGATGGCTCCAAAATGTTGGCTGGCCTGGGGGCTGGCGTCGTCCTGACGTTCCCAACCGGGGACACATTCCAATACGTCCTTCAGATAATGTATACGGACTCCAACAACGCAGCCGAATACGAGGCCCTTCTGCACGGCCTCCGGATGGCAGTCTCCATGGGCATTCAACGCCTAGAGGTGCGCGGGGATTCAAACCTCGCAATATCTCAAATAAACGGAGACTTTGACGCCAAAGATCCGAAAATGGCAGCATACCGCAATGCGGTCCTAAAAATGTCAGCACGGTTCGAAGGGCTCGAATTTCATCATATAACCCGGGATAACAACCAGGCGACAGATATATTGGCACGCATCGGCGCAAAACGCGATGCCGTCCCACCCAATATCTTTTTGGAACGGCTGTTCAAGCCATCCGTCCTATGGGAAGGGGGCTCCGGCAATAACAATCCGGACCCAACCGCACCGCCCGATGCCGAACACTCTGACACAACCGGAGGCTCTGCCCCCGAGATCACACCCTCCGCGCACGAAATAATTAATGGCGGTTATCGCCCCGTGGACGGAACCATTCCTAGCCTACCAAACTAGGCAGGAACTCCCCGAAGACCAAAATGAGGCTCACTGCATAGTACGGCGTTCTAAAGCCTATAAAGTCCATGAGGGAGAGCTTTATAAGAAAAGCACTACCGAGTCCTTCAAAGGTGTATCTCCGAAGAGGAAGGGCGAACCCTCCTTGCTGAAATTCATGCCGGACTGGGTGGGCACCATGCCGCAGCCCGGGCCCTTGTAGGCAAGGCCTTCTGCACAGGATTTTATTGGCCGACGGCCCGGGCAGATGCGCAGGACTTAGTCCAACGATGCGTCGGTTGCCAGCTTTTCGCTAACCAAAGCCACATGCCACCCACCGCCCTTAATACTATACCCATCACCTGGCCGTTCGTGGTCTGGGGGCTTGACATGGTTGGACCCCTCAAGGGAGGAACCCACAAGCAGAAATACCTATTGGTCATGGTAGATAAATTCACCAAATGGATAGAGGCCAAGCCTGTTAAAACGGCCGAATCCGGACCAATAATAGACTTCATATCAGGGGTAGTACACCGTTGCGGTGTTCCCCACAGTATCATCACCGATAATGGCACCAACTTCATAGCCGATGAGGTCAAACTATGGTGCAAAAACATGGGCATCAAGCTCGATTACGCCTCAGTCTATCACCCTCAAACTAATGGTCAAGTCGAACGGGCAAACGGTCTAATCATGAGCGGCATTAAACCCAGACTAGTGCGGTCCCTCAAGGAATCTAACACACACTGGGTTGAGGAGCTCGACTCCGTTCTCTGGGGGCTGCGGACCACGCCAAATCGCACTACCGGATTCACACCATTTTTTATGGTGTACGGCGCAGAGGCAGTCTTGCCCTGCGACATAATTCATGACTCACCTCGAGTGCGCATGTATGAAGAAAGAGAAGCCGAACTCGATCGGCAGGACAGTTTGGACGCATTGGAGGAGGAGCGCGACGTGGCAAAAGCTCGTTCCGCATTCTATCAACAGCAGGCTCGAAGATATCAAAACAGGGAAGTACGGGCCAAAGCTTATAACGTTGGCGAACTAGTTCTACGCCTGCCGGACAAGAAAAAGGAAAAACTCAAGCCCAAATGGGAAGGTCCCTTCATCATCGACCAGGTCCTGACCGGCGGAGCGTACCGTCTACGAAACGCATCGGATAACCGACTTGAGCCGAACCCATGGAACGCAGCCCGTCTACGAAGATTCTACGCCTAAGTGCCGGACTTCAAGTTCGTCTCCTTCCTCCGTCCGCAGTTTTTATTTTTGTTTTTTTGTTGTCTTTTATTTCTCTCCTTCCTCCTTCTTCTTCTTGTAGCCTTTAGAGGCTCGTTTGCGCTTTTTCCGCACTCATTATACCTGGGGGCTTCTTTAACAGAAGCTTATTTATACGGGCTTCATGCCCAGCACATATGTTAAACTTCCGCATGTACCTTTTATTCTCCATTATATGCATCGATATGACTTAAGTTTTGGCCAAGCTGGGTTGCCTGGCTCCTGTGCTTACCCCTATGTTCACGATTGTTCGGCTAGGTGGTAAAGGGAGCACCTCTGCGATTGTTACTGCCGGGTCAGCCGGATGTGTACCTCAGACTGGGTGAAGCCGAAAGCTAGCGTTCTTAAGGGAATATTCGGTCGGTGAATTGAAAGATGATTTTTTAACTTTTTACCCATCTGCCCCCAGATGATTTTCTGCTTTCATAGCAGCTTTGACATGCACTTTAGGGCATGCACCCCAGCGAAAGGAACCCTTAACGGAACTATTCTCCCTGGAAGATGCTTCTTACTACCCATGTAATATCGCATAACTAGTTGGGCACTTGTCTGATACAGCAACAATGACCCCTACGCCTTGTCTCCATGCATACCACGGTTCTTATATAACCACGAGGGTATTCGGACACACTCCGGACTATTGGGTCCGGAGGTTGAAGCGAAAAGGTCCGCTACGACAAACGATCTACAATCCGGCTAGAAGACATTTCTTTCATGTCATATTTTTACATAGTCAATTCGACTCATTGTATTCCTCCTCAATGCCATCTAATAGGCTATCTAATTTACAATCTTGCTGGGAATACTTGGCGGCCAATTCTACTTGGCCGTACACTAAGCTTACAGGGATCTCCATCCCATCCGGCCCCACAGGTCCGACCTCGGCCATGTGGTTTGGGTCAGCCTTCGTGTACCGTGTCTTCACCATGGCCCAGGCCTCCCTGGCGCCTTGATAGCAGGCCGATATCTTCCATAGCCAGAAGCACCACCGTGCCCCTTGAAGCCGCTCCGCCAGCTCCCCAATGCCTTCGGGCAGGGAGATTGATGGCCACAAGGCTTGGCCGATGCCTTTCATCACTTGCCGGACTCGTTCGTGCAGCTGACGCAATTCGGGAAGGACATCACCCGAAGAATTGGGCATCTCCTCCTCAAGACGACCTGTGAGCAAACCTACATACATGTTTATGTTAGTCGCCTTCCTCGCCGAACTCTTTCAAAGTTCGCTCAAGCACTTACTGAAAATGCCGCGACGAAGCTGCCGATTCTCCTTTACGGAGTCAGATAACTGGGCACGAACGTCCTTCAGTTCCTCACCCAGCTTGGTGTTGGCGTCTTGGAGGTTATTCTCGTGTAAGAACGCTCTCGCTAGCCTTTAACTGGCGCAAGAGCTGTTGCTTGTCCGGATCCAGTCCGGCGCCATCTGCAATGTTTTTGCCGCTTTAGACACACGCGACACTTCCTAAATTATTTATCTTTTGAAGCATATATTACCAGCGGGGGTCTCTGTAGCTCCCCCTGCAGCGGCTAGTGCGGCCTCAAGTTGGGCTTTGCACTCTGAGAGCTCCTGGGACAGTCGGGTATTCTTTTTTGTAAGATCCTGCATAACAAATGATCCTTAAATCAGTTATTCTAACTATTTTAAGTCTCGGGGGCTACTGGCATATATAACTGTCAAAATTACTTACCTGTATGTCCTTCACATACTGCTCCATGGCTCTGGCTAGTCCATCTTGAGCAGCACGGAGGTGCGCATCTCCCGACTCAAAGTCATTCAAGGCCTCCTGGGAGAAACACGCGTCACGAAGAACTGTCCGGCGGCGCCCGTGGTTCAAGGTGCTCTCCACCTTGGAGTTGGTGGCGGACAACCTGTCGGCATCCTCTCTCGGAGGAACATCCGACGCACGTCTCGTGCTCGCCTCAGCCTCCGGACCCGGCTTTGAAGCCTGTCCGGCGAAGGTTCGATCGGCAACCTCTCCGGATTCAGTCCGGCGAGCGCTCTTTTTCCCGAAAGGGATATCGGCGTTAGTACGCCTTCTAGGAATCAATCCTGGGTGTATGGTGACATGCCATACCGTTGCGGCGGAGTTTCGATCCGGACCGCACTTCTTTTTAACCTGCGGGGCCGCACTGCCCTTTGTTGGCCAGCCGCCGCAGGCTCGGCTTCCTGCCTCGAAGGTACCCCCTGCGAAACACCATTGGTATACGGTGATAAAAAATAAAGCATGGATGGGTCGTTATCAGGATTTTGGGATCTCGGTCTCCTTTACCTGAGAGGCTGGAAATATTCCGGGGTAATCCGCCGTAATGGCGACCAACGCGTTGTCGATGCTAAGTTGGTAGAATACCCCATCGATCAACTCCACCTTTATATCCGGATCCTCTTCGGAGGTCGGATCGAGCGACCGTTACGGATCCTCGGGTTGTGGGGGCGGGCTATGTATCTTCTCCACAGTCTGGCGCAGGTCCTGCGCAAAAAACCATGAAATGAGATATTTAACTACGGGAACATGGATCGGACAGATCGCAAAGATGTTTGCTTACCCAGCTTCGAGGATTACTCGAAGAAAACTCCTTCAGTGGGTTCAGACGGAGGAAATCCTCCTCCTCTCCTTTATACATGGCAGATAAGGTCGTCACCAGTTCGGTGACCGATTCCGGCCCTTTGCGGCCATGGCGGGTGGCATCATCCTCCCCGTTGAAGTCCCACATGGGGTGGCCTCTGTATTGAAGCGGCTGCACTCCCCTCTTAATGCAGATTGCCATGACTCCTGGCATGGTCAATCCGGCATGAGCCAGTAACCTTATTCGGCTCATCAAATAACGGACGTCCTAGTCATCTTCTCTCCGGGGGCTCCGTGGGCGCCAGCTTAGGCGCTTCTTCAGAGGTGCATTGTTGAACTCCGGAAGGCCGATCCGAACGGGATCCGGCAGCGGGACGTCCTCCATGTAAAACCATTCCGAAGGCCAGTCTTTGGACGCCTTCTTTGGGGTTCCGGACAGGTATCCGATCCCGGCGATGCGCCATAGCTCGGCTCCGCCCACTTGATATATTGACCCCTCATGAGAACGGGGTACTAGGCAGAATATTCTCTTCCACAATCCGAAGTGAGCCTCAACGCCCAAGAATAGTTCGCAGAGGGCCACAAAGCCCGCGATGTGTAGGATAGAGGCAGGAGTAAGATGGTGCAATTGTAGGCCGTAGAACTCCAAGAGCCCCCGAAGAAATGGATGGATAGGAAATCCGAGGCCTCTTACTAGATAAGAGATGAAGCACACCTGCTCTCCTTTAGAGGGATCGGGGACGCTCTCCGCTTGCTTTCCGCCCTTGTAGGTGGCAAGTCTGGCTCGAACCGGAACCAAGAAGGCTGGGGGGAGAAATCCCTTGGTTTGGAGTATAACTAGCTCGTTATGCGGGACTGAGCATCTCTCCCAATTTCCTGGCTGAGGCTGGGAGCGCGAGAAGAGGAGCTGCTTTGGCTGTCCATGATGGAATGGACTTGGGTCAGAGGCGCTCTGATGAAAGCTTGCAAAGGGGGGGGGATGGTGTGACTCAGATCTAGATCCTTGCCCCTTTTATGGGCGGCTCATTTACGCGGCTAGGGGGGTAATTGTAAAAATACCCTGGCTGTTCGCATTCATTCAAACACGTGGAAAATTGCCATTATTGGGCGTAGAAGCCAAAGAGCGCAACATTTATCAGAAGCCGGACACTATTTAACAAGTATATGGAATTTGGAGAAGAACCCGCCTCGCAATGCCGAAGACAATCAACGCGCCGGACTCATTGTCATTGAAGCCTGGTTCGGGGGCTACAGAGGGAGTCCCGGACTAGGGGGTGTCCGGATAGCCGGACTATCGTCACGGACGGACTCCAAGATTATGAAGATACAAGATTGAAGACTTCGTCCCGTGTCCGAATGGGACTTTCCTTGGCGTGGAAGGCAAGCTTGGCGATATGGATATGTAGATCTCCTACCATTGTAACCGACTCTGTGTAACCCTAACCTATCCAGTGTCTATATAAACCGGAGGGTTTTAGTCCGTAGGACAACAACTACAACATCAGCAATCATACCATAGGCTAGTTTCTAGGGTTTAGCCTCCTTGATCTCGTGGTAGATCTACTCTTGTACTACCCATATCATCAATATTAATCAAGCAGGAGTAGGGTTTTACCTGCATCGAGAGGGCCCGAACCTGGGTAAAAACATTGTGTCCCTTGTCTCCTATTACCATCCGCCTAGACGCACAGTTCGGGACCCCCTACCCGAGATCCGCCGGTTTTGACACCGACAGAGTGTGTGTCACATAATTAGTTATTTGAATTAGAGTGTGTGTCACGTAGCGATCTCCAATTCTAACGTGGATTTCACATTTCACTGTATCCACGCTACTTTTTTAATACAAATTCATATGTATATAATGAACACCATGGTAGTGAGAAAACTTTTGGATGGATTCAAACATATGACCTACAAAAAAGCACAACAAATTGAGTCAATGTCAACTTTTCGAAACTTAGTATGTCATGAATTCGAAATAATTACCCGTATGCATGGTCCTCGGTTCAAATCTTACAATGTACCCCGAATTGAAACATCGATATTAAGTCTCATACTATGTACATTCAAATGTTGTTTCTAGCCCCCCCCCCTCGCACACACGCTACATACTTCCTGTATCAGTCAATCTTCCTCTCCTATCCACCTTAGGAAGCTATTGCTTTCCAACACATGTTCATTCTTTCTCTCCATGTTTCGATCTCTAAGTCTCTCAACTACACAACCCCTTTTTCCACTCTGTTACCAAATGTATTTACCTGACACACCCGCCATTGCACCCCATGCCGAGCTCTCTCTCTCTCTCTCTCTCTCTCTCTCTCTCTCCCCCCTCTCCCTCTCACCCTCTCGCGCTAAATACATGCATTGTCTATCTAGCCTCCCAACCTCTCATGCGCACGCACGCACGTTGTATATCTAGGTCACTCCCTCGAGACTGTCTCACTCTTTCTTCCACACGGCGGGCAACACTCGCTCAATCTCGCTCTCTTTATCCGAGTCTCGTTTAACCTTGTTTTCTTTCACACACAAATGATATATCTCCCGGTTCGGGCCTCGATCGACACACTCTATACTCTCTCATGCAGATTGTCTATCTAGGTCAGTCCATCCAAGCCGCCGCCACTCTTTCGACCTCATGGCGGGCCACGCTCACTCAATCTCTCTCTCTCTCTCTCTCTCTCTCTCTCTTTGTATGTCTCAATTGACCTCGCTCTTTCTCGGACAAAAAAGTTATATCACCATGTTTGAGCCCAATTCGACCTATTCACATTGTATACTCTCTCATGCACATTGTCTATCTAGGTCACTCTCTCCAACCCGTCTCACTCTTTCGATCGCACGGCGACCCTATGTGATCGATTGACCTTGCTTCCTCCCACGCACAAAATATATCTACACGTCTATGACCGGATCATCTCTCAAGCTCTATCTTACAGCCCTCACCCTTGCCAAAAGCTCAATCAGACAATATCTCTCCACAACATATATATCTGTTCAATGAATGTTGGACAACACTCACTTTGTCTCTCTATCTATATGTCTCTCGATTGACCTCGCTTTCTCACACCGTATCTTCCATGCATTGAAGCTACTACCTCTCCATACCTCGCAAAGCCGGAACTATTTACATTGCGAGGGGCACTCCAACCTTGGATTAATTTGTGTAGGCATTTATTCAAGTCGGTTTAGATTATATTTTCGTAGCATTCGGCCCACAACTACTCCAAACACCGTTGCAACCCTCGCAACTCCCCTAGTTGATTTCCCTCTAGCTCGGTCATCGCTCTCTCGCATGTCCTTTCTCGCCTTCAACGCCGCACCATGGTATTTTTGCAGAAAACTATGTTGTTCTCTTTAATTATTATAAATAAGCTACAAAACTACACACCGATAGTCCACTTGGAATGGAACAAATTTCGACCCACAAATTAGAGTGCTACAAACTACACACCGAGGGGCTCACATGTCATGAAACAAATTTGGACCCATATACAAATTAAAAAATAAAGGACGAGGATCGAACATGCGACCGGGCCTTCAAGCCGCATGTCAATAGGCAACATACATAGAACATCAATGTTTGTTGTAGCCCCCTTTGTTCACATAATGTTTTTATATTACCACAGCCTATTTAATGGATAACATGTAATATTATTTTTAGTACTATTTGCCTTCACTTACTGGTGGGTTCCATGTGTGCTCTCTCTCTCTCCCCTCCCCTTCTGCGTTTAGACGCACGGGCAAACATGAAGAACTCGCGGGCGATGTTGTTGTTGACCATATCTGGACGCGTTCACAAGTCACGGCACCAGTTTCACGTACTAGCAGCAGTAGTCAGTGTGTACGTGCAATGCACGTTAATTTGGAAGTACGTTAAGTGCATGTGGATATTAAGTACTAGGACATTATTTGCGTGTTATTATGTGATTAGCACTATTTTTGGCATGAAATTAACAGCACGCTAAATGTGTTGAGCGCTCGACAATGAAGTAGTCTAGGTCGTTGGATGACAAAGAATACATGTGGCTTGTTGAAGTTTTATATTTAATTTGATACGGCTCTAGTAGAACATTCAATCGATCAAACCATAGATTTTGTTCAGTCTGACTCCGACTTTAAATTATACGATGATCGATATAAAATAAACGGAAATGACAAACGTTCAGATTATAAGCATGGCAATCCGAACGTTTTTCATGGCAAATTTAGAATACGTGGCGGCGGTAGGGGCGTCTTGCGGTGGGAAGCGGCTCCTCTGCCATGCTCTGTGTATCGTCGGGCCACTGACCAACGGCGACGGTGGCGTCTTGCGCCGTTGTTGGCGTACTACTGGACATTGGCCTAGCTTCAAGGAAGGCCAAAATGTTTTGGACTTCGGAGCGAGTCAACTGGCGGGAGGAGGCGACTGGCGTTGGTGCAAGGAAGTGGTCGACGGCGGCCATCCATGCCGCTGAGGGGGGCACTGGCACCCGCGCGGGGACAGGTGCTGTCAACGGCGCGGCGGAGACATTCGTGTGCACGGGCACCAGCACGGGCGCGCACGTCAGTGCACATGCAGGCGCATGCGCTGGCAGGTGCTAGGAAAATGGCTATAGATAGGACTGATTCTAATGGCGCACCAGGTAAGTAGTGCGCCTCTACTATATACTAATGGCGCACCGGTTGCTCGTGCGCCATTAGTGTGGAAGACACTAATGGCGCACCGTGCTCAGGGTGCGCCACTACTATTGATTTTTTTCCCATTTTTCCATACAAACTAATGGCGCAGGGTGACAAAGTGCGCCATTAGTATATATATATATATATATTTACTTTTTTGCAAACCTACTAATGGCGCACTGTGCCAAAGTGCGCCATTACTAGTTTAAACTACTAATGGCGCACTTTTCCACAGTGCGCCATTAGTATACATATGTTTTTTTTTACTTTTTTGCAAAAAGTACTAATTACTAATGGCGCATTTTGTGGTGGTGCGCCATTAGTAACCTGGGACCAACAAGATATTTTGGACAGCCCACCTACCCACTCACTTTCCCCACTTCATTCTCTCCACCTACTCCTCCAAGCTTGTCTCGGCTGCCTCCTCCTCCTCACCTCATTTCCACCATAGATTCATCAAAATTAAGTGGTGAAATTACCTTTTTTTGATAGGTAAGTAAGGGGAAAGCTATCTTCATGATGTAGATCTACTTTTTTTCTCCCTAGCTCGCTCCAACAACGTGCACATGCACTTTTTGTGGCCTAGCTAGATCTATGTATGTTTGTGGTGTTGCTTGTGTTTGTGGTGTTGCATATATGTTTGTGTTTGCAGGTACCGGTATTTGAAATGCGATAGTTGCCAATATTTTGCCGGAATGTTGATTCATTTCCGTTTCGGCGAGAATTTTGGCACTATGCATTCTTTTTGGTCCTATTTTTAGGGAAGGTCATGCCAAATTTTTTCTTGGTTCTAAAATATCGTTTTGCTCTACCCCGCAGGCGACCATGGTCCGCACGATGACCGAAGGCATCGTGAATAGGTTTTTGAGCTCCGCGAAGGCCGAGATGCTTCAAAAGAACGAGACGGAGATAAGATGTCCGTGTCGAAGATGCAAGCTGAAGAGCCTTATTGCGGACCCGGATTCCGGGCAGGTGCGGGACCACCTGCTCTTGCGTGGTTTCATGGATGGCTATCGGTGGCAAGGTGATGAAGATGACTATGAAGTCGTCCATGGGGGCCGGGCAAGAAATGAGGAAGGGCAACAAGACAACCACCGCGGCGAGGGCGGGCGAGAAGACGAAGAATCTCCAGGACATGATCACGACGGTGATGATGTACACAATCATCATGTAGAAGATGTCGTACATGATGATGAGGAAGATCAAGACGAAGGGCATGATCATGAAGATGAAGATGCCGGAGCAGACGACGATGGAGGCTGGGTGCAGGACCCTCATATTCAAGAGCTGCTTCGCAAGCAGACGGATAACGCAAGAGCTGCCGCCCGAGAGAAAGCCAAGCTGGATCAACTGGAGATAGACGCGGTTACTCCATTGTATGAAGGATGCAGGCCCGAGGATACCCGCCTGAAAGTAACGCTCATGGCTCTGGAGATGAAGGTAAAACACAAAATGACCGACGCATGCTTCGACGAGAACATGTCATTCTGGCACGAACGTCTTCCCAAGGGGAACAAGTGCCCGACCAGTTTCGAGGAGGCGAAGAAAATCGTGTGTCCTTTGGATTTACCGCACGTGAAATACCATGTGTGCATGAACAATTGCATCATTTATCGGGACGAGCACGCGGAGTCTACCATATGTCCGGTGTGCGGCGTCACTCGATACAAGAAGAGGAAGAAAGCTCCTCGAAAATCGGTGTGGTACTTTCCGATCACTCCTCGTCTGCAGCGGTATTTCGCGGACCCTAAGGTAGCAAAGCTCCTGCGTTGGCACGCGGATAGGGAGGAGAAGAAGCGGGAAGATGACGGAAATGATCCGGAGATAAATAAAAAAGACAAGATGCTGAGTCACCCTAAGGATGCGAGCCAGTGGCAAGCGTTGAACTTCGAATACCCAGAATTTGGGAAGGATCCAAGGAACATCGTGCTGGGCGCGAGCACCGATGGAGTCAATCCGTTTGGCAGCCAGAGAAGCACACATAGCACCTGGCCTGTGTTTGTGTGGATGTACAACCTTCCCCCCTGGTTGTGCATGAAGAGGAAGTACATTCACATGAGTATGCTAATTGAAGGGCCGAAACAACCAGGGAACGACATCAATCTGTATCTGGGGCTGCTGAAGGAGGAGCTAGACACGCTGTGGAAAACGCCAGCCAATACGTGGGACGCCGCAGAGAAAGAATATTTCCCTATGAGAGCCGCACTGCTCACGACGGTGCACGACTATCTTGGTTACGGATATCTCGCGGGGCAGGTAGTCCACGGATTTTCTGGATGCGTAAGGTGCATGGATGACACAACGTATCGCCAGCTAGATAGAGATCCCGGGTCTTCGAAAACCGTGTTCATGGGACATCGAAGGTGGCTTCGCGACGATGACCCGTGGAGGAAACGCAAGGATCTGTTCGATGGTGAAACCGAACCCCGAAAACGCCCGTGTACGAGGAGCGGCGAGGAAATAGACGAGCTGTTGAAAAATTGGAAAGACTGCCCACTGCCGGGAAAGAAGCAAAAGGCGCCAGAGCCGGGAAAGAAGCGAAAGGCGCCAGAGCCGTTGCTGAAGGTATGGAAAACGAGGTCTGTTTTCTGGGACTTGCCGTACTGGAAGATCCACCGTGTGCCTCACAGCCTTGATGTCATGCATATCACGAAGAACGTGTGCGAGAGTCTGCTTGGTACCCTGCTCAACATGCCAGAGAGGACCAAAGATGGGCCGAAAGCAAGGGCAGACTTGAAATCAATGGGCATCAGGCAGGAGCTTCACGCTAATGATGATGATGATGATGATGATGATGATGATGATGATGATGAGGCGAAGCAGGACACAGAAAGTCATCGCAAAGGCAAAAAGGCCAAGAAGACCGGAAATGACTACCCTCCCGCGTGCTTCACTCTAAGTCAGGAGGAGATCGAGCAGTTTTTCACCTGCCTCCTAGGAGTAAAACTTCCTTACGGTTACGCGGGGAAGATAAGCAGATACCTAGACCCAGCGAAGCAGAAGTTCAGCGGGATGAAGTCTCACGACTGTCACGTGCTGATGACGCAGATACTTCCAGTTGCAATCCGTGGGATCATGGACGCGCACGTCCGTGAAACGCTATTTGGCCTATGCAACTTTTTCGACGTCATCTCTCGGAAGTCGATTGGCGTGAGGCAACTCAGAAGGCTACAGGAAGAGATCGTGGTGATACTATGCGAGCTTGAGATGTACTTCCCGCCCGCATTCTTCGACGTTATGGTGCATCTGCTGGTCCATATCGTGGAGGATATCATCCAACTCGGGCCGACGTTCCTGCACAGCATGATGCCGTTCGAAAGGATGAATGGTGTCATCAAAGGATACGTTCGGAACATGTCACGTCCAGAGGGAAGTATAGCCAGGGGCTTTCTGACCGAAGAGTGCATCTCCTACTGCACGAATTATCTAGGCATCGAGAACCCCGTTGGTCTGCCCGTCAACAGGCACCTCGGCAGGCTCGCTGGATGGGGTCACCGTGAGGGTCGCCGCGAAATGCATGTCGACTTCGAGGGTCGACTCGCCGACTTTGAAAGAGCAAACCTAGTCGCGCTACAACACATAGACGTGGTCGATCCTTGGGTGGTAGAGCACAAAACCTTTATTGAGAAGACGTACAATGACCGAGGCCAACAGAGGACGGACGGAGATATACTCAAAGAGCACAACTCATGTTTCACGCGTTGGTTCAAGCAGAAGCTTCTGTCGTACCCTTTACATGAAGATTCTTCCGCGGAAGAACAACTCATATTCGCCTTGTCACAGGGCGCCGAGCACAACCTGATGACCTATGAGGCGTACGATATCAACGGCTACACATTCTACACCGAGGACAAGGACATGAAGAGCGATGGTTATCAGAACTCCGGGGTAACGATGGAATCCTACACCGGTAAGGACAAGGACAGATACTACGGAAGGATCGAGGAGATCTGGGAGCTGAGCTACGCTGGAGAGAAGGTGCCGATGTTCCGTGTCAGATGGGCCAAGAGCGTCCTAAAAGAAGACCGATATTTCACCACCATGGTTATACCCGAAGCCAAATCCAAGACCGCGGGCGCAAACGTCACCACGAAAACTGAGCCATGGGTACTGGCTTCCCATGTGGACCAATGCTTCTTCATTACCGACCCGCCAAAGCCCAGTCGTGTTGTCGTGAGGCGAGGCAAAAGGAAGATCATCGGAATGGATGGAGTAGCCAATGAGCAAGACTTCGACAAGTACGGCGACCCGAAGATCGAACATGACGGCGACGATGAAGTAGCAGCACACACTACAAGAAGAAGCAGGGCCACCCTACCTAAAGGACGTCCGTTCCACAGAAGAACTCCATCTGCAAAAAAGAAGGGCAAGAAGATTGTGAACAGATAGCTAGCTAAGATCGATTGTATTTAAATCGTAGTCTTCATTTCTCGATTGTATTTCATGGGCACTTTTTGATATCATGAATATTTTTAAATTTCATGGGCACTATTTGAATTCACGAGGACACTTGATCTCGATCCCCCTCCATCTCGATCTCGATCCCACCGGCACCCTCCCCCGCTAGCTCCACCGCCGCCGACGACCCACCGCAACCGTCCCCCACTCCACCGCCGCCGCCGAGCACCCGGCCCCCCGCACCCTCCCCCGCTCCACCACCGCCAACGGGCACCCCCCGCACCCTCCCCCGCTCCACCGCCGCCGCCGATGATATTTTCAAGTAACAAATTTGAACATATTTTTTAAAAAAATATTTCTGTTTTTATAAAAAATATTACTGTTATGATTTAAACAAGTTTGAACATATTTAAACACAAATAAATATCAAACAAGATTTAAAATGCATAAAAAAATTATTAGGGAGCCTGGGAATCGAACCCAGGACCTCCTGGTGTGGGTGCTACGTACTGACCAGTCGGGCTAGTGGGCAGGTTCTGTTGTATATAGGGTTAGGTGGTATATAACCTGACAAGTCGGGCTAAATTACTTATGGCGCATCCCTCGGTGGTGCGCCATTGCTATGGATGTACTTATGGCGCACCCCTGGGTGGTGCGCCATTGCTAAGCCTTCCCCCACACTAAATTAAAATCCCCAATCCCCTCACATTTCTCTCTAATCCCTCCCCTGCCTCATCTCCCCCCACACCGACTGTGCTCGCCGTCCCCGGCCGTGCTCGCTTCCCCCGCCGCACCCGACCACCTCCCTCACCGTCCCCCCTCCGCCCGCGCCCGCGCCCTCGCCGTCCCCTCCCCCCGTGGCCCCGCCTGCGTCAACCTCCCTCCCGAGCGCGACAGCTAGGGTTCCATGGCGCGCCCAGCCGGCCGAACCCGACACTGCCCAGCTGCCCCTGCCGTCCTCCACCACCGGTCACCTCCGCAGCAGCCGGCGAGCCAAGGAAGTACTCCTCCCGCGACCTCGCCGCCCACACCTCCCTCAAGCCCAGGTAGGCGATTTCAAATTCAGCAATCGTCTTTCCCTACTCTCGTGGTTCGAATCGAATCGTCCGTCCGGCCTGGTAGAATTGCTGGCCCTGGGGACACGGGTTCGAAATGCATGCGCACCTGAATGTACTCACTGAATTTTAATTGACAGTAAAATTCAGTGTAATTTTGGTTAACTGAATTAAATGTAAATTCAGTTAACTCATAAAATTAAGTGAAACATTTGGTCTGATTGAAATGCAGCAAGTTTTTTGCGGGTCCTAATCAGTTTTCTTACAAAAACTTGCTTAAATAGCAGCAAGTTTGAATACAATGTATGTTCTGTAGCTTGTTTAGAAAGATCACTGAATATAGTGTATGTTCTGTAGTTTGAATTGTGTAATGTTCAGGGTTGTGTAATATTCAGACTTGACTAGTTCTAACCCCATACAGAAACCCTAAATCCCCAATCCCTTCTACTCACCACGTATGCTCATTTATTTTTCTTTTTGATGAACAACAGGTTAGTGGATTGGTCAGCAGATCTGAAGGTCAGTGGATTCCAAGCAGCCAGATCAAAGGTAACTGAAGAAAACACCATTGCTCTGTTATGCTTGTGATGGCCTGAATGATGGTGTATAGATGTTCTTTTGATTTTTGTGATGGTCAGATTTGTTACATCAGATCAACTAGACATGATTTGTTACATGGTTGTAGACATGTTCTGTTGATACTTGTGATGGTCTGATAGTTGTAGACATGTTCTTTCGCCATACCCCAAACACCATGAATTGGTAAGCTACTGGTTACTGCCATACCACAAACAAGTACTTGGAGTTCTAGCTTCCATGCACTAGCCTATCAATGGCGAAAGAGAAAAAAACACTGACTAAGAATATCAACATTTGTGTCCATGCTTCGATGCAGAAAAAACATTTGTGTCTATCTTCCATGCACTAGCCTATCAAAGCTCTTTTTACCAGCTGTAAGGCAGTGTGCAATGCAAGACCTGCATTAGTTAGTGGATGAGGCCACAAGACCAGCTTTAGGGTTTAGGGCTTAAGCCAAGAGGAGAAAGAAAGGGCTGTCCATATGAAAAGACCAGCTTTAATCAGTTAACAGAAAAAGGTACAGAACAAGCAAATGTAAGAAAAGAAGAGAGCTTGTACTGCCAGTACATCATCAGGCAGTTCACCAGAGATTTTCAAGTTAGAAATACTCCCAGGGGTAGATGAAGAGAGAATATCATGAAGGAACAATTTAGTTTTAATTAATGGAAAAGTTGCATTTACTTGTAGTGAAAGGAACAATTTCAGGTAATTATAAATATTCAATAGCAGCAGAGGCAAGCAGTAGCAGTAGCAGTAGATGCCAACTTTTGATATGCATGCATGCATTCTTTGCTTGTTTATATTCATTCTTGTAAACTGAACATGCTCATCTATCTATCTATCTATCTATCTACCTGCTTAAGTATGTATGTATGCATTGTATTTTTATTTCCTTTGGAAAGTAAAGTTTATTTCCTGGCTGGCTGGCATGATGGCTCATGGATCCCTCAGCTGCAGCTACAGTTGGAGCTCAATCTGATCTCATCTGAAATGAATCTATAAATACAGAGTGTAGTTAGTTACAGAGTAGCAGAAATAGTTGCTGGATGCAGTTACTTGCATGGGCCTGGCTGATGAAGAAAAACTTTATATATATTCATACTGATGTTGACTCTATAAATCATACTTATTGGACATGTTTTATGTGTTGATCCATCAATTGATCACATTGAGAAAGACCATCGTGTCTCCGACCATTTTGCAAAGGTCATGTCTCCGACCATCGTGTCGTGATGAATTTGCAGGTACCCCGAGAGGCCCTTGAGTTTGCCGGAATGTTGATTAACTTCCGTTCCGGCAAATTCGGGTACTCCATATGTCCTATTTTCAGCAAAGGTCATGCTGAAATTTTCCGTGAATTTTAGCATGACTTTGCTAAAAATAGGACATATGGGGTACTTGCGACTAATGCATGGACCGGGGTATCTTAGTACTTAGTTAAGTAGGATCAAATGCCCCGCCATTCTTGCTGCATTAAACCATAGGTGGCAATAGAGCCAAGTGATTAGTGCCAAGTGATTAGGCCCAACCTAGGGTGCCTCGGCTTAGGCTTTTAGGGTGCCTCGGCGTCGACAAACCCTAAATGATAAAAGCTTAGCTTTTAGGATGCCTCGGTGTCGACAAACCCTAAATGATGAGACCATGATCTTGTTCCTTGACAATAACCAACTTTTTGACCAAACTGTTTTCCTATTTAGAGCGAAACATGGCCAACAACGATGAGGCCGGCGGTTCGGGCGGCAAGCAATTCTGGGAGCTGTCCCAGGAGATGGAGGAACAACCTCACCGCTATGAGGACGCCGCGGAAGACACCGATCCTGATTACACAACCCCTAGTGGCGTCGGGGATGACACCACTGATGGTGCCGCCGAGGATGCCACCACTGATGATGGCGGCGCACACACAGATGGCAGCCAACCGAAGAAGCAAAGGAAGGACCGGCGCCCGAATGCGCTCCGCACCCTCAAGGAGGAATTCACTCAAGTGGACTCCGACGGGAATCCAACGGAGCCCAAACATATAGTCAAGGGGTACTCGGTTCAGCTCGGGTGCATTCTCCGCAGCACCGTCTCGATCAACACCGAGAACCTTAGGCATAAGGACCGAGGGAATTTGCGCAACCTCCTCTTCACGAAGCTGCACGAACGATACAAGTTCCCCGCCGAATTTGAAAACACACGCCTCTCAGGGAATAAAGTGAACAGTGCCGCCCTCACGAAGATGAGCACGACCCTGTCTACTTGGAGAAGCGCGGTGAAGAGAATGATTGATAAAGGTGATAGTTATGAGAAGATCAAGGCGAAATATCCTTTGATGAGCGAAGATGACTACAAGGAGTTCAAGATAAAGTGCGAGAGCAGTGAAACCTCTGAATCAAGTCAGTGGGGGAAAGAAATGCGGGAGTTGAACTTAGGGGAACACAAACTCGGTCCCGGCGGTTACAGAGTGGCGGAGCCTATATGGGACAAGGAGGACGCGGAGCGTGCCGAGCAAGGCCTACCGCCCCGCTTCGAGAAATACAGCGGTAACAAGCAGACCAGGAACTATGTCAGGGCCCGGTACAAGGAGGACCCGAAACAAAGGAGCTTACCACGGATCCAAAGACCAGGGTGCTTGAGCTTGTTCTGGTAAGGAATACACCCTCGCGTAATTAGCTCCATATGGTTGCACTCTAATTAATCCCCAATATTTCTAAATGGTTCACGTTCCTTTCGCAGGAAACTGAAAGCAGTAGCGCGGGGTCGTCTCAGAGCTCCCCTTTCGACACCCCTTTAAATAGGGCGTTGAACGTAATGAAAAGCAAGGATAAGCTCACTAAGCCGACGTCAGCTGGTCGTGTGGCCGGCAAAGGCTTGTCCACAAAATGGGGGTCATACTATACCGCTGGTGTGCGGAAGGAGAAAAAGGCCAGCTCGGAAAGCCAGACGCGCGAGGTTGAAGCACTCAAGGCACAAGTGGCGCGGATTCCGGAGCTTGTCCAAGAGCAAGTGGAACAACAACTGGGAACGAAGCTCAACGCCATGGTGCCTACGTTGATTCATGGGCTGACGACGTGGATTGCGGGCGGCCAACAGGGGCCTCCCCCGGTTCCCAGCTTCACGGCC
The DNA here is from genome assembly GCF_018294505.1 of Triticum aestivum. Taxonomy (NCBI): domain Eukaryota; kingdom Viridiplantae; phylum Streptophyta; class Magnoliopsida; order Poales; family Poaceae; genus Triticum; species Triticum aestivum. Next base: position 644,250,649 of record NC_057795.1, read on the forward strand.
AGCAACTCGCACAGCGCGCAGGCGGCGCCATTGGTGTCTCCGGCGGGAGGCGGTATTCGTGTCTCCGGCGCCGGCACGGGCATTGGAGCTTAATGCACCCGGTTGTACGCCGGCCGGCACCTCGCCAGCAAGCACCCCCTCCGTCAGTTGCACGCCCGCCGTTGGCGGTGCCTCGACATTAGGCGAGCTCGACGGCATCACGGTAACTAAGCCTCTCGGCCGATGACTTCATCTCCTTGCCTTTGACTGGGCATCCCTGACGCCCTGTACATGTTTTCGCAGGGCACCGCCGATGTTCCTTGCACTCTTCTGCACTTCGTGGGCGCCGAGTTGGTCGATGTCGCCAAGGGCAGAATCGTTCAACCGGGCAACCGCATGTTCCACGGTAATCCGATGCCACCCACAGCGTATAGGGTTGAAGTGGTTCGGGTGCTGCCAGGCTGCGACGAGCTGTTACCTCCGGTTCGACCCGCTGGGGCCGACGAAGAAGATGAGATGACCCTCAGCGCCTGCGTAAACTGGCCGCTGCTTTGGCCGAAGAGCCAGATTCGTTTGGGGGCGGGGGACACCACCCCACAGACAAGACCGCCAGTCGTGCCGGCGCCAAGCCATGGCAAGAACGCCGCAACGCTACCGGACCTGCCGGACATCCCTATGTCGGACATCCCTATGGCACAGGATCCGGACAGCCCTATGGCACAGGATCCGGACGACGACGACAACGACGACGGTACATTTACCAAAGTCGATAAGTACTTTGCCGAACATGGGTACGCTGACGAGTTCTGCGGGCCTCTTTCTCAAGAACCCAACCAAGACGACCGCAATCTAGCTGGTACGGCGGAGAAATCCAATTGCAATAGGCGTCGTCTGGCGTTCAGTTCTCAGGAGACGCCTCCAGCTCCCGCCTTCACCGAGCCTCAGATAGCTGAGGTGCGAAATATTATCAGCCCCAACACGCTCAAGAAGGCGGTCTGTGAGCAGAACTCGGTCCCATTACAGGAGATCAAGAAGAAGGGACGGAAACGAAAGACTAACAAGGGCGCCGGTGCGAGCCAGCCGGCACCGAGTTCGATCCGTGCTCAGGACGGGCCACCTTCACCTAAGGATATCTCGAGGAGGGTGCATGTGGCGGGTAGGGCGATGCTACCGCCAAATATGCTGAATGCTGCAACCGGTGCTATGCGGAGTCTGCACGACAGTGTTCTTTCTTTGGAGAAGCGGCGTCTCAGAGAGAAGGATGTGGCATACCCGGTTTTCGTGGCCAAGGTGCCAGAGGGCAAGGGCTTTGTGGATGGCGACATCGGGGGTACGATCGTCCTGCGGTTTGATGACATCTTTGCTATGTTTAACCTTCATCCGCTGCACTACACCTTCGTTCGGCTGTTTTCGCTGAGTATGGAGATGCGGATCATTAGAGACAAGACCCCGGACATCGTGATAGTCGACCCCTTCTACATGCGTGCCAAGCACTTGAGCAGCGCTGGGGACCGCCAAGTTGCGAGTTCACACCTCGAAGGCGTCATTCTGGCAAACCCAGATAAGGATAACTTCCTTGTGGCTTACTTTCCCGAGTAAGTCATCCCTTAACCGCCCCGTAACATATGATTTCTTAGATTTCGATCGTTCTTTTTTTTCTAACATTCCGTGTTCTGTGCAGTGACACACATTGCACACTCATCCTCTTAAGCCCGAAATATTCCATGGCCACGTATTTCGACCCGAACCGTAACTCCAAGATAGACTACACAAATGTCAAGAAAGTTCTTGATGATGTTCTCCCCGGCTACGCCAAATCTGGAGGCACCTTCACCAGGGCAGTTCGTAAGTACGGCAAGCACACCTTCTCACACAATACGAAGTTCTGCTGCGTCAAGCAGCCGCCTGGCGGTCAGAAGGATGCCTACTACGCCCTCCATCACATGCGGGCGATCGTAAGGGACCATCATCACCTTCTGCTACCAGATAATCTCAAAGATTGGGCCGCGAGCTTGTCGGCAATCCAGGACGCGGACCTCAGACAAGAATTCTTTCGCATCCAGTCGGAGTTTGCGGACATCATCCATCAAGATGTCCTTCATACCTCGGGGCAGTTCTTCCTCAGATATCAACCGTCCAACAGTGAGATAGATGGAACGCTACAAATGCAGGGTGACAACGACCGCGATTTCATGACCATCACGACAGACGACGGCTTCATCCACGCTCCTGTCCGATGAGTCGAGTCGAAAGTAGTGATGTGTAGTTCTGAAACATTGATTGGCTCATGTTGTAATTAAACTTTAATGAATTCGTATGTCTCTTTGGTTTGGACAGTCGTTCAACTTAGATGTAATCAATGCTATTTATTAGTAGGACCATGAATCGTGCTATTAATGTCTTGCTTTTCTCTTCCGATCCTTTTGTTGCATACTTACATATTGCTTATGTATTGTCTGTTGTTTGGCTTGTGCATAGAGATGCCGTCGTATGTCGTGTACAAGGGTAAGGTTCCCGGAGTCTACGACGACTGGGAGGAGTGTCGGAGACAGGTTCACCGTTTCAGCGGTAACAGTTACAAAGGGTACACCACTAGGGCGGAGGCCGAATCTAGATATGCCCGCTATCTAGCGGGAGAGAGGAGGGAGCGTTGGAGGAACCGGATGAAGACCAGTTTGATCGCGATGATGCTCATCGTGATGACCACAACTCTCTTTTATGTGATGGTAGTTTAGATGATCGATATCGACTTGTAATGTGAAGACAAACTCGATACTCGCGGTCTTGAGACTTGTAATGTTTTATCTTTGTTCGGTCTTTTGAATTCGGAGACTAATATGATGAATTGTATTCGGAGACTAATCTTCTATTGTATTCGATGAATCTGATGTTGCTGTGTGCTGCTGTCTATATTCTGTCCAATAATATATTTTGTAACCTGTGCAAAAATCAGAAAAGCAAAAAAAAAACCAAATATTCATACTAATGGCGCATCAAGGCAGAGTGCGCCATTAGTATGCCAAAGGATACTAATGGCGCATCAAGGCAGAGTGCGCCATTAGTGTGACAAAGCACATGGTTACATATGGCCCCCCGGGAGGCATACTAATGGCGCATGGAGTTACATACTAATGGCGCACTGCCAGGTGCGCCATTAGTATACCAGATACTAATGGCGCACCAGTGGTGCGCCATTAGTAAAAAATTCTAATGGCGTGCTACTAATGGCGCACCGGTAGTGCGCCATTAGTAGGCAAAACCGGTGCGCCATTAGTAGGCCTTTTCCTAGTAGTGTGCACGGGCACCGGCACGGGCATGTGCGTCAGTGCACGCGCAGGCTTATGCGCCGGCAGGTGCACGTGTGCGTGAAAGTCGGCGGGGACCTCGTGGAACCCCGTGGGATCAAGCTCGGCGACAATGTGCGGCTCCCAGCCCATCAATGCCACGGGGATGGGCGCTCACGCAGTCGGGGCGACGGGAGCCGGAACGGGAGCAGGGACAGGCACGACGTCTTCCCGCAAGGCCAGTTCAAGCTCGTCCCAAAGCGCCTTATGTTCTTGATTAGGAAACTGGAACACTAAGGGTAGACCATCGTGATGCGGCATGGCGTATGTTTAGGTCAGGCTAGTTGGAGGTAGACGACAGGAGAATCAGAGAGGAAGAGAGAAGATTGTAGCGATACCGGGTAGTGCGGGGTTGATTTTAAACTGCGGCGCCGACGACATTAAAAGTGGGAGCAGTTGGGACGAAGGTGGGCGGCGGAGCCTGGTCAAAGGGCTCGCCTCCCGGTGAGCCTGCACAGCGGTCTGCTCGCACGCCTCCCTGTCAGCCGGCGCAGCGGTCTGCTCGCACGCCTCCTATTGACTCACGCCCTTGCTCAGACGGCACCTGCCGATGAGAAGCGGGGACTCGTGGCGGCACATAAGCGCCCACGATTTCAATAGTGAAAGCATTCACCTTAACATGACAAGTCTTTGTTTCGAAATACATTGGCTCTTCATTTGTGCAACTTGTCATAAGCAGCTTGTCTCAAATTGAAGAAAAAACTTACGAAGTAATATTTGTGCCATATCATGTGACCATGCTCAGTTTCAAGAATTTATGCTCACTTTTGGATTTTCTGAAATTTAAGATCCAAGATGCGAAACAATATCATAACCTGCGTCATGCAATAAATTTTCAAGCCGTACATCTGTCCTGTTGTATTTCTTAAGAAAGGATTTGGTCAAACATTTTTCTTAGTTAGACTTCAGACAAGTTATATATGCAGAGTAAAAGGACAATCCCTCTGTACCAGTGCATTGCCTGATATATTAACTCAAGTACTAGGCACGAACAAACGGGCTCAATTCTGTGCTCATCCTGGTGTAGTAGTAGTAGTACTAGGCAATGCAGTTGACGGGTTACCTTGACGAGCGGCGACCGAGTGTCAGAGTAATGGGCCACGGGTAGCCTCACCCGAGACCCTGAGCATATCAAAACTTTGGGCTGGCCTCGCCCCGCAGTGTCCAAAATTGAGGCTCCGCCCTCCGAGGGCCGGCTGGCTCAAAGGCCGACCATCGGAGGACGGCCAGCACTAGCAGACGGCGCCAAGAGCGGCCGACCCTAGTCAGCCGGCCTCTAGAGAACACGGCGTCGAGCAGGCAGCCACCTGGCGCCCTCAGAGTTTGTGCTGCCATCCAGAGGACGAGATAGGGCGTGGCTACAGTAAAGCCCATCACCTCCGAATCTTGGCATGGCGTGGTCACAGTGCCCCGTATAGGTGGAGATCTACGCACGACGTGGCATTGTTGCCACTTCCCCCCTGACGTCATTGCGGACGGGCGAAGCCCTGTTCCCCATGACCACCTGCCTGTACGGCCCTCAGGTGGCGGGCCCTATCAGGCAGTGACACCTCAGAAGACGGCGTATGCCGAACCAGTCGGACCAGGGGAAGGCCGGCCTCAGGCAGGCGGCCGTCCCCTCCCTCAAAGCCAGTGCGCCATTAACCTGATGAGACAAGGTGTGGCTACCGTGATCCCCCGCCAGGCGACCGGACTGTAGCCACACTCAGCTGATCAAACCCACGTCATTAGCAGCACGGCTACTGTGAGCAGCCACCAACTAGATGCGCCAGCGGCGGGAGCGGCCGGTCGAATCCGTACCAGACCAGTCGGCGGGGCCCACCAGGCGGCGGGCCCTAGTAGTCGGCGGAGAAGCCGGAGGCCGGAGACACTGACAGCCGGGCCCAGCACCTGGTCAGATTACCATTGTACCCCTGGGGGGTAGGCCTATATAAACCCCCCATGGCACCCATACAAAGGGTTCCCACTCTCATAGAACTAGCCACTCCCCTAGGGCAGGAAAGGGCTAGCCTTGCCCTCCCGTGCCTCCAGCGAACAGCTCTAGGAGCGCCATTGTATCACTTGAGCCTTAGTGATCATGCGGAGACCCCGCAGAGCAGGAGTAGGGGTATTATCTCCACGGAGAGCCCCCAACCTGGGTAAAGTTCGCCGGCGTTCGTGTCTATGCCTCATCCCGCTTCCAGGCACCAGCAACATTCTACTCGCTCCCACCATGATAAGCCATCCATTGGCATATGTCGCACCCAACCCCCGACATTTGGCACCCACCATGGGGCGAGGTGCACCGTCTCCCGGAGATCTGCTCTGGACGGGAACCTTGTTCCTTCCTGGCGAGCGAAGCCAGCCCAGCACGCCCGACGGAGTCAGCCTCGACACGCTGAACGGCACGGAGATCGCCTGCGCGGCAAGCTGCCTTGCCGACCTTGTTGGCGAGATCCACCTCTCCGACGAGCCGGCCTCCAACGCAGGCACCGGCTGCCCTGAGAGCCGCCTCGTCAGCCTCCTCGACTAGCTTCACGTCACCAGCGAGCCTGCTGTCGACCTGGAGTTCGTTGGCTCCACCGATCCGATGATTGTCGACTCCGACACGGCGTTGTTTGACGCGTTCCCCACCAATGTCGTGGTCTACGATGAGCCGTCTCCTCGCGAGCACAGCGGTGGGAGCACCGTCACAGAGGTGCTTGTCATCCACAGCGGCGAGCACTCGGACGGACGCGCTCGAGACCCACTCGACGCGGCTCTGCAAGACCTATCGGCGCTCATTCCTGAGGGCGCGGACGCTGAGATGCTGGAGGCACGCCGCGTCCAGCTTCTCGAGAACGCTGGCCGACTGGCTAGTGTGGGACGCCTCTCGGACGCCTACCAGCGCGAGATGGATCGGGCCGTTGGCGGCACGCCGGCTCGTGAGGGGGCTAGCCACATCGGCACGATTCGGCGGCGTGGCGCGACCATTGCTAGCATGTTCGTGGCAGAACGCCCTGTTTACGCCACGCCTGCAGAGAACATCCGGGCCGCCCAGGCGGTGATGGATGAGCTGGAAAAATACGACGGCGATGAGCGCTGCCACATGACGGAGCGAGTCTAGCAGCTCCTAGACTCGGCCGCTGCGCAGCACGAAGCCGGCTGCGGTGCTGAAGTGCCTGCCCAGCGGAACGACGAACCGCCCCCTCACCAGGACCATGGGGCGACGTCCCGGACGCCGACTGGTGGCACCTGCGGAAGAAGAGGCAATGAGCCAGCTGCCAGCCGCAGCCGGACACGCCTCTCCATCGAGTGAGACGAAGACGGCCGCCCTCGAGCGGTGGAGCAGCGAGGCGACCCGCCGCCTCCTCCGCCTCGCGGAGCGAGGCACCCTACTCCGCCGCCTGTCATGCACCTGACACTCGGCAACCGCCGCGGCCGCCAAGAGGGAGTCGGAGAGAACGACGCTCACCATCGGATCGATCATCTCAACCGATCCCTGGCGTTAGAAGAAGAAGATGCATTGGGCCCGCCCTACTTTGGCCCACGAATCCATGATGAGCCCTTTCCCAAAGGGTTCACGCTCCCAAGAGACACACCCAAGTACACCGGCTCCGTGAAGCCAGAGGACTGGCTGGTCAACTACTCCACGGCCGTCAGCATAGCGAACGGCAACAAGCGCGTTGCCGTGAAGTACGTCCCGCTCATGCTTCAAGGCATGGCTCGGACGTGGGTTAGCAGCCTGAAGCCCTGTAGCATCAACAGCTAGGTCGATTTTACCAAAGCCTTCATCCGCAACTTCACCAGCACATACAAGCGGGCTCCCAAGCTCCGACAGCTCTCTTTATGCGTCCAAGGGCCCAGCGAATCGACTCGCGACTATCTCACGCGCTAGGCCGAGCTGCGCAACTCCTGCAAGGGCGTGCACGAGGTGCAGGCGATTGAGTACTTCACCGCAGGGTGTAGAGAAGGCATCCTCCTCAAGCACCGACCTCTCTGCGACGAGCCTGCGACTCTCGACGAGCTGTTGACCATCGCCGACAAGCACGCCATGGCCGACTCCTCCATGAAGGCGGAAATCCTAGTTGATGCGTCCGGCAAGGTGGCACCTCAGGCTCCTCGGACTCCGGCTGGTTACACCAGTCGGCGGCAGCACCCAAGCGACAACAAGCGGAAGGCCACCCAACCGGCTTCCACCAGCCGGCAGGTGGCGAGAGTCAAGGACCAGCAACCGGAAGGGCAGCCTGCACCCAAGCGTCAGAAGGGCGGCAAGCCCAATTGGTTGCCCGCCTTCTCTTACGAGCAGACCCTCGATGCACCCTGCAAGTTCCATAGTGGCGCGAAGCCGTCCAACCACACCACCCGGAAGTGTCATTGGCTCACCAGGATCGCCAAGGGAGATGGCCTCCTACCTCCTCCGCCTACCGGCCCGCCACCCGCCGCCTCCTCCGCCCCAGCAGCCGGCGGCCCGGCCAGTCGGCGCCATACAAGACGAGTATCCAGTGGAGCATGGAGCCTATGTTGTGTTCACTAGCGTGGCTGATGACGGACGCAACAGACGGCAGCAACAGCAAGAGGTGCAGGCAGTGGCCTCAAATGCTCCAGAATTCATGCACTGGTCTGAGAGGCCCATCAGTTGGAGCAGTCCCCTACCATGCACTGCTTGGCCGACCTGCTCTGGCCAAGTTCATGGCAGTCCCCCACTATGCCTACCTCAAGATGAAGAGGCCGAGTACCAAGGGGATCCTGACTATAGTCGGAGACTACAAGAAGTCGTCTGCTTGCGCAGCGAACAGTAGCCGGCTGGCCGAATCCCTCGTGATTGCAGTTGAGAAGCGGCTCCTAGACCGGGTGGTGGCGATGGCAGACAAGAAGTCGGAAATGTGACCTATCCCCAAGGAGTCGGAGGTTGAGGGCTCGTTCAAGCCGGCAAAGGAAACAAATAAGATACCCTTGGACCATGAGCACCCGGGGAGGCACGCTGTCATAGGTGCAAACCTTGAAAGCAAATAGGAAAGTGAGCTCGTCGATTTCCTCCATGAGAACCGGGACATCTTCGCATGGTCTCCCAAAGACATGCCGGGTGTTCCGACGGATTTCACCGAGCACAAGTTACATGTCCGACCTGATGCCAAGCCGGTCAGGCAGCCCTTGCGCCGCCTGTCAGAAGAGAAGAGGAGAGTTGTCGGAGAGGAGAGAGCCCGGCTTCTGGCAACCGGATTCATCATGGAAGTGTTCTTTCCAGAGTGGCTGGCCAACCCAGTTCTAGTGTTGAAGAAAAACAAGCAGTGGCGCATGTGTATTGATTATACCAACCTCAACAAAGCTTGCCCCAAAGATCCCTTTGCCCTACCAAGAATTGACCAAGTGATAGACTCCACAGCCGGATGCGAGCTGCTGAGTTTCTTGGATGCATACTCAGGGTACCATCAGATAAAGTTGAACCCGGCTGACAGGTTGAAGACCGCCTTCATCACACCATTTGGAGCCTTCTGCTACCTAACCATGACGTTCGGCTTGCGAAACGCCAGCGCCACATTTTAGCGTTGCATGCAGAAGTGTCTCCTCAAGCAACTCAGCAGAAATGCCCATGTCTATGTGGATGATGTGGTGGTGAAGACGGAGAAGCATGGCACGCTGCTAGAAGACCTCAAAGAAACCTTTGAGAACCTGCGCCGATTCCAGATCAGGCTCAACCCGGAGAAATGTGTCTTTGGAGTACCAGCCGGCCAGCTTCTCGGCTTCCTGGTCTCAGAGCGTGGCATAGAGTGCAACCCTGTGAAGATCAAGGCCATTGAGAAAATGGAGGTGCCCACCCGACTGTTGGACGTGCAGAAATTCACCGGCTGCTTGGCATCAATTAGCTGGTTCATCAGTCGACTGGGCGAGAAGGCCCTTCCCCTGTACCAGCTCATGAAGAAGACCACTTTTTTCGAGTGGAACGACAAGGCGGATGAAGCTTTTCTCCAACTCAAGAAGATGTTGACAATCCCGCCTATCTTGGCGGCTCCGACTGAGAAGGAGCCCATGCTCCTCTACATCGCTGCCACCAGTCGGGTTGTCAGCACAATCATGGTGGTAGAGCGCAAGGAGGAGGGCAGAGCATTACCGGTCCAGAGACCGGTATATTACTTGAGTGAAGTATTGTCCGCCTCCAAGCAAAACTACCCACACTATCCGAAGATGTGCTATGGTGTGCACTTTGCCGCCAAGAAGCTGAAGCCTTACTTTCAAGAGCACCCAATAACTGTCGTCTGCACGGCTCCGCTTGCTGAGATCATTGGAAGCAGAGACACTTCTGGCCGAGTGGCCAAGTGGGCTATGGATCTGGCCCCTTACACCATCTACTACCAGCCTCGCACCGCCATCAAGTCACAAGTGCTGGCCGACTTCCTCGTCGACTGGGCCGAGACCCAGTACTTGCCGCCAGCGCCAGACTCCACCCATTGGCGGATGCATTTTGATGGTTCAAAAATGCACACCGGTCTGGGAGCCGACGTCATCCTCACCTCTCCCATAGGCGACAAGCTCAGATATGTGTTGCAAGTCCATTTTGCCGCCTCCAACAACGTAGCCGAGTACGAGGCACTCATACACGGGCTCCGGCTTGCCAAGGAACTCGGCATTCGGCGGATCCTGTGCCATGGTGACTCCGACTTGGTGATCCAGCAGTTGTCAGGGGACTGGGTCGCCAAGGACGCGAACATGGCAAGCTACCGCTTCCACGTGCAGCAACTTAGTGGATACTTTGACGGGTGTGAGTTCCTCCACGTACCAGGAAATGACAACGAGCAAGCAGATGCCTTGGCACGGATTGGCTCCACCCGAGAAGCGATACCAGCCAGCGTTGCCTTACGCCGCCTTCTCAAGCCATCCGTTAAGCCGTCCCCAGATTCAGATTCCATCTTCGTGCCGGCCCCTCCCGAAGCAGTCGGATCCGACTTGAAGGTCCCAGAGGCTGGCACGGGGACTTCAGCAGGCGGCCCGGGGACTGCTGCAGCCGCACTCGGCTTGGGGATTCTAGAGCCCGGCATGGCGATTGCAACAGTCAGCCCGGGGACTTCTTCAGCTCAGCAGGCAGAAGCAGCTGCCAGCCCACCGCCTCCCGGCCCAAACGCCCTCATACAAGTCACAGTCGTGGCCGTCGAAGAAATAGCAGCACCGTCCTGGGCTCAACCAGTCCTCAAGTTTCTGGTGAACAAAGAACTGCCGAATGACGAGACCTCGGCCCGACAAGTGCAACGGCGGGCAGCAGCTTACACCATCGTCAACAGAGAGCTGGTACGGCGAAGTGTCACTGGCGTTTATCAGCGCTGCGTGGAGCCGGACAAAGGCCAAGCAATACTCAGGGATATCCACCAAGGCGAATGCGGTCACCACACGACTTCAAGATCACTTGTGGCCAAGGCTTTCCGCCATGGTTTTTTTAGCCGAGTGCTCTGGAAGAAGCCAAGGAATTAGCTCAGAAGTGTTAAGGGTGCCAGAAGTTCTGCTCCAAGCCACATTTGCCGCTTTCTGCACTCAAGACCATTCCCATAGCTTGGCCCTTTGCTGTTTGGGGGCTGGATATGGTGGGGCCATTCAAGACGGACCGTGGCGGCATGACTCATTTGCTTGTCGCTGTGGACAAGTTCACTAAGTGGATAGAAGCAAAACCAATCAAGAAGCTGAACTAGCCGACTGCCGTGACATTCATTGCCGACGTCACCACGCGGTATGGCATAAACTACAGCATCATCACCGACAACGGCACCAACTTCGCCAAAGGAGCCTTGGCTCATTTCTGTGCAACGCAGGGCATCCGACTGGACTTAGCGTCCATTGCCCACCCGCAGTCAAACGACCAAGTTGAGCGAGCAAATGGCCTCATTCTATCTGGCATCAAGCCCTGACTAGTCGAGCCTCTGGAGCGTTCAGCCGGCTGCTGGCTCGATGAGCTGTCGGCCGTCCTCTGGAGCTTGCGCATGACTCCGAACAAATCAACCGGCTTCACGCCCTTCTTCGTCATCTATGGTGCTGAAGCCGTCATCCCGACGGACATAGAGTTCGACTCCCCAAGATTCACCATGTACACTGAGGCGGATGCCAAGGAGGCACGAGAAGACGACGTCGACCTGCTGGAGGAGGGCCGACTGTTGGCACTCAGCCGGTCTGCCATCTACTAGCAGAGTCTCCGTCCATACTACAACCGCAAGGTGAAGCCAAGAGCCTTCTAAGAGGGAGACCTTGTGCTCCGGCTGATCCAGCGAACAACCGGCCAGCACAAGCTCTCGGCACCTTGGGAAGGCCCCTTTATCATCAGCAAGGTGCTGGGCAACGACTCCTACTACCTGATCGATGCTCAGAAGGCCAGAGCATGCAAAAGAGATGATTCAGGCAAGGACACAGAGAGGTCGTGGAATGCAAACCTCCTCCGTACATTTTGTAGTTGAAAGCAGTATGTATCACGCTACCTTTTGTATTATGTACGAAGTCTCCGGGTTCCCCGAGAAGAGCTCGGGGACTACCCTCCTTTTATCTACATGATAAGTGTTATGCCTACGAGTGTGCAGTATTTTATTATTTCCGCCTAGCACCGGGTTCGACCAGTCGGCCCGAAGCTCTGCCGCCTTCTACTATATGCCGCCTCCTGCAGCCGGACAAGTAATGTGTTGGCACCTAAAACTTCCTCTGTCAGAAGCCGCAGCTCGCGGAGCGACTGAATGGCGGGCAGGGGTCGCAAAACAGTGCCCACATGAAAAATGGCTAAGGAAAAAAGCATATAGTTGAGACCGGCACCGCACCTGTTCGGCCGGCTGCCGAGCAGCCCGCCGGCCGGTTTCTGCTTCACTTGCCAAATCTCCAAACTGCTAAGTACTTGCCCTCCCGCAAAAGTTAAGTTGTCAAACCAGCTGCAGTCCGCAGAGTGGCTGCTTGGCTGGCAAGGGGATAACTAAGGGAGGGCGGCAAAGGAAAAAAGCAAGGAGTATAAAGCAAGAAAAAATAGAAGTCGGCAAAGCAAAGCATAAACTGTGATAAGATATTTACATAGATAAAGGCCTATCGGCCGGCACTCAACAAAGTTTGATATACACCCCACGGGTGGAATTGCGAAAATTTAATCAAGTTGTCCAGCCTAGCAAACAGGGAAAGAGAAAATATCCTAAGGAGTGGCAGAAGACTCCGGCTGGGTGTTGGGGTTGGCGGTGCTGGTTGGCGTAGCAGAGGGCTCCAGCTGAATGATGGAGTCGGCTATGCCGCCTGATGTGGCAGGCGGCTCCGGCTGAGCGGTAGAGTTGGCAGCACCAGTTGGGACGGCGGAGAGCTGGACGGCAGAGTCGGCGGCGCCGGTCAGAGGAACGCGCGGCCGGTTGATCCCTGCCTGGCCGCCTCCAGCAGCAGTCGACGCTTTGGAGCGCGGATCATTGCTTGAGACCCGGTCAGGTTGAGGCTGACCATCCGCTCCAACCTCCGGCATGTCGTCTTCGCTCTCTTGCTCCTCCTCCTCCTCCCTCTCCTCCCCTTCATCACTGGAGTCGACGACTTCAGCCGAGTCCTCGCTATACTCCGGGTTCAGCCCGAGCCACTCCTGCGGCGCTTTGGCGCCTTCCTCGACTACCTCTGGGACGAAGACATTGGTGTCGGTGCAGTCGGTGATCGCCGCCGCCCTGTTGATAAGCTCGGCTTCCACCGCCACCAGCTCCTCCTGCGCCTCTAGCCGGAACGTGGTTAACTGGGCTAGATCTAGCCCAGGATACCATGCCTTGACAAACTCCAGGGCCTGACGCGCTCCTGCCCGGGCTACAGAGCCCTTCCAGGCTTCGAGGCGGCCGACCGCCACCTCCAGCCAGTCGGCAGTCCGACTTGGGGTATGCGGAGTCGGCAAGCCTGGCTAGAGGGCGGAGATCGCCTGGGCCCCGACGCGCTGGAGGCAGCGCAGTATTTGATGGGCAGGCCGAAGGCGGGTCTGGATGCTGAGGAGCTGCTCGTTGAGGGTCCGGCGGCCGTCAGCGGCAATCTGTATGCCTTCCGCCCTCTGCTCTTTGCGCTGGGCCTCGATGATCTGGTTCGCGGCGACAGAGTGGCCCGGGAAAAAGTCTGCTTGGACAGAAGGCAAGAAAAGCCAAAGTCAGAAACAGGCAGTCGGCCTAGATAAGGGCCGACAGCTCAAAACAAGAAACAAAGAAAATAAAGCTCACCATCGACCAAGTCTTCGATGCTACTGAAGCAGGCCGTCATGTGAGTTTCCTTGTCGGCCCAGGTGGAGCGCTCAACCTCAAACTCGGCGAGGAGGTCGGTCTCCTTCGCCTTCGCCTCCCGCTGGGCCGTCTTGAGGGCCTCCGCCTGCTCGGCGAGCTGAGTGACCAGCCGGTCTTGCTCCTCGGCCAGCTTGCTACACTCCGCCTCCTTGCCACGCAGGGCGGTGTTGGCTTTGCCCAGCTGCTGCTACAGGGCGGCGTTGGCTTCTGTAAAAAGGAAAGAAGAAAGAGCATCAGTCAAATAACAAAGAGGGATGCAGTTGCCGGGGAGATCCGGCCCGACTGCTTAGCAGTCGGCCCGAATCACAGGGACTACAACCCGCGGGTGTGCCATCGCGCCCCCGCAGAGAAGAAGTAGCTAGCAAAGATAAAGTCACTTGGAAGATTCGGCATGACTGCTCAGCAGTCAGCCCGAACCACGGGGACTACAGACCTCGGGTGCGCTAGCGCGCCCCCGCAAAGAAAAGAAATCGAAGCTTACTCCGGCTCTCGGACAGATGGGCGGTCTGCGTCTCCAGCTCCCGGACCCTGGAGTTGTAGGCGACCACGCGAAGATTGTGGTAGTCCTGCAGAAGGGATACCAGACGAAGTCAGCATTTGACACCCGCAAGTTAAAGTTCCGGACCGCCTGCTCAGTAGCCGGCCCGAAACTTGGGGACTACACCAAGTGGGTGCGCTGGCGCGCCCCCACGAAGGACGCAATAAGATCAAATCAAAGAAAAGTAGGAAACTTACGCAGATGGTGGCCCGCGAATCCAGGAATGCCTCCTTGCAGCACTTGAGAGCCTCGGCTTCGGCCCGGAGCTTGGCCTGGACATCGAGGGACGCCTGGTTCAGGGCGCATGTCCCGCCCCCGCGTATCCAGCTAGCAGGCGCGGCGCTGGTCGCCTCGGTGTCGGGGACCGAGGAGTTCGCGGTAGCGGCTTCCAGCGGCCGCGGTGTTGAGGCCGCCTTCTCAAGACGGCCGCGTACGGGTGTGCGGACCTCAGGAGTAAGGTTCGTCACCACCACGTCCCTGGTTGGTGGCACCGGCGGCCCGGCTGGCTGCTCGTCCCACGTTCCGCTAGTCGGTGGCGGCGGTGGCACGATGACGTCCGGCATGGCCACGTCGCCGCTATCCCTCTCCATGACTGGCTGCTCATCACCGGCTCCCCCGGTCGTCGCCTCAAACTCCAGCGGAGGTGGCACGGTGTTCAGAGGCGTCACAAGCAGCGGCTCCTGGCGGCGTGCGGCCTCCGCGAGCCGCTCTTCATCGCGGCTTCGGCCTCCGCCTGCGCCAGCTTCCTCGCCGCGGATGCTGCGGCCTTGTCTGGCTCCGCCTTCGCCAGACGGTCGGCCACTTCTTGACGCGCCTCCCGCGCGTTCCGCTCCCTCGCCTCCCGGAGGTCGGCGGCTGGGTCGATTTGCCGGCTAGTGGAGGAGGTCTCCGCCGACGTGATGACCGAGGCGGTGCCCGTCTTCTCGAGGGTGAGTGGGACCCTGAGATAGGAAGGCAAAACAAAAAAGTTTTTAGGCCGGATCGACAAAGAGGTGGAAGCATGAGAAGGATACTTACGCCGACACCATGACCGGAACGTTCGGCTACCTCTGGTACTTGGCCACCTTGGCCGTGGCTTCTTTCCGCCTGGTCGCCGCGATCGGGTTCTTGGGCTTCTTCGGCACACTGCCAAACAGGGCAGCGCCTTGCTTCCGCTTGCGTTTGCCGCTTCGGGTGAGCGGCCCAGTAGAGGGGCCGGCACCGGTGTTTGCTGTGCTCCATGCGGGGTGCGGCTCATCTTCATCGTCGTCATCGTCAGGCCAGGTCTCCATGCTGCCGCCCTCCTCGGAGACGCCTGCTCCGTTGCCGCCGCCTGCTGCGTCATCCGCCAGGGCGGACGCCCCCAAGTCGGGGTCGTCCACATCACTCACTGCCCTGTCCGGTAGGTAGTCACCACCCGGCCCCACAACGGCGGCCGTCGCCTCGGACATATAAATCTACGCTCTAGAAGGGGGTCACATCACGATAAGAACAAGACTGAAATACAGAGCTAAAGGAAGAAATCAAGGGACTTACGGCAGGCGGCGGGTCGTCGCGGGAATACGGCCGCTTCCCCTACCGCCAGTCTCCCTCCGACACCTTGAGGTCGGAGATCTCGTTCACCATCCTTGCAACCTCAGCAGTCGGCATCTCCTTCGTGCACAACCGGCTTGGGTCGCGGTGCCCGCTCATCCGGAAGATGGGATGAGGGCGGCCCTGGAGCAGGAGGACCCGACGCTCGACGAAGGCGATGAGGAGGTCGGAGGCCACGAGGCCCTCCGACTCCTGGAGCACCCGGAGTTGGCCGATGGCGGCCGCCGCGTACGCCGACACCGGCTTCGACTTGTACCCCCAGTTGGGCCGAAGCCCAGTAGGGGGGCCGACCTCGTAGCCCGGCAGGTTGATGAAGTCGACAGCCGAATCGACATTCTCAACATAGAAGTAAGACTTCTGCCACAGTTTTACCGACTGTGACAGCTTGATGACGGGGAAGGCATTCCTTTTCGCTGGCCAGCGCGTGGCAACGAAGCCACCGCACTCGTCCGCCGTGTCCTTGGCGGAGGTGCCAAGCTTCCTGTATAAGAATGCTCCCCACAGCTCGAGTGTGGGGAGGATGCCGATGTAGCCCTCGCACGCCGTGACGAAGGCAGAGAGTAGGGTCATGGTGTTGGGCGTCAGATGATGCGGTTCGAGATGGTTGAAGTCGAGGAACGAGCAGAGGAAGCAGCTCACCGGAAGGCCGAAGCCACGGAGGAAGTGCGAGCGGAACACGACCCGCTCGTTCCCCTTCGGCGCCGGCGAGATCTCCACCTCCGGCGGCACCTGTGCCTTGACGAATGCCGCATTGGGCATCCGACGCATGTCCCAGAGGAAGGTGATGTGGTCCTCGATGACCGTCGATCCATCCCAGTCGCCGCCCTTCTCACGCGCCATGGCCTCAGGCGAGGCCGCGAGGGGAGGAGGAGTGCGTCGGCGGCAAACGGCGGCAGCACCACGGCAAGCACGGATCGGCGACAGCAGCAATGGCGGAGAGAGCAGGAGGAAGAGAGTGTGGGAGGGGGCGTGCGTGCTCCGCCGCACCGTTCCCTCCCCCTACTTATAGCCCTCGGGCTACGAAGCCAAGGGGGCGGGGCGTGGGATCGTGGGACTAACTGCGCCCATGAACCCACGCCCCCCCCGTTTACCGTGCAAACTTACTGCACCTCAAAACGTTCGTGGGAATCGCAACCGCCTACCTCGGCATGGCGGATCCGCCCGCATGCCGAGGCACGGTAGTGGCGGGCCCGGCCCACTGTCACATCTCATCAGGGGCGTGGGATGGCAGGCTGGCCGGGCCGGCATGCGCCGCGTGGCGTGCTTATGGCGGGCGGCGACGCTGGGAAGCTTAGCAGGCACGCCACCTATTTCCCGCCTTGGAGTTCAAAATCGACCAACGATCCTGCCTTGTCGAAGCCAACTCCGGCAGCCGGCGCACCACAAGGCGGATCGAACGTTCCCCTGGAGCTCGGTGAGGGGGGAAGCCGTTGAGACTTCGCGGCCCCTCGACCACAACGCCTCACCGGCTTCGGGGACTACTGTCGGAGTAATGGACAACGGGTAGCCTCACCCGAGACCCTGAGCATATCAAAACTTCGGGCTGGCCTCGCCCCACAGTGTCCAAAGGTGGGGCTCCGTCCTCCGTGGGCCGGCTGGCTCAAAGGCCAACCACCGGAGGACGGCTAGCACCAGCAGATGACACCAAGAGCGGCTGGCCCCAGTCAGCCGGTCTCTAGAGAAGACGGCGTCGAGCAGGAGGTCACCTGGCACCCTCAGAGTTTGTGCCCCCATCAAGAGGACGAGATAGGGCGTGGCTACAGTAAATCCCATCACCTCCAAATCTTGGGCATGGCGTGGTCACAGTGCCCCATATAGGCGGAGATCTCTCCATGACGTGGCACTGTTGCCACTTCCCCCCTGACATCATTCCGGACGGGCGAAGCCCTGTTCCCACGTGACCTGTCGGCATGGCCATAGACAGTGGGCCCTATCAGGCAGTGACACTCTGGCGGCGGCGAACATGCAACCAGTCGGACTTGGGGGAGCCGGCCTCCAGCAGGCGGCCGTCCCCTCCCTCGAAGTCAGTGCGCCATTAATCTGATGAGACAAGGTGTGGCTACAGTGATCCCCCACCAGGCGCGGGACTGTAGCCACACTCAGCTGACCAAGCCCGCGTCATTAGCGGCACGGCTACAGTGAGTAGCCACCAACCAGACCCGCCAGCGGCAGGAGCGGCCTATCGGCTCCGTACCAGACCAGCGGCGGGGCCCTACCAGGCAGCGGGCCCTAGTAGTCGGGGAAAGCTGGAGGCTGGAGACACTGACAGCCGGGCCCATCACCCGGTCGGATTACCATTGTACCCCTGGGGGGTAGGCCTATATAAACCCCCCAGGGAACCCATGCAAAGGGTTCCCACTCTCATAGAACTAGCCACTCCCCTAGAGCAGGAAAGGGCTAGCCTTGCCCTTCCCTGCCTCCAGAGAACAACTCTAGGAGCGCCATTGTATCACTTGAGCCTTAGTGATCATGCGGAGACCCCACAGAGCAGGAGTAGGGGAATTATCTCCACGGAGAGCCCCCAACCTGGGTAAAGTTTGCCGACGTTCGTGTCTACGCCTCATCCCGCTTCCAGGTACCAGCGACGTTCTACTCGCTCCTACCATGATAAGCCATCCATTGGAATATGTCGCATGTAAACCCCGACACCGAGGGAATTGAACCGTGCTCGGCACGGTAGGTAACGTTGTCTAGTTACTAAAGCATCCTCCGTTGTTCATCGGTAGTCATTATGGACCGGGGACATGACGGGAATTTCCTAGGGCTGGAATTCTGGCTGCCAGATATTTCAACTTGAAATGCCGAGGATCGACTGGTTGGGGTTGCCTAATATGCGTACCACGCACGCCACCGAAGGACACGAGCCTGTTTTTTTTATTTCTTTATTTTTTTAGGATCAACACGAGCCAAGGTCTGGCTGGTACGCCATTGGGTCCTACCATTCGAGAATACAAAAGGTAACTTTTAAATTGCCGAACGAATCTATGTGTATTACAATACCCATATTTTCCTTGCAAATACTAATCTCAACGTGGTAATTGCTTTATGACGAGTTGTTGAATTAGAGTGAGTTTGTGATATAGTGATCTCAACGTGGATTTCACATTTCATGGTATCCCTAGTAAATTTTCCAATGCAAATTCAAATTTAAAAGATGAACAATATGGAGGTGAGAAAACTTTGTATGTATAAGGCATATGACCACACACACACACACACACACACACACAAAGATACACACACGCATGAACACAACAACAATCCAATAAGTATAGTGCATCTATTTTTCCAAACCATGCATGTATGACACGAATTCAAAAATACTCCTTCTATTCCTAAATATTAGTCTTTTAGAGAGTTCAACAAGTGACTACATACGGAGCAAAATGAGTGAATCTAGACTCTAAAATATGTCTATATACATCCGTATGTGCCAGTCCATTTGAAACCTCTAAAAAGACTAATATTTAGGAAAGAAGGGAGTAAAATGTAAGACATGCATGGTCCTCAGTTCAATATTTAAAATGAACATGAAACTGAAACATGAATATTAAGTCTAGTACTACAGTACATGCAAATGTTGTGTTTAGGCAGAGCTATGATTGTCGGGGGTCAACCCCTCGACCTTAGATAAAATTGTGGAGCTCTGTTTAGGGTTTAGATTATATTTGTCCCCACCCTCCCAACCACTGATTGGTTGTGCAGCCCCACCCCACCTCCCCAGGAGAATATCATGTGCCCCCATACCTTAGATGCTATATGCCGATACGAGTTTCTTGCAGCTTGTAGATCTGAGATATAGCAGCTCACATGATGTGTATTAATATTTTTACGGGAAACCCTGATGAGTTTGAGAATTGCACACAATTTGTACAAAAACTACTCAGATGCCCTTGGATCCCATATCCAATGACCTCGAAGCTCGTATCACCATAGCATCTAAGATGAAGGAGGACATCATATTATCCTGTATGTAAGAATATCATGTGCTACCACACCTTAGATGCTTTGGTGATACAAGCTCTTCAGAGCCGTTGGATTTGGGACCCAACACCTCCTCGGTGGTCCAAATGGTTTTTAAAGAAAAGCTCCAAAAGAGTTCGGCCACTGCTTACAAGCACAAAGACTGCTCATATGCCATTGGATCTCAGATCAAACGACCTCCAAGCTCATATCACCGTAGAATCCAAGCTGCGATAGCACCTTATGTTTTCTCGCACGGGAGAATATGAGGTGCTCCCGCACCGTAGATTCTATGGTGATACGAGTTCACTGAGATCTAATGGCCCACAGTAGGAGGTTTGAATGTTTTTGCAATATACGGCTGATAGAGTTTGGGAAATGCGCAGAAAGTACAAGTACTACGCATGTGCCATCTGATCACTGATCATACGACCTAGATGCTCATATCACTGTAGCGGGTAATTAAGCTATAGGGAGCACCTAATATGAGCAACAGGGAGCCGTTGGATCGAAGATGCAGCGACACACACGAGGCCTGAATGTTCTATTTGCAAAAAAACCTTTGGAGAGTTTGGAAATTGCGCATAATTACAAAGACTACTCCCAAGCCATTGGATCTCACTTCCAACGGTGTAAAAACTCGTATCACCATAGTATCTAAGCTGCGGGGTGGATGTGATATTCTATGTTGTTGTCATTTTTGTTCGTAAACTTGCAAAATACGTGTAACTCATGCCGTTACTTGTCTAACCGCGCAGAGTGTTTGTTCAAAAAAACCATCCTACACTGAAATATGGGAACAACACATGGGGATCCCACTTGTCATTAATCAAATTTGGACCTAAAACTAACAAATCTAAAAAACAAGATTCGAACTGGCAACCTGGACTACAAAGCATAAGTCGATAGCCTGAAACAACAATGGTTGTTGGATTTGTCCCATAACTTGATTTTATACAGTACTTGCGTTGAGTAGAGTAGAGGGAGTGCCTCGTCAACACGTGCATGACCGTTGTCTCACTTACTGGTGGGTCCCAGGTCTGTGATCACAATCTCTCTTCTCTCCATCGTTTAACCTTTGCAGGGGCACACATGAAGAGCGGTGGTAGCTTGCCGTGGTGTTATTACAACTAAAAAAAAGCTTGGAAAATAGAAGAATCGCCTAGAACAAGAGACGTTGTGGCTGGTCGAGACGGAGCTAACCACATCTATCCTCTGTGCCAGGTTTGCATGATGAAGCTGTGTGGCTAGTGGGGTGTTTTCGACTGACTGGCTAGGTCCCGAGGTCAAACCATCGGTACTACATCAAATACAGTATATTTTTACATGCACATTTTTCCTCCGTGCCGAGACGTGGCACACCCTACCGCGCGGTTTCGTGGTCCTCCCGGGTGGTGCACGCATATATTCTTCCTGACGTGGGACGATCTACCGCGCGTTTTCTAGGTCCTCGGTCATAGCACCGAAGAAAGTAAATGAGTCGTCAAATCACGAAAGACCACCTTTCCCGCCGAGTACATCAGTGAAGCACGATGGCTAGCTAGTTGGGCCAGTTCGACCGATTACCTAGGCCACCACCACATTTGTTATTTCACCCCTTTTTTTATCTACTTGCTGGTAGGTAAATTTAAATATCCACCGCGGCGTTGCTCTGGTATTTGGGTGCGGCAGGATTTTTAATTTTTTGATTGACGGGAGCAGGCGTGTCAGGATTTTTAATTTTTTGATTGACGGGAGCAGGCGTGGCAGCAATTAGTCATGATGACTCCGCCTATAAAACCCACTGCTCCCTGATGTGAGAAGTCGTCGACTGGTGTTTTACCTTGGTGAAAACCAAAAGATTCCCCGCTCCTCGGCTGGCTCCCTCCGCCTTCCCATAGATTGCATTGCCTTTCAGCCGTTTCGCCCCCTTTGGTTCCTCTCCCCATTGCTTCTACCCGGTGCCATGGCGGCGCAGAAGATCACAGAGTTCGAGGTGAGGCGCCTGACACAGGAGCTCCATGCCAAGGATGAGGAGCTCAGGGCCAAGGACGTGGACCTCCATGGGCTCAAGGAGGAGAGGAGTGCCATGCTCCTCCGTTATGTGCGGGAGTTCACGGAGCTTCAAAAGCGGCAGGCGTCCACCACAAAGATGATCGAGGCGTCAATGGTGTTGCCGCAGAAAGTAGGAGATACGATAGGCCACCAGGGGAGCTGGCTGGAGCTTGAGCGGGCCGATCGTGACGAGGTCCAGGATCGCCTCAGCCACTTGGTGAACCAAGTTGCCACACACGTGGTGCGTCTGCGCAATGCCTACCGTCGTGCCAGTGCGACGATGCCGGCCGTCGGGGTAAACCCGTTCGACCACCCGGTCGACTTCAACGAGCTGCGGCTTCCTGACCTGGTCTCCTTCTTCACCTATATCTCCGAGGAGCTGAGCCGTC
This sequence comes from Triticum aestivum, assembly GCF_018294505.1. Lineage (NCBI taxonomy): Eukaryota > Viridiplantae > Streptophyta > Magnoliopsida > Poales > Poaceae > Triticum > Triticum aestivum. Next base: position 644,272,667 of record NC_057795.1, read on the forward strand.
TCCGCGCAATGGTGGGGGCTGGGCTGGACAAGGAGGGGTGCGGGCTTCCATCGCCGTTGCCGAGCGAATCCTTTCAGGGCTCCGTCACCGGAATCCATTCGTGCCATTGGACGCCGTCTTTGACGAGCTGGCTCCCGTCGACCGGGAGTAGGCTCTGCGGGTGGTTGCACCCTACATCACCAACGTCGTGCGCCTCGAGAAGCAGAGGGACTTCAGTGGTGTTTAGGCGCCCTCTGCATGGGTATGTCCATGTCTCGGCGCAACATGATAGTTGGATCAAACTCAGATGGTGCAGATCAGTCACTGTAGCACAAAGCGTGTGGGTGTGTTTGGTTGCATTCTCGTCTCAATATAGTTGTTTCCTCTTCGTGTATTTTTGTTAGCCTACTAGTGTGGACTCATGCACCCTTCATGCACTTTGCCAAACACCCAAAAGTGGGTCGAGAAGGGAACTTTTGCTCCCATCCCGTGCACCCTTCATACACCCTGCCTAACACTATTCGTTCTTCATATGGTTCATGTTTCATGGAGTACTATAGCACCGTACTCTCCGTGCACTATAGACCTACTTCTGTTAACGTTGAACTCACCATTCATTCTCGACCGGACAGTCGAAAAAGTGGTACTATGTTACATATAGGAGTAGTTGACATGCGCACAACACCATTTGTTATCGTCATATCTTACTACACTAGCAACAAGATTGTGTAGTACTGACGTATGAACCACTGCACATGCCTAGTAGTAGGAGCATTGTGTATGTTCATGTGGCTGCCGTGTTTTGCACTCCTCCATCGTAAGAGTGGAAACACTTGCTATAATCATTTTTTTTCTTCCGAAAAATAGTGGACACGCTCTACCCTGTGGATCCTCCTCCAGCCATGCACTAAATTACTGACTTTCGCCGACGTGTGGGACTGCCAGCACCTGGGTCCACCAGCCATGCACTAAATTACTCCGTAGTAGAGTGACGCTAGACTACCCTGATCGAAGCACCGCCGTAATGTCCAATGAGCCGTCAAATCACAAAACCCCCTCCTTTCCAGCAATAAGTTGGACGGACGAAGCAACCATCATTTCACTCTTCTCTCTCAGCTTCCTCTCTTGAAGAAAACCCCCACTCACTTCGCTTCTCCCTCATCTCGTTCCTCCTTTCACTCTCCTCTCTCAGATTCCTCTCTTGGATGGACGTTGGAGCACCGACCGACGTGATGTCTATGGCTCTGACCAAAACCGTCGAGGCTCATGGTACGAAGAAGCGCAAGATCCCGCTGAGACTACCACAGACAAGCTCAAAGCCATCGCCCTGTCCAAGCCCCCTCTCCGGGATCCCTCATTAAGCAAGTCCAGGTAATGCCTCTTGTTGACGATCTTTTTCTCGATCTTGATCCTGTTTTTTCATCTAACACGCAGTTCTAGTACTGGTAGTACAGCTTTCTCGGTGATCTTGCATGTGATTTTAGTGTGCCAAATGACGGTTCTAAATTCCTCTTTTGACCAAAACATGCGAGAGGTTGACACTGATTTCTTATAGATTACTTTCAACTACTCCCTCTGTCCCAAATTTCTTGTCTTAGATTTGTCTAGATACGGATGTATCTAAAACTAAAATGTGACTTGATACATCCGTATCTAGACAAATCTAAGACAAGAATTTTGGGACAGAGGGAGTACTTTATGAACATCAATGCTACCTTTGAAGAGGGTATATTTGCCTCAGTAACTTGTGTTATGGATATTGCAAGTAATCCCTCTGCTCTCATGCCTTTGAAGACATGTTCTAGTGTCTTTGTTCACTCATTTCTGTGCGTATATGTAGTCATATATGGAGTATAATATCGAAAATCATCTTATATTTCTGAATGGAGGTAGTAATAAAATATGGTTTCTATTTGAATTAGAACCAGGTCCATGGTGGAGATGAAGTTCTCAAAGGCATGTCGTGTGAACTGGAAGACCCGATGATGAGTTCTACTGCTGAACTATCCAGCTGTTGTGTCCTTGTCACCATGTGTCCTGAACTAGTGTTTTCCTGTAGCTTTGTTGTCAGGCGTGTTCTCGAGGCTGTACTTGACCACAACAATTTCCTGGCTGTGCCTTCGATTATGAAGGGTGTGGTTCTTGTAAAGCTTCCCAACAAATCTGATGCGACATGTCTTCATCATCATGTTTATGAGTGGAAAGACCACTCTATTAGGTTCTCCAAGGTTGACAAGATGGTGATGGTGCAGGTAGACATCTGTCACGAAGTCCATGGCCTAGTCAGTTATGTGGAGTTCATCCCGTAGGTCGGTGGCAAGAAATAGTCTGCAGAGTTTAGTTAGTGCAACTTTCCTTGTCTGTAGTAAGTATTATTGTTCAGTACTTGATTTGTGTTTGTGAACCCTGTATTTTTATCAGTACTGCCGCTATTGGTGTGTGGCCAGTCCTGAGAAAGGTCTATGTTAATGTTTGTCCACTCAATTCAGTCTATATATTTTGAAGTATCCAGATCATATTTTTTGTGAGGTCGGTTTATCAATTATGGTTACACTCCAATATCTGTATGCATTGTAGGGTTTATCGCACCCACCAGGATTTCTAGTCCCATGGATGTTCGGTCCATACGATTTGTCACGACCTTTGGACTGTCCTGCTTCTGGGAGTAGGCGGGGCCCCTGCATGCCACCCGTAGTTGGACGATCAATCTTCTATTTAGTACTTCAACATAGTGATTTCCTGGTAAGGATTCACTCGTGTCACATCAAGTAAATCTTATTGATTTACTGTCTAAATCTTATTGATTTAATGTCATGTTTTGTTTCTTTTCCTACAATTTTATGATGCAGGTCTTGCCATGTGACATTCATCACATAATAAACCGTTTGGTTTGCTCTACAATGGCTATTTTTGCAGGTTTCACTTCTTATGTCGTGTCAGTAATGAAGGCACTGTCCATCACTTATATTACTGAAAAAAATGGATCAGTCTGTTGTCTGAGTACAAGCTGAATCCCTATGATGAACTGTAGTTTGGTTTAACAAAAACGCCACAATTAGTCCTTCTCGCGTTTAAAAGAAATGAAGAAAAAACTGGATCACGGTCACAGATCCTTGTCAAGTTAGAAAGCTGATCATAGCAGACCAGACACGATCGCCGCTATCTCGCACATCGGTACTACCTTCAGCAACGGATCAAGCACCGGCAGTTGCTCTAGAGCTGACAGCGGCAGCAACTCAGTCTGATCCAGCGGAGGATTGGGCACCGACCGCGTCAGCGGATCAGTCTGATCTACTGGAGGATCAAGCATCGACACCGGCACCAGCTCTACAAGGAGCACCATCTCCGGCAGCAGCAGCGGCTTCGGCACCTGCACCAACACTTGCACTTGCATCTGCTCCGGCCCGTGCAGTTGCACCAGCAACAGAATGGGCTGCAGTTCGCACTTCATATACCAAAGTCCTTACAAAAACCGACATGTCCACCTTCTTTGTAAGCTTTGGCCGCCAAAGTGCTTCGTTCCTTTTTCTTTCCATGTTGTTTCACATGATTCACTGTGTTGATCTAACTGTCTGGATATGTCTTCTTGTTTGCAAACAGAGAATTCCTAGAGCAACGAGGGAGTCGTTCAACAATCCGGGAGACCGCGGCCAAGTTTCTCTTACCATGCGCAGCCTTGGTGTGAATGAACCTGCTCAATATACCGTAAGTACAAAGGATGGTCGCATGATGATTGATGCTAAAGGATGGTCAAGGTTCAAATCTAAATATTATCTTGCGGTAGGGGATGATGTCAAAATCAAACTTTCTCGGCAAGGAGAGCTGGTCCAAATCAACTTTGAAATTCTTCAGTAGCAGGACGCAACTGCCGAACTGATCTATCCTCCGAGGGATTTTGATGTAATAATCTGGCATGGTGAAACAAGTGTCCTGTGTGTATAAGTAGTACGACAGTATTATTTATCACATGGTATATCGTTGATAGAATTGCAACTCTGATTGCTGGTTAGGAACTGTCGTTTGATTTCATTCCAACAGCTGCCGTGCTTTATTGAATTTTTTGTATTCGCCTTGCGACATCATCTAAAACTAGCACCGTACCGATCGCTTGCAATATGAAAAGTGCTGAGGTAGAACACATGGGCCCCCAAACATGCAGGGTCGGCCTGCAGCCCAAAGTCTAGAACGTGAGCATGTCTGAGTATTATATTCTCAGCTGAACCCCCATAAAAAGAGTTGAACCCCCATAATGCCCGTGCGTTGCAGAGTGAGTATATTTCTCGGCAAGGTGAGCCTGTCTATGATATAAAAGATTTGTATATTTCTTTACAATATATTTATGTGTAACTAGTTACTCCTGTCTTTCTACTTCCTTTCCCTGATATGTAGGATAACCGACAACGGGGTCCACGTGCCATATGCACAAATTAGAGTGCACAACTTCACGGTAGACACACCCCGGTCATAGCGCCGCAGTAATGCCCAATGAGCCGTCAAATCACAACCCCCCCTTTCCAGCTTTAGCAGTAAGCTGGACGGACGAAGCGGCAATATTTCGCCGGGCCTGAATCCCCTTCTCCCTCATCTGCTTGTTCAGAGAAAAACCCCATCTTCGCGATTGCATAGGGTTTTCTCATGGAGAACCAGGTACGAATTCTTCATCCATCCCCGATAAATCCAAGTCCCTTGGCCGCAGGTAATCCTAGGATGGCAGCCGCCGCCGTTGATGCATTTTTCTTCCTACTGAATCTAGTGTGTTTCATTTGCAGTGCCCAAAGTGCGAGTACCCTACAGGTTTCTACGCCCTCGGCGAGACGCCACACTTGTACCTTCACATCCTAACACAGGATTTTGAAACGCGCACAGTATGTTCCTAGAATCCTATTTTCTATCCGGGAGGGTGGTGGTTTTTTGAACATGCTATCGACTAATTTGGAAATTTGGATGGCTATATTTGGATAAAAGGTACTACTAGTACGATGATCAACACTGACGTGAAGGAGGAAGTTATTTCTAGATTTGGATAGTGAATACATTGTGTTCTCATATTGTTTTTCCTGCAGTGTATTATTTCCTCTGCCAGAACACATGTACTCAAGATGCTCTGCCTTGCCATAACTAAATACACTAGTTTAATGGTCACAGTGAAGACAAGCCATGGATATAAGTTCCGATATGGGTTCATGAACCAAGAAGATAGCTGCATTTTTTATGGCCGAACTTGGATAAACATTCTCAAGTGTTATGGACTGAAAGTTGGTGCACAATGTTGATGGAAATAGCAGAACCTGGTCTCATCTTCACTGCGATCCTCCACCCCGACGTCGTTCCAATTGTTCATCCATGTTAGTTTTGTATCTGGTTCTTGCTTGTTGCCTCGATTACTTCTTAATCCACCTATTCTGTCTAACTAATCACAATTTAACTTTAGAAGTAGCAACGAATCTCTCACAAAGATGCTACTTCTAACTAATATTTTCTTATAATTGGTGGCATGTGTAGGTTTTTTCGGAGTTAAGCAGGCTGCTCGTTTGTTACTCTGTAATAACTCGGCTGTTACTGATGGCACTGAAGTTGACTGGGTCGACATCCACAAGTTCCTACACTTTATTGATCGTCTTGAGGTCCTTGTGGGGCTTTTCAATGGTGGAAGGCCACGTGGGATATGTGTGCCACTTCTGCACTCATTGAACAGGTCCAACTGTGTCGAGAAACTTATGGTAGGAGCTGTTTTTTGTTATAGATGTTGTTCATAAACTATTGCTTATACACAGTTTTAGAGTTGTGATCTTCTTGAAACAGAAACTGCCCAGTTCTATTGTTCCTATACAGATGCCTGACCATGGTCGGGTCAGACTTGCGCTTGGTCACAACATGATGTTTATGTCGACCTACTCAATTCCCCTTGGAGGTGAAAAGATACTTATTCATGGGTGGTCTCAAATAATGAAGGCCCGTCCAACTTGGAGAATAGGACATAAGATTATGGTCATGCTTTTCCATGGCTCTAAAGCAAATATCCTATTTATTGACCACATTGCGAGATGAAGCCGCTTTCAGAAGGTTGTGGATATGCGGGGTGGCACCTGGGCCTTGTCCTGGGGCTTGGCGGCCTCACCGTTGGTTAACTGTAGGAAAAGTAGCACTGTTCGAGGCGTGCTTTGTACGGTTGAACCTGTATAAGTACTCATACTGCTTTCAGCTTTGGTTGTTAAGTGCCCCTACTGGTTTCATTTAAGGTTGTCAAGTACTCCTGCTGCTTTTACAGTCTGTCGTGTTTCTTCAGTCCTGTCTTCCTCCAGCCGCCAAAACCAAACCAGTGCCGGCGGGGCCGCCTGCTTCCGCCTCCCACGGCTGGCTGCGCCTCAGTGCACGCATCAGCGCCCCACTGTCTCCTAAATCGTTAACACCGACGTCCTCCACGCGCTTTAGTGTGCTCGCCGCGGTGCCACCTATTGGGGAACATAGCACAAATTCAAAATTTTCTACGCATCACCAAGATCAATCTATGGAGATTCTAGCAACGAGAGAGAGGGAGTGCATCACCAAGATCAACCCTTGAAGATCGCTAAGCGGAAGCGTTACAAGAACGCGGTTGGTGGAGTCGTACACGCAGCGATTCAGATCACGGTTGGTGGAGTCGTACACGCAGCGATTCAGATCGCGGTCGATTCTGATCTAATCGCCGAACGGACGGCGCCTCTGTGTTCAACACACGTACAACCCGGGGACGTCTCCTCCTTCTTTATCCAGCAAGGGAAGAGGAGAACTTGAGGGAGAACTCCGACAGCACGACGGCATGGTGGTGGTGGAGCTCGTGGTTCTCCAGCAGGGCTTCGCCAAGCACTATGGAGGAGGAAGAAGTGTTGGAGGGGGGAGGGGCTGCGCTAGGGGAAGGGTCACGGCTGCCCTCCAACCTCCTCACTATATATAGGGGGAAGGGAAGAGGTGGAGGCGCCCTAGGGTTTCCCCTAGGGGGCGGCAGCCAGGGCAGATTGGATCTCCCAAGGGAAACCCTAGGGAGACTTGCCCCCCAAGCCAAGCAGGCGGAGGCGCCCCACCTCCCCAAGCAACATGGGAAAGGGTGTGGGGGTGCACAGCCCCTTAGTGGGCTGGTTTGCCCCCTTCCCTTGGCCCATGAGGCCCTGCAACACTTCCCAGGGACCCCGAAATACCTTTCGGTCATGCTGGCCTTAGCCTGGTACACCCAGAACACTTCTAGACTCCAATACCCTTCGTCCAATATATCGATCTTCACCTCCGGACCATTCCAGAACTCCTCATCACGTCTGGGATCTCATCCGGGACTTCGAACAACCTTCGGTAACCACATACTATTTCCCATAACAACTCTAGCGTCACCGAACCTTAAGTGTGTAGACCGTATGGGTTCGGGAACCATGCAAACATGACCGAGACATTCTCTGGCCAATAACCAACAGTGGGATTTGGATACCCATGTTGGCTCCCACATGTTCCACGATGATCTCATCGGACGAACCATGATGTCGGGGATTCAAGCAATCCCGTATGCAATTCCCTTTGTCAATCGGTACGTTACTTGCCCGAGATACGATCGTCGGTATCCCAATACCTCGTTCAATCTCGTTACCGGCAAGTCACTTTACACATTCCGTAATGCATGATCCCGTGACTAACTACTTAGTCACATTGAGCTCATTATGATGATGCATTACCGAGTGGGCCCAGAGATACCTCTCCGTCATACGGAGTGACAAATCCCAGTCTCGATTCGTGCCAACCCAACAGACACTTTCGGAGATACCTGTAGTGTATCTTTATAGCCACCCAGTTACGTTGTGATGTTTGGTACACCCAAAGCATTCCTACAGTATCCGGGAGTTGCACAATCTCATGGTCTAAGCAAATGATACTTGACATTAGAAAAGCTCTTAGCAAACGAACTACACGATCTTGTGCTATGCTTAGGATTGGGTCTTGTCCATCACATCATTCTCCTAATGATGTGATCCTGTTATCAATGACATCGTATGTCCATGGTCAGGAAACCATAACCATCTATTGATCAATGATCTAGTCAACTAGAGGCTCACTAGGGACATGTTGTGGTCTATGCATTCACACATGTATTACGGTTTCCAGTTAATACAATTATAGCATGAAGAATAGACAATTATCATGAACAAGGAAATACAATAATAACCATTTTATTATTGCCTCTAGGGCATATTTCCAACAGTCTCCCACTTGCACTAGAGTCAATAATCTACTTCACATCACTATGTGATTGTAATGAATCCAACACCCACGGGGTTTGATCATATCTCGCTTGTGAGATAGGTTATTAGTTAACGGGTCTGAACCTTTCAGATCCGTGTGTGTTTTACAAATCTCTATATCGTTCTGCAGCTACAACGCTCTATTTGGAGATATTCCAAATAAATGTTCTACTATACAAATCCAGTTTACTACTCAGAATCATCCGGATTAGTGTCAAAGTTTGCATCGACGTAACCCTTTACGATGAACTCTTTTTCCACCTCCATAATCGAGAAAATTCCTTAGTCCACTAGTTAATAAGGATAGATTTGACCGCTGTCCTATGATCCATTCCTGGATCACTCTTATACCCCTTGACTGACTCATGGCAAGGCACACTTCAGGTGCGGTACACAGCATAGCATACTGTAGAGCCTACGTCTAAAGCATAGGGGACGACCTTCGTCCTTTCTCTCTCTTCTGCCGTGGTCAGGTCTTGAGTCTTACTCAATACTCACACCTTATAACACAGCCAAGAATCTTTCTTTGCCGATCTATTTTGAACTCCTTCAATATCTTGTCACGGTATGTGTGTTCATTTGAAAGTACTATTAAACATTTTTTATCTATACTTATAGATCTTGATGCTCAATGTTCAAGTAGCTTAATCCAGGTTTTCCATTTAAAAACACTTTTCAAATAACCCTATATGCTTTCCAGAAATTCTACATCATTTCTGATTAACAATATGTCAACAACATATACTCATCAAAAATTCTATAGTGCTCCCACTCACTTCTTTGGAAATACAAGTTTCTCATAAACTTTGTATAAACCCAAAATCTTTGATCATCTCATCAAAGCATATATTCCAACTCTGAGATGCTTACTCCAGTCCATAGAAGGATTGCTGGAGCTTTGCATACTTGTTAGCATCTTTCAAGATTGTCAAAACCTTCTGGTTTTATCACATACAACCTTTCCTCAAGAAAATTGTTGAGGAAACAATGTTTTGACATCCTATCTGCAAGATTTCATAAATAATGTAGTAATTGCTAATATAATTCCAATAGACTCTTAGCATCGCTACGAGTGAGAAAGTCTCATCGTAGTCATCTCCTTGAACTTGTCAGAAAACATCTTAGCGACAAGTCGAGCTTTCTTAATGGTGACACTTACCATCATTGTCCATCTTCCTTTTAAAATCCATCTGTACCCAACATCCTTACAGCCATTAAGTAGTTCTTCCAAAGTCTATACTTTCCTTTCATAAATGGATCCTCTCTCAGATTTTATGTCCTCAAGACATTCATCGGAATCCGGGCCCACCATCGCTTCTCCATAGCTCGTAGGTTCATTGTTGTCTATCAACATGACCTCCAAGACAGGATTACCGTACCACTCTGAAGCAGTATGCGTCCTTGTCGTCCTACAAGGTTTGGTAGTGACTTGATCCGAAGTTTCATGATCACTATCATCAGCTTCCACTTCAATTGGTGTAGGTGCCACAGGAACAACTTCTTGTGCCCTGCTACACACTGGTTGAAGTGATTGTTCAATAACCTCGTCAAGTCTCCACCATCCTCCCACTCAATTCTTTCGAGAGAACCTTTTCCTCGAGAAAGGACCCATTTTAGAAACAATTACTTTTGCTTCCGGATCTGAAATAGGAGGTATACCCAACTGTTTTGGTTGACCTATGAAGATGCATTTATCCGTTTTGGGTTCGAGATTACTAGGATGAAACTTTTTCACATAAGCGTCACAGCCCCAAACTTTCAAGAAATGACAGCTTAGGTTTCTCTAAACCATAGTTCACACGGTGTCATCTCAACAGAATTATGTGGTTCCCTATAAAAGTGAATGCGGTTCTCTCTAATGCCTAATCCATAAACGATAGTGGTAATTCGATGAGAGACATCATGGTATGCCCCATATCCAATAGGGTGCATCTATGATGTTCGGACACACCATCACACTATGGTATTCTAGGCGGTATTAGTTGTGAAACAATTTCCACAATGTTTTAATTGTGTACCAAACACGTAACTCAGATATTCATCTCTATGATCATATCATAGACATTTTATCGTCTTGTCACGATGATCTTCAACTTCACTCTGAAATTACTTGAACCTTTCAATAATTCAGACTTGTGTTTTATCAAGTAAATATACTCAGCATCTACGCAAATCATCTGTGAAGTAAGAACATAACAATATCCACTGCGTGCCTCAACACTCATTGGACATCACACATCAAAATGTATTACTTCCAACAAGTTGCTCCCTTGTTCCATCTTACTGAAAACAAGGCTTTTAGTCATCTTGCCCATGTGGTATAATTTGCATGTCTCAAGTGATTTAGAATCAAGTGAGTCCAAACGATCCATCTGCATGGAGTTTCTTCATGCACACATACCAATAGACATGGTTCACATGTCTCAAACTTTTCAAAAACGAGTGTGTCCAAAGATCCATCAACATGGAGCTTCTTCATGCGTTTTATAAGAATATGACTCAAATGGCAGTGCCACAAGTAGGTGGTACTATCATTACTATCTTATATCTTTTGGAATGAACATGTGTATCACTACGATCGAGATTCAATAAACCATTCATTTTAGGTGCAAGACCGTTGAAGTTATTATTCAAATAAACAGAGTAACCATTATTCTCCTTAAATGAATAACCATATTGCGATAAACATAATCCAATCATGTCTATGCTCAATGCAAACACCAAATAACAATTATTTAGGTTTAACACCAATCTCGATGGTAGAGGGAGCAGGCGATGCTTGATCACATCAACCTTGGAAACACTTCCAACACACATCATCATCTCACCTTTAGCTAGTCTCCGTTTATTCCGTAGCTCTTTTTATTTCGAGTTACTAACACTTAGCAACCAAACCGGTATCTACTAGGAGTACTAGTAAAGTACACATTTAATGCAATGTATGTCCAATATACTTTTGTCAACCTTGCCAGCCTTCTCATCTACCAAGTATCTAGGGTAGTTCTGCTTCAGTGACCGTTCCCTCATTACAGAAGCACTTAGTCTCGGGTTTGGGTTCAACCCTGGGTTTCTTCACTAGAGCAGCAACTGATTTGCCGTTTCATGAAGTATCCCTTCTTGCCCTTGCCCTTCTTGAAACTAGTGGTTTTACTAACCATCAACAATTGATGCTCCTACTCGATTTCTACTTTTGCGGTGTCAAACTTCGCGAATTGCTCAAGGATCATCATGTCTATCCCTGATATGTTATAGTTCATCACGAAGCTCTAATAGCTTGGTTGAAGTGACTATGGAGAACCATCACTATCTCATCTGGAAGATTAACTCCCACTCGATTCAAGTGATTGTAGTACTCAGACAATATGAGCACATGCTCAATGATTGAGCTTTTCTCCCTTAGTTTGCAGGTTAAGAAACTTGTCGGAGGTCTCATACCTCTTGACGTGGTCACGAGCCTGAAATCCTAATTTCAGCTCTTGGAACATCTTATATGTTCTGCGACGTTTCAAAAATGTCTTTGGTGCCTCAATTCTAAACCGTTTAACATTACGCACTGAACTATCACGTAGTCATCAAAACGTGTATGTCAGATGTTCGCAACATCCACAAACGACGCTCGAGGTTCAGCACACCGAGTGGTGCATTCAGGACGTAAGCCTTCTGTGCAGCAATGAGGACAATCCTGAGTATACGGACCCAGTCCACATAATTCCTACTGTCAACTTTTAACTAAATTTTCTCTAGGAACATATCTTAAAATAGTAGAACTAAAGCGTAGGCTACGACATAATTTGCAAAGAACTTTTGACTATGTTCATGATAATTAAGTTCATCTGATTATTTAATGAACTCCCACTTAGATAGACATCCCTCTAGTCATCTAAGCAATACATGATCCGATTCAACTAGGCCGTGTCCGATCATCACGTGAGACGGACTAGTCATCATCGGTGAACATCTTCATGTTGATCGTATCTACTATACGACTCATGTTCGACCTTTCGGTCTCTTGTGTTCCGAGGCCATGTCTGTACATGCTAAGCTCGTCAAGTTAACCTAAGTGTTTTGCGTGTGTAAATCTGGCCTACACCCGTTGTATGTGAACGTTAGAATCTATCACACACGATCACCACGTGGTGCTTCGAAGCAACGAACTTCTGCAACGGTGCACAGTTAGGGGGAACACTTTCTTGAAATTTTAGTGAGGGATCATCTTAGTTATGCTACTGTCGTTCTCAGCAAATAAGATGTAAACTTGATAAACATCACATGCAAATCATAAAGTGACATGATATGGCGATTATCATCTTGCGCCTTTGATCTCCATCTTTGAAGCGTGGCATGATCACCTTCGTCACCGGCATGACACCATGATCTCCATCATCATGATCTCCATCATCGTGTCTCCATGAAGTTGTCTCGCCAACTATTACTTCTACTACTACGGCTAACAGTTAGCAATAAAGTAAAGTAATTACATGGCGTTGTTCAATGACACGCAGGTCATACAATAAATTAAGATAACTCCTATGGCTCCTGCCGGTTGTCATACTCATCGACATGCAAGTCGTGATTCCTATTACGAGAACATGATCAATCTCATACATCACATATATCATTCATCACATCCTTCTGGCCATATCACATCACACGACATATGCTGCAAAAACAAGTTAGACGTCCTCTAATTGTTGTTGCAAGTTTTTACGTGGCTGCTATAGGTTTCGAGCAAGAACGTTTCTTACCTACGCCAAAACCACAACGTGATATGCCAATTGCTATTTACCCTTCATAAGACAGTTTTCATCGAATCCAATCCGACTAAAGTGGGAGAGACAGACACCCGCTAGCCACCTTATGCAACTAGTGCATGTCAGTCGGTGGAACCTGTCTCGCGTAAGTGTACGTGTAAAGTCGGTCCGGGCCGCTTCATCCCACAATACCGTCGAAACAAGATAGGACTAGTAACGGTAAGCATATTGAACCAAATCAACGCCCACAATAACTTGTGTTCTACTCGTGCATAGAATCTACGCAATAGACCTAGCTCATGATGCCACTGTTCGGAAACGTAGCACAAATTAAAAAATTTCTACGCATCACCAAGATAATTCTATGGAGATTCTAGCAACAAGAGAGAGGGAGTGCATCTTCATACCCTTGAAGATCACTAAGCGGAAGCGTTACAAGAACGCGGTTGGTGGAGTCGTCCACGCAGCGATTCAGATCGCGGTCGATTCCGATCTAAGCGCCGAACGAACGGCGCATCCATGTTCAACACACGTACAACCCGGGGATGTGTCCTCCTTCTTGATCCAGCAAGGGGAGAGGAGAAGTTGAAGGAGAACTCCGACAGCACGACGGCGTGGTGGTGGTGGAGCTCGTGGTTCTCCAGCAGGGCTTCGCCAAGCACTACGGAGGAGGAAGAAGTGTTGGAGGAGGGTGGGGCTGCGTGAGGGGAAGGGTCACGGCTGTCCTCCCACCTCCTCACTGTATATAGGGGGAAGGGAAGAGGTGGAGGCACCCTAGGGTTTCCCCTAGGGGGCGGCGGCCAGGGCAGATTGGATCTCCCTAGGGAAACCCTAGGGAGACTTGCCCCCCAAGCAACGTGGGAAAGGGTGTGGGGGGGGGGGCACAACCCCTTAGTGGGCTGGTTTGCCCCCTTCCCTTGGCCCATGAGGCCCTGCAACACTTGTCGGGCCCCCCGAAACACCTTTCGGTCATGCTGGCCATAGCCTGGTACACCCGGAACACTTCCGGACTGCAATACCCTTCGTCCAATATATCGATCTTCACCTTCGGACCATTCCAAAACTCCTCGTCACATCTGGGATCTCATCCGGGACTCCAAACAACCTTCGTTAACCACATACTATTTCCCATAACAACTCTAGCGTCACCGAACCTTAAGTGTGTAGACCCTATGGGTTCGGGAACCATGCAGACATGACCGAGACGTTCTTTGGCCAATAACCAACAGCGGGATCTGGATACCCATGTTGGCTCCCACATGTTCCACGATGACCTCATCGGATGAACCACGATGTCGGGGATTCAAGCAATCCCATATGCAATTCCCTTTGTCAATCGGTACGTTACTTGCCCGAGATTCGATCATCGATATCCCAATACCTCGTTCAATCTCGTTACCGGCAAGTCACTTTAATCATTCCGTAATGCATGATCCCGTGACTAACTACTTAGTCACATTGAGCTTATTATGATGATGCATTACCGAGCGGTCCCGGAGATACCTCTCCGTCATACGGAGTGACAAATCCCAGTCTCGATTCGTGCCAACCCAACAGACACTTTCGGAGATACCTGTAGTGTACTTTTATAGCCACCCAATTACGTTGTGACATTTGGTACACCCAAAGCATTCCTACGGTATCCGGGAGTTGCACAATCTCATGGTCTAAGGAAATGATACTTGACATTAGAAAAGCTCTTAGCAAACGAACTACATGATCTTGTGCTATGCTTAGGATTGGGTCTTGTCCATCACATCATTCTCCTAATGATGTGATCCCGTTATCAATGACATCGTATGTCCATGGTCAGGAGACCATAACCATCGATTGATCAACGAGCTAGTCAACTAGAGGATCACTAGGGACATGTTGTGGTCTATGCATTCACACATGTATTATGGTTTCCAGTTAATACAATTATAGCATGAACAATAGACAATTATCATGAACAAGGAAATACAATAATAACCATTTTATTATTGCCTCTAGGGCATATTTCCAACACCGCCCTCTCGCGTTGTCAACATGGTTAACAAACAATAGAAATCGATAGAAGTACGTGGAGAGGATGACAGTAGGGGCCCACCACGTCAGCGTATGGAAAAAATAAAATGCTTCCTCCTAGTGTTTTCCTGACATCTGGGACCCACGACATTGTGAGCGTATATAGTCAATAGACAAGAGAACAGCACAAGATCGGCTGACACCTGGAATGTAGCTTCTGAAGCAGTATTTTTTTTTATTGTTGAGATGGAGCAGGGTTTGAATTGGGCTATGGCCTGTCTAGCCCGGGCTTATATTTTATGTTCACCATGTGACCAGCCCAGCTATTTTTTTCTTTGTGAAAATGAGCCCAGTTTATTTTTTCTGAAGAATACCCAATCCAGACCTACTTATTTTTCTATGCCCTGATGGGCTGCAACTCTTTCAAGACGCCTGCAAATCTTGAAAGTAATATGAAATGGGTTGTAAATATAAAAACAGATGACAGATTGGCAATTACTTTATAATTTCTGAATTTTTTCACATTTTCAGATTCCTATTTCGCTGGGCATTAACCTAATTTAAATATATCTTCAAAATACTTTAAATCTGGCTCGACATTTCAGTATTAAAAATGGTTTCGAACCCACAGAAATATGTGAAATTGTCCCTGGCCAACCAAAAAAAATGACTGCAATAAATTGCATAAGAAGTTGCCATGAGCTATATATAAATTATTAAAAAAAGAGGGAGTGGTCTGACTTGTGGGCCTGTTTAGTTGACGCGTATGCAAGATTTTTTTAGTTATTATATATGTCAACAAACGATTCAAGCAGACCTAACCGTTGGATGTCAATCCAACGACCGTCGTGTTTCTTCAATCTGTGATCTTCTTGCTCCAGCCGCCAAAGCAGCGCCGACGGGACCGCCTGCTCCCGCCTCCCGTGGTCGGCTGTGCTGCCGCGCAGGCCTCAGTGCCCCCTACTACTCCCACCACTGGCCAGGGCATCCCTCTACTCACCCACACCCCCTGTAATTCTGCAGCGACGACAGCCTCACACCGCGGCCGTACTGGTGAACCCTTGTACTCCTCTCTGCGCGGGCTTCCACTGCCGTGTCTTCCCCGGCTCCGCGTCGTCACCTTCCTAGGCCTCACCGTCATCCACCGCCGTGGTGCTCTGGGCGCGGCGTGGTCAATGTGGTAAACGACCGACTTCCATCGAAAGAGTACTGTATGTGGAGAGGCTGACAGGTGGGTCCACGGTAGCCGCAAGGAAGTGCCTCCTTATTACGCGGAAAATAATTATTCCTCCACCAGACAGCAGGGACCCACCGGACGGGCCACCAGTATTACGCGAAAAAAAACATTCCCCCGGACTACTGGGACCCACCGGACGGGCCACCGTATTTCACGAAAAAAATGTTCTCCCCGCTGTCAGCTCGGACCCACCGGAAGTGCCTCCTTATTAAGCACAAAAACATGAATACCCCCTACTAGCTGGGACCCACCTTGGTGGGAGGCTGACTTGTGGGCCAACTAAGTTGACTGGGACGGAGGCCTTTGTTAACTTTAGTAAATATATGAACGATTCTAGCTCCAGTGACCGTACGATGTCCATTCAACGGTCGTAGTGCTTCTTCAACTCTGGTCTTCTTGCTCCAGCCGCCCAAAGCAGCGTCGGTCGTGCCGCATGCTCCTGCCGCCAGTGGCCGGCTGTGATGCCGCGGAGGCCTCACCGCCCCTACTACTCCCACCGCTGGCCAGGCCATCCCTCTACTCACCCACACCCCCTGTTATTCTGCGGCGACGGAAGCCTCACACCGTAGCCGAACAAGTGAACCCTCATACTCCTCTTCGCATGGGCATCCACTGCCGCGCCTTCCCCGGCTCCGCGTCGTCCCCTTCCTAGCCTCGCCGTCGTCCACCGCCCTGGTGCTCTCGGCGCGGCATGGTCAACGTGGTCAAGGAATGACTTCCATCAGACGTGGACTGTACGTGGAGAGGCTGACAGCTGGGTCCAGGGCCGCAGCAAGGAAGTGCCTCCTTATTACACGGAAAATAATGATTCCTCCACCTGACAGCAGGGACCCACCGGACGGGCCATCGTATTTCATGAAAAAAATGTTTCCCCCCTGACTGCTGGGACCCACCAGCTACACCTTCGCACGCAAGGAAGTGTGTCCGGGCAAAAAAAAACGATTCGCCCCCCTGACTGCTGGGACCCACCAGCTACATCTTCGCATGCAAGGAAGTGCGTCCGAAAAAAAACGATTCGTCCCCCTGACTGCGGGGACCCACCAGCTGCATCTTCGCATGCAAGGAAGTTCCTGACAGTCGGGACCCACCTGGTCGAAGCGTACTAGCGTTGTCATTCTGGTCGCAAACGTGCACGTACATATATACTGGTCGATGTAGAGGCGCGCACGTGTCGTAGTAGAGGCGCGCACGTGTTGTAGTAGAGGCACGTACATGTCGTAGTAAAGGTGCACACGGAGAATTTACACGTACGTACAGCGGCCACTGTGCAAGAAAGAAAATACGGCCACATATGTGTACATACGAGCGGGGTCTCGAACGCCTACTCGCGCATACGTACGGCCAGGGCTCGTGTACATGGCTGGGACGGAACGGAGAAACAACGTCGTCGTCGTGTTCATGGGGAGCCAACCGGCTGGGTCGGAACGGAATGCGTCGTCGTGTTCATCAGGAGGGCTTGGACGGAACAGGCGATGGAAACGAGGCCTGGCATACCGCACAATGAAGGAAACGGCCTTGTGTTCGACCGGCCACGTTCAAAACAGGATCCTGTTCATCGGGAGGGGTCTGGCGTACCGCAAAACGGAGGAAACGGACCTCCTACGGTCGAAACAGGGGTCCTGTTGATCGGAAGGGGTGTGGCGTACCGGAAAACAGACGAAACAGACATGTGTTGTAGCGCTACGGTCAAAACAGGGGTCCTATTCGTCGGGAGGGGTGTGGCATACCGCAAAACGGGACTCCACGGGATACTGTTCATCTCCACCGTCGACCTCCTCCAGCCTCCACGAGCTACCGTCGACCTCCTCCAGCATCCACGGGCTCCTGTTCATCCAGCCTCCACCACGCGCTACTCCACCGGCTACAGTTCAACCACCCCTCCACGGGCACCCCTCCACCGTCTACTGTTCATCCAGCCCTCGACGGGGTTGTCCTGTTCATCCTGAGGCAACGCCACGGGGTCCTGTTGATCCACCCCCACCGCTCATTGTTCATCCAAACCCCCCGCAATGCTCGCTGTTCATCTAGAGAGGCAGCATCGATCGGCTTCAGTTAGCAGCAGTAGCGAAGTAATCGCTCGATCGGGTTCAGTTAACAGCCATCGATCGATCGCTCGGGTTCAGTAACGCATAGCCTGCAGTGCAATCGCTCGGGTTCAGTTCAGTTAGAGCCCAACGCCTCGCTCGGGTTCAGTTAGAGCCAACGCCTCACACACACGCGTGTACGTGTAGAAGAGAAACACGCATCGCTCGGCCCCCGACCTCCCACCGTAACCAGGAACTCCCTGAAATTTTCCTCGCCCTCGCTTCTACCACGGTTTTTCCGTCATGGACGGCCCAAAGAATGTCATGCAGCTGCGTCTCCGGCTCACCCATGACGAAAAGCCCATTTTCTGTCATGATTTTTTGTCATAGAAGTAGGAGCCCACCACATCTATGATGATACCGGGTTTTGTCACAATTATCGTCATAGAATTGTCATAAGTATGACAGGAATTTTTTTCGTTCGGCCCAAAATGTCATGGATGTGCCTTTTTTTTGTAGTGATACATGGATGACATCATGGTCAAGTCACGCAAAGGTTCCAACCTACTGACTGACCTTGCTGAAACCTTTGCCAACTTAATAAGATATGATATCAAGCTCAATCCGTCAAAGTGCACACTCGGAGTCCAGGTGTAAAGTTACTCTGTTTCCTCGTTTCCGAACAACGAATCAATGCAAACCCACAGAAGGTTGGCACAATCCTCCGAATGAAATGCCATGTGCGTGTGCACGATGTTCAGAAGCTTACTGGTTGTTTGGCTGCATTGTGTCGATTCATCTCACACCTCGGTGAAAAGGCATTACCTCTTACCGACTGATGAAGAAGTCTGACAAGTTTGAGTGGAATCCTAAAGCTGAAGCAGCGTTTGAAGAGCTCAAAGCCCTACTTTCCACCCAACCGGTGCTTTCCGCTCCAATCAGCAAAGAGCCTTTACTGCTTTACATCGCAGCCATTGGATAAGTTGTCAGCATAGTGCTCACGGTCGAGCGGGAAGAAGAAGGCAAAGCCTACAAAGTTCAGCGCCCAGTATATTATATTTCTGAAGTCTTGACTCCGTCCAAGTAGAGATATCCACATTATCAGAAGCTTGTTTATGGAATTTACTTGACCACGAAGAAAGTTGCACACTACTTCTCAGACCACTAGGTTTCAGTCGTTAGCGACGCTCCATTATCAGAAATTCTGAACAATAGGGATGCAACTGGTCAAGTGGCAAAGTGGGTGAACTCCTTCCTTTAGATATCAAGTTTTAGGCAAAGAAAGCAATCAAGTCCCAAGCAATAGCAGATTTCCTCGCTGAGTGGACTGAATAGTAGCAACCGACTCAGATTCACTCGGAGCATTGGACTATGTTCTTTGATGGGTCCAAGATGTTGAATGGTTCTTGTGTAGGAGTGGTGTTGGTATCCCCGAGAGGTGACAAGCTCAGCTATGTCCTCCAGATTCACTTTGATTCTTCAAACAATGAAGCTGAGTATGAGGCACTTTTGTATGGGTTATGTATGGCCATTTCGCTCGGTGTCCGACGCTTGATGGTTTACGGCGACTCAGACTTGGTTGTCAATCAAGAGATTAAGGAATGGGATATCAGGAGTCCAGCGATGACCGCTAATTGCAATGAAGTAAGAAAGCTAGAGAAGAAGTATCAGGGGTTAGAGCTCCACCACATACCCCGAATCAAGAATCAAGTTGTTGATGATCTGACGAAGATAGGTTCCACTCGGAAGCCTATCCCCAGTAATGTGTTCTTGGAGCATCTCCAAACCCTGTCAGTTCAAGAAGATCCCTTCACAGAAGAGCCCCCACAACCGATAAGTTCAAGCAATCCGACAGAGATTGAAGTCCCAGCTGTAGTCGACTTGATCATGGAAGTTTTAGTGGTCACCCCCGACTGGATGGTGCCATATACCGCATACCTGCTTAGGCAGGAACTCCCAGAAGATGAAGATGAGGCCCGCCAGATCGTCTATCGATCCAAAGCCTTCACCGTGATAAGTGGGCACGTTTACAGGCAAAGTGTCACAGGAGTGGCTCAGCGTTGCATATCCCCAGAAGAAGGTCGAATGACTTTAAATGAGATCCACACAGGGACATGTGGTCACCATGTGTCCTCTTGGACCATCGTGGCCAAAGCATACCGAGTGGGATTCTATTGGCCGCGTGCAAACGAGATGGCAAAAGATTTAGTTGACAAGTGCAAAGGATGCCAGTTCTACTCAAATATGCCTGACAAGCCTGCATCTGCCTTGAAGACTATTCCACTCGTCTGGCCATTTGCAGTCTGGGGGTTGGACATGGTTGGACCTTTCAAGACCGGCAGAAGTGGTTTCACTCCTTTGCTTGTAGCCGTTGAAAAATTCACAAAATGGATCGAAGCCAAGCCTATCAAGAACCTTGATTCAAGGATTGCTATCAGTTTCATCAGGGAGCTGATTTTCAGATATGGAGTCCCTCACAGCATTACCACAGATAACGGCTCCAACTTTAATTTTGATGAGTTCAGAGCGTTTTGTGCTTCCCAAGGCACTCGGGTTGATTACGCATCTGTTGTGCACCCGCAGTCAAAAGGGCAAGAAGAAAGGGCGAATGGTTTGATCCTTCAAGGGTTGAAACACCGACTGATGTGCGACCTCCAACACGCTGCTGGAGCGTGGGTGACTGAATTGCCATCTGTCTTATGGGGACTAAGAAGAACTCCCAACTGGTCGACTGACTGAACTCCTTTCTTCATGTGTATGGTGCTGAAGCTGTGCTTCTGAGTGACTTGCTGCATAACGCCCCACGAGTGGAACTCTTCTCAGAAGGTGAAGCAGAACAGGCACGCCAAGATGCAGTTGATCTCCTGGAGGAGGAATGTGAGATGGCTCTGATCCGGTCGACCATCTATCAACAATACCTTCGTCGATTCCATGCCCGTAATGTCAGAGGTCGAGCATTCCTGCATCAGAAATGACCTCACAAGCTCGCTTTGGCCTGGGAAGGTCCCTTCATCATCACCAAGGTGCTCCACAACGGGGCGTATCACCTCTACAATGTTGCCAAGAAATAAGACGAGCCACGCTCCTGGAATGCGGAGCTGCTCCGCCGTTTCTATACCTAAAACACTCGGATCAATGAGTTGTAATAAGAATCCTTCAGTATGCTTACCAAAGACAAGATTTTTGTAGTATCCTAATGATTGTTATCCCATAAACACATGTGTTCAAATCTTGCAGTGCGTGGCTTAGCCGCGAACCTGATTCGCCTAAGTTTCAAAACCACTCCAAGCGAAGAGCAACCCTCTCACTCGGGGGCTTAGCCGCGAACCCGATTCACCTAAGTTTCAAAAACCACTCCGAGTGAAGAGAAACCCTCTCACTCGTGTTGGGTTCTACGGTAGGGTGCATCGACTGCAAATTTAAAATTTTCCTACGTGCAGAACAACCAGGTGGGAATGGATCACAGATTGTTACCACTAGACGCGTAGTGCCGTGCAGCGGAAGGAGAGTTGGGGCAGCGCATCCGTGTGGTTCGTCTCCTCCTCGTCCGATCTCCCTCAAACAGCCGTTCGTCGGATCCCTCGTACAGGTTCGCTAGAGCGAAGCAAGTGCACCACCTCTAACGGTATCCTCACGTGCAGGAGGAACGTCGTGTGGCGGACTGCTAGGTCCGATTACACAACCGGCGGCGAGTGGAGGTGGCTAGTTGCAACACATGCAAAGCCCTTACAACGGCACCAAAGCGATCAACCCCATAAGTATGCCTCACCTCCACTATTTATAGGCATCCGCCGCGGGCTCAACACTTGGGCCTTCCACGGATCCTAAAGCCCAAAGTCTACTCGGTCACGTTCCAAGTCCAGCTCGGATCACATCCGACCAGCGTCCTTTGAACCGACCTCGTAGGTTCCCTCCCTTAAGTGCACAACCCCTTAGGTTCAAGTCGGCTTGGTCATAGTTCGGGTTACCCACGACCTGCATGGTTGGTAGCGGCCTCTAGCATGGCGTGCCGACCACCAAGCAGTTTATGAAGTTGGTGAGGCGAACCTGCGCATTGTGTCACACTTCTGTTCCCTTTGCCTCATGATATATGTTGTCGGTCTCAATGCCATACTGTCATCCTTGTGGTAGCCCGACCTCTTTCTCGTTCCAGTGATACTGACCACAAACTAGATTAACTCATAATCCTTGTCGGATGGCCATGATTATCCTGGCCGGATCACACGAGGGGCCCAGAGTATCTCCTGATCAGAGGGGCAAATCCCATCTTGCTCGACCATGTCTCGCAACATGGGTCTGGACAAACCCAAAACCTACCTTTGTAACTACCCAGTCACAGAGTAGCGTTTGGTCGGCCAAAGCAAGTCTGTCACCATCCCGAGTACATGCATTAGCTCAGGTGTTAGGACATAGAACGTATGTTGTACTAGAGACTAACAGATGACATATCGCTGTGTCTCATAGTTGGGTCTGTCCGACTCGGAACTTATCTCGACTCAGATCTGACCAGATCCTTCCGAGTCCATATTATCTGGTTAGCATCCAATGCTCCATGGCAAGTGAGACCGAGCCATCCACCGTGTCATATGCTAGTCTAGTCCGACGTGTGCCCACATGTCACTTGCGACTAGGGACAATTTAGGATGTATCATTCAACACAAGATCTCATAGACGTATCATTGATTACATCCAAGGACTATCATTATTCATAAACATATAGGAAATATCACCATACATGATTGCCTCTAGGGCATATCTCCAACAACTCGGGGGCTTGGCCGCGAACCCGATACGCCTAAGTTAAAAAACTAGTCCGAGTGGAGAGCAATCCTCCCACTCGGAGGCTTAGCTGTGAACCCGTTTCGCCTAAGTTAAAAAACTACGCCGAGTGGAGAGCAATCCTCCGACTCAGAGGCTTAGCTCTGACCCAGTACTCGCCTAAGTTAAAAAACCACTCCGGGTGGAGAGCAACCCTCTCACTCGGGGGCTTAGTCGCGAACCCAATTCGCCTAAGTTAAAAAACTACTCCGAGTGGAGAGCAATCGTCCCACTCGGAGGCTTAGCTGCGACCCTATACTCGCCTAAGTTAAAAAACCACTCTGAGTGGAGAGCAATCCTCCCACTTGGGGGCTTAGCAGTGACCATGTACTCGCCCAAGTTAAAAAACTACACCGAGTGGAGAGCAATCCTCCCACTCGAGGGCTTAGCAGCGACCCCGTACTCGCCTAAGTTAAAAAACTACTCCGAGTGGAGAGCAACCCTCTCACTCGGAGGCTTAGCTGCGGATCTGATTCGCCTAAGTTACAAAGATCCCCGAAGCTGTGTCACAAGTACAACGTCCGCTCCATCTTGATCTGCAAGGACGACGAGGTGCAAATCGAGCACAACACCTAGTGCTCGTACCTGTGGCCCTCTCGTCGGAGCTACTCACAAGTACACCGTCCGCTCCATCCTGACCTGCAAGGAGGACGAGGTGCAAATCGAGTACGACACCTAGTGCTCCTATTTGCGGCCCTCTCATTGGAGTTGTGTCACAATTACAACGTCTATTCCAAGTGAGAAATCAAGCTCTACTCAGAGTTAAGAGATTTAAAAGTGGTGAAGACAAAGCAACCATATTCACGGAAAAACCAAGTTCATATAAATCCAGAAAAGTTCAGAACCACAAACAGAAGTACTCAGGCGTCAGGCCCGAAAGGGTTTAACGGTTACAAAATCACTCGGTATTCTGAGGCAAAAAAAGGTGAGGCATTAAGTTTGTTCACTCGGTAGGAGTAGGGCTTGCTGGCTCGACGAAGCTGTCAAGGTCGATACCGTCTGCAATATGAGTGGCAGCATCGATGAAGGTCTCCATGAATGACTGGAATTGGAGCTTCTTGGTGTTGGCGACCTTCAGAGCCGCCAGCTTCTCTTCTTTGACCTCCTTGCAATGGACTCAGACCAGGGACAAAGCCACATCAGTGCCACAACAAGCAGACGACTTCTTCCACTCTTGGACTCGACCAGGGATTTCTTTGAGTCAAGTCATCAAGGACTCGAGATCATTCTGGAACGTCACTCAGGGCTAGAGCTCCGTGTCAATCCGTGACACCGCCACTTTCAGACGAGCATGATAATCCATAGCACTTGCAAGGAGAGACTCCAATCGTAGCATGTTCATTGCAACTTCATCCTTGACGGGGGAGTTTATGGGGTCCAGATCTGTCCTGATCCGCCCAGTCTCTTCCTCGAAGTCTTGACAAAATTCTGCACACCCGAAAAAATGGTGAGTCAGTAGTTATATGATGAGTCGACAGTTGCAAATCAGTCAGAGAAGCGAAAGTACCTTCAAGCATCAGGAACATCTTCTTGGTGATGTAACAACCTGGATTTTGTCCCTTTTCTTTTTCTTCTGATTTATTTGGTTTTTGCTCTGTTTTTCTTTTTGGAGTGGATCTGTGGCCTTACCACCTAGGAAATCATCCTCATTCCCCCTCCCAAGTGGCTCATCATTCAAAAAACCTTGCCAAGATCATGTCACTTCACTCCTTGACCAAACCCTAAAATCTTTTTCTAGGGAGTATTCCTTTTTCATTAAAGAAATAACCCTATCTGTCCTAGGTTGTGAAGCAACCTATATTTCTGTCCATCCAAAAATTCCCAAATAATTCTCGTAATTCCTTTGGGTCATATATAGCTCAAATGTGCCCAAACATTTCCATGGCCAGTTCAAAAATAATTCCCCAATATTCCTTTTTCTATTCTGCCATTAATGGCACTTTGTGAAGGAAGTGTCATTTATATTTTTCCTAGTGGATCCCAACCTTTTTGGGCATGCTTATATGTCCAAATAATTGCCTCATGCACAAGGTCAACTTTATTTGCATAGCCAATCTTCCTCAGTGAATTTTCAAAGTTTTTGTCAGACAGAAGGCTTTGTGAAGGAAGTACTAGCTAGGAGTATCCAAATAAGTTGAAATTTTGCAAACGCCTTAATGTGCTCATATTAACCCCCTCCACCCATTTTCAGCCTCAAATAATCATCTATGTGAGCACAGGAGCAAATCTTTGATTCTGGCAATATTTTCAGGTTGTGAAGCAAGTGTATTTTATATTGCTTCAAAACTCCTGATAAATTACCAGATCATTCTTATACCCATAAAACATCTCTCCACCCAATTTGGCATCATTTTATTGGTCATTTGATCACCAAAATTATTCCGAGTTTCTGGACAGAAATGATGTTTGTGAAGCAAGTGCCATTTTGGCTTGTCCATTTGGCATGAGCTTTTGACAGCATCTTTATATGTCCATATAATGAGGATTTGCCAAGTTGCATCCCATTCTATAACACCATGTGAGTTCATCATCCAAATCTTGATTCTGGACCAATTTTGGGGTTACACGGAAACTACATTAGTTTGTGCTCCATTATGCTCCAAAACCTCCAGGATCATAGTCCTTCCGTAGTTAATCGTCCCAGACAACTCCATTAACCCCAATCAAGTTCCTGTTGATCAGAAGTTCTCTGCCAAGTTTGCTGTAGTAAACTTCAGAGCTTAGTTACCATTTAACCATAGCACCCCAGATTAAGCCAATGCCTCATAAATGATCCATCATGGAAGAACTAGCTCCCAGACATAGTTTTCCATCCTCTACAGCCCTTCGCGTGCCATGTCATGTGGTGACCACGCAGCTGGCATACATATTTACGCGCTCTATGCGCTGTGGCGTGTCCAGAGCACCGTTTGTGCTTTGGCACCACTCCCCCTCGTCATCTTAGAGCTTGTGAGCATGTCTAGTGGCTGCATCTCATCGTGGCTGTTCCCGTGGACCCCTCTCCCCCTCCGGCAGCTTCCTCAATGACGCAAACCGCCACGTGCGCACGGGTGTACAGTGGTGTTTTGGCTCGGTTCGTCGCCGTCGTCATCCTCCCTGTGCTTCGTTGGCCTCCTCTGCCCCCGTGAGCTCTCCCCTGTGCTTCCTCCGTCGTCTACCTCCAAGCTAACCAGCATGGGCACGCGTCCGCGGCGCCGGACACACGTTCGCGGTGGTGCCAGCTCGGCGTTCCTCCCCTCTGCCTATTTAAGGCCTCCCCCGAGCCCTCTGAGCGCTCCAATCTCTCCCTCTCCCTCCCAGCAACCTCCTCGACCCATCCGTTCGACTCCAGAGCCCCCCATCGACTCGGTTGGCCGCCGCAGCCACGCTCCCTGATTGGCTCAAGCCGAAGCGCCTCTCGCACGTCTATCACTTCTAGTAGATCACCTAGCCACCAAAGCCTTCCCCGCAGCTCCCTGTTCATCGCTGGAGTCGCCAGGGTCTCATCTTCAAAATATGGACGGAGCCTCATCCGTTGCAGCCGCGGCTCCCCTCGACGCCAACCTCCCCGGTCTGTTTGGATGGTCCAGGGCGGCGCGGCTCGGCCTGCTGAGCACGCCGGTAGGTGGCACGGCATGGGTGGTGGAAGGAGCGGCCCGCAGTCATTGTCGGGGCGGCCGGCCTCGCCTCTGTTCTGCTCCGTCGGGTGAAAGAAGAAGAAGGCCAGGACGAGAGAGAGGTGGGGTGGGACCCGCATGTCAGCGTCCGAGCTCGCTGACCCCACCCTGCTGACGTGGATAAATGGACACGGCTTATGCCGTGTACGCTTTCATCCACCGAAAGCGTATTTCCTCGAGTGCGCGTTCTGTTTTTCCAGCCGAGGGTCTGTTTGTAATGATTTTGTTACAAACAATAGGTCCCTCACAGAAAAATTATCATAACTTCTTGATCCTAAATCCAAATCAGGCGAATCGAAAGCCTACTTCGTTGTTTCATCGAGCCTGTTATGGTGGAATCCTTTTCACCATGTTTTGACATTCTGAAATTTTCCATTATGCCCTTGCCCTTAATCAGCCCCCTTCAAGAGAGTACGATTTCCGGCAGTTCTTTCCGCGAGTTTCTCGCACTTTCTCCCAGTGATTTCTTCCACCCCTGGCAAGCCACACCCTCCATTTGCATCATTGTAATGCAGTGACATGGTTTAATCTATTTGAACTTGTTTAAAATATTGTTTTAGCTACATGACTCTGTGCATGGCTTTTTCTCGGAGTATTATTCTGATCTTGCTGTTGACATGCTATTGTTTGGATTACTAGGAGTTATGTTTGTAGTTAATGAGTATCATGTTGCCATTGGAGTATTAGTGGTTGGTATTATGATTATTTCCAGTATGGTATCTATTATTATATTTTGGAGTATTACTTTGGATATCATGCTACGGATTATTAGTGGTTAGTATGATTATTTTCATGATGCTAGTTGATGTTCTGTTGCCTGGAGTATTATTTTCGGAGATGGTGTTTACATGTGGATCTTAGCGGAATAGCTTTATTCTTGTTATTGGAGTAGTAGGATTATTTTTTTTCAGATTCATCATGATAGAAGTGTTATGCTCTCCTCAGAGTATTTTAATATGATGATGGTATGTTTTAGATTAATTGTTGGATATTGCTATGACTTGGATTACAGATTGACAGTTGATATAGGAGTTATAATTTTGGGGATAAATTAAGTCATTAAGTTAGTCAGGTGCCACCGAACCGGGATTTTCCAGTGCAAACCACATTTGCCTTTGTGGGAAGGCCCTAATGCTGTCTATTGTCGTGCCGCTGGCCGGTGCCTCCAAGGAGGGAAGGTTATGCACGGGCGCTACCCTTATCAGGTAGGACGGCATAAGCCTTGTGTGCCCGTAGCTGGTACTGAGATCTCTTGTCCCCGCTTGGGACCATGTTGTTTTGCCACGATGTGGCCGTTTTGGCACCACGGTGGCCGTTGGTGTCTGGGGTAGACACGGGGCCACCCATGACTTAGCCCAGTGGGGAGTTAGTCGGAGTGGTCAGGAGAGTGTCATGGCAGTAGATCGGTTTTGTTGGAATGAAGTTGGTCCACCAGAATGGGAGTGCGAGGCCATGGGTTCCGTGGTGTGGGTACAGTGCGCTACCTCTGTAGAGTGTTTGTGTTTAATCTATCGATAGCCGCGTCCTCGTTCATGGGCATAAGTTCATACTAGGTCACACCGTTCGATCAACACTCACATAACAGAATGACATATAGGTGATGTATATGTTGATATTGTGAGCTGTAATAGTTTGGCAGGATGATGATGATGATGTTGGGATGATCTTGAGAAGCATATAATTCAGTTTGTGATGTGGTCACGAGGTGATCATGTGGATGTTCCGTTTGTGATCTGTGAATGATCACTGTTCGGTTACGAGGTAACCTGTTGAACCCGGTGTGGTTCCGTTTGTGATCTGTGAATGATCACCGTTTGGTTACGAGGTAACCCGTTGAACCTGGTGTGGTTCCGTTTGTGATCCGTGAGTGATTACCGTTTTGTTTTGATCACGAGGTGATCGAGATGGTATATTCCTTGGCTGGTTAGCCAAGTGTGAGATGGTTCATGTGGTACTTGAGATCTGAGATGATGGCTTATCAGTATTCTAGTAGTTAATATCGTGATTATTAGTTGCTTCATTT
Source organism: Triticum aestivum (assembly GCF_018294505.1). Taxonomy (NCBI): domain Eukaryota; kingdom Viridiplantae; phylum Streptophyta; class Magnoliopsida; order Poales; family Poaceae; genus Triticum; species Triticum aestivum. The sequence goes on from NC_057795.1 coordinate 644,301,423, forward strand.
GGTAGCTGTTAATTTAATTAATCTGTTTAATGTTATGTTATTGTCTTGCCTTGATGTTTTTCGTTGTTGTGAGCTTGCAAGTAAATTCAATGAACTGACCTGGCGTGTTATGCCAGATTGCAGGTGATGCTGTGTTTGCTTGATTGCTTGTCGTGGTTTCCGTTCGTGCGAGCTAGATCATGTCCCAGCCAGAGTCCCTACAGAGTGGAGTTCACCACCTTCGTTGTGTTCCGCTGCTAGAACATTTCCGCTGCTCCGAGTTGTTCTGCTGCTAGCATAGAACAAGTGTACACAGGCGTAGTGTCGCCATGCTGATGTGAACCTTTGTAACATCAGACCTTTGTATTATTATTCTTGTAATAAGAGTTTGTTTGTTCTATACCAAGCAGTGCCGTATTCTAGAGACTTTTCCTCGATCTCTGGGCTGGAATACGGGGCATTCTGGTTTCTCTGAGATGGGGTGCCACATGCTTGGTATCAGAGTAGGTCTGGCTGTAGGACGCCCTAGTCAGCGCGAGTGGTAGAAACCGGTAGAAATCAGTAGTATAGAGTCTGGCTTGATGATTGCATTTGGTTGTTGCATTTGTTTGTTGCGTAGCATGCATTTATAATTATTATTTGTTGCTAACGGTTTATCTGGTGAGTGTACCTGGCCTCGGTTCGGATCCACTGTAGCTAAACCATTGCATTTATCCAGTTCCTTTTTCTTTCGGTGCTTGGTATCATTTCTGGCCCAGCAGAGTGATGCCAAGTGATCCCGACACTGTTTGCAAAAATGGTGCTTAGGTATCGCGCCGATGTCTTTCTTTCAGTTCCGTCTATCGTTTTGGTGATGGACCTGCCTCTATCCCGGATCGTTCTTTTATTTTGTCGTGTTGGCAACCCTTAATGATCTTAGTAATCAAGAAAGGGCAATGTCAGCAGCCTCAGTTTTCCCGCAATCCTATTTCTTGGACGAGTACAGATCTTTTTCCGTCGGCTTAAAAATAATGTGGTTGCGACCTTCGTGTCCCACTACATGATTACTGAGTGCATCCTCGCCTCCGAGCTAGTCCAAGTTGTTATCTGGCTAACCTAGCACTTTGTGTAGCGCTATTTCACCAATTCTTCCACACATTTATTCGTCCTCGTGCACATCGTCACAACATGCTAGATCGTAGAACCGGAGATCCCGCGAGATTTTTGTGCTTAAGTAGGCATGCATATTGTGTGACTAGCAGTAATATGTGACATTGATTGTTGTTGTGTGTTTTTGTTTAGTTGAGTTTTCTTTTGCTTCTTTCTGTTTGGGCCCCGGGGTTACATTATTTCCCCCCATAAAGAGTTGCTCATCCACCGACACCGGACTCGAAGAAGTAATAAGGAATTCAAATATTTGGAAGAAGCTCGGCTAAACATTATGGTCTACCCAGTCAGCTGCATTATGGTATTAAAATCTGCTCAGAATACCAATGATGTCTTGGATTGACTATCAGCATTGAGTCTACATCAGTACAAAATCCTCACAACAGTAATGATCCAGCCAGCAACAAGACAAGTCAGGTAGAAGATCAACAGTATATTTTTAGATAGAGGTATGGATCATATACAAAGTTTTGGCTCAGTAATGCATGATGCTTGAAATATGTTATCATCCAAAATAAAGTTAGAATGTGATATGCTCAAGGAAGACAGTCAAACCATTTTCTCATGCAAATAATCAGCCTCAGAATATTATGGGTGTGCGTATGGATTTCAGTCTGCATATCCGTATGAAGTTTTGGATATAACAAACCCAGTATTCTTCCACACGCTATTGGAAGAAATTTATGATGCAAGGCTCCTCAAATTTTCCTCAGCATGATATGTGAACAATTTTCGGTCCATGATACCTAGTCTTTCACAGCAAGACACCTTAGTAAAGGCTTCTGACAAATGGAAATGAAACTTTCTCAACAAGCAAACCCGAGGAGAAGCTTCTCAAGTACCAGACTCAGGCTTCTCCAGCACAATAATCAGACCAAGCTTCATGTGTAAGCTATAGAGCCTTCTTCTGCACGATACCCAGACAAAAGATTTGAGCAGAAGTTAACAAGTTCTCCTCAGTAAGCTAATCAGATGGCTTCTCTCGTTAGCCACCCAATCCGCGTCAGTACCACAATATTGCACCATCCTCAGAGATTATATGAAGAGTTGCCAATGTATGGTAGTACCGCTCAAGAACCAGACTCGCAATAATTTTGTCGGAGGTACAATTCAGTCAAAACATATGCCTACCGCAAGGATCGAGTGTTCGGTGGCATATCCTTCTTATATATGGTGAGCATGTATCACCGGTCATACAGTCACTTATACGAGATGCGGCAAGGATCCAACAGATATACCAAAGCAAAGTAAGGATCCCACAACCACACGAGTCAGGCAAAGGAAAATAAAGATGAGCAGAAATATATATCATGAATTACAAGGATCGACAATATCTGGGGATGACATCACAGACTCAACAGTCGTGACAATGGATACCAAAGTCATTATTCCCCCAACTGACAAGGAGATATTATAAAACCTTGTCACCTTCTTGTATTATTAGCCTCAGCAATGAGCTCCGTACAGCTATAAACCCCGGGTATATGTCATATGTGTGCGGGCCTAGGTCAGAAAAACAGGCACAAGGAATAATGTCAAAAATATTGCACTAATCACGTCCATGGTCATACAGAGAATCAAGGACATGTGTGGCCAAGTTATTTCAGTAAGATATCCTAACAAAGAAAACCATGACCGTAAAAAGGATGAGACTGACAGCAACGGGATTTTCACATCCTGCTGACCCGCTTGACATGGTTAGTGTGGAATATCCAAGTCTGTTCTGTCAGATCCAAGATTTCTTTTGCAACCTCAGCAGTCTGACCTCAGTGGTAGTTTAAAGCATATCACATCCTATTACCACAGATGGGTATACCGACCACATGAGAAAAATCAAAGGCCAAACAATCAGCTCAGACCCGGTATACTCACCGACGGACTCAAGTACGCGATCAGTCTGTCAGGAAAAGCATTTGTCCGTCAGCCTCTTGTCGGGCCAGTCTCAAGATGTAAATATTTGAGGTATGACACAACTATAACTCCATACACCATTACATTGCTCACGACAGAAGGCAGTCAAATCTTTGGTACATATCTCATGCTCGATCCAAAAAAATAAATCAAGATAAATCAGTGCCACCTATGAGAAGTCAGATCCCGTCAGAAGATGGCCATGATAATTCTCAGCATTTATTGAAACTAGAAGGCATGCATTTATTTGAAGCAACCCCATGACAGAAGTAAAAAGGTTTTCATGACTAAAGGAAAATCTATGCTCAGATCCATTGGATATCCTCGCAGATATGAGAAAATTCACATCAGTAAAAGGATTTGGTATGTGAGCAAAAACCCGTCAGAATTTGGGGAAAGGTGAAGCAAGACCACCCCAGAACAAGGTAAGTTGATCATCTTAAATTCATGGGGGAACAATAAATAAAGGAAAAAAGGATACCCGAGTTGGAAATGGTGTCCTCAAGTCATACTTGTTCCTAGAGCAACTAAATGTCGAGGACGAGATTTCTTTAAGGGGGTAAGGATTGTAACAGCCTAGATTTTGGCCCTTTTCTTTTTCTTCTGATTTATTTCATTTTTGCTCTGTTTTTGTTTTTAGAGTGGTTCTGTGGCCTTACCACCTGGGAAATCATCCTTTTCCGCCCTCCCAAGTGGCTCATAATTTTCAAAACCTTGCCAAGATCATGTCACTTCACTCCTTGACCAAACCCTAAAATCTTTTTCTAGGGAATACTCCTTTTTCATTAAAGAAATAACCGTATCTGCCCTAGGTTGTGAAGAACATATATTTCTGTCCATCCAAAAATCCCCAAATAATTCTCATAGTTCCTTTGGGTCATATATAGCTCAAATGTGCCCAAACATTTCCTTGGCCAATTCAAAAATAATTCCCCAATATTCCTTTTTCTATTCTGCCCTGAATGGCACTTTGTGAAGGAAGTGTCATTTATATTTTTCCTAATGGCTCCCAACCTTTTTTGGCATGTTTATATGTCCAAATAATTGCCTCATGCACAAGGTCAACTTTATTTGCCTAGCCAATCTTCCTCAGTGAATTTTCAAATTTTCTATCAGACAGAAGGCTTTGTGAAGGAAGTACTAGCTAGGAGTATCCAAATAAGTTAAAATTTTGCACACTCCTTAATGTGCTCATATTAACCCCCTCCACCCATTTTCAGACTCATACAATCATCTATGTGAGCACAGAAGTAAATCTTTGATTCTGGCAATATTTTCAGTTTGTGAAGCAAGTGTATTTCATATTGCTTCAAAAATCCTGATAAATTACCAGATCATTCTTATACCCATAAACCATATCTCCACCCAATTTGGCATCATTTCATTGGTCATTTGATCACAAAAATTATTCCGAGTTTCTGGACAGAAATGATGTTTGTGAAGCAAGTGCCATTTTGGCTTGTCCATTTGGCATGAGCTTTTAACAGTGTCTTTATATCTCCATATAATGAGGATTTGCCAAGTTGCATCCCATTATATAACACCATGTGAGTGCATCATCCAAATATTGATTCTGGACCAATTTTGGGGTTACACAGCGACTATATTAGTTTGTGCACCATTATGCTCCAAAACCTCCAGAATCATAGTCCTTCCATGGTTAATCATCCCAGACAACTGCATTGACCCCAATCAAGTTCCTGTTGATCCGCAGTTCCCTGCCAAGTTTGATGCAGTAAACTTCAGAGCTTAGTTACCATTTAACCATAGCACGATAGATCAAGCCAATGCCTCATAAATGATCCACCCTGGAAGGACTACCTCCCATACGTAGTTTTCCATCCTCTACTTCCCTCCCCGTGCCATGTCGTGTGGTGACCGCGTAGCTGGCATGCACATTTACGTGCTCTATGCGTTGTGGCGTGTCCAGAGCATAGTTTGTGCTTTGGCACCACTCCCCCTCATCATCTTAGAGCTTGTGAGCATGTCCAGTGGCCGCATCTCATCGTCGATGTTCCCATGGACCCCTCTCCCCCTCCGACACCTTCCTTACCGACGCAAACCGCCGCGTGCCCACGGGCATATAGTGGCGTTTTGGCTCGGTTCTCGCTGCCATCATCCTCCCAGTGCTCTGTTGGCCTCCTCTGCCCCGTGAGCTCTCCCCTGTGCTTCCTTCATCGTCTATCTCCGAGCTCGCGAGCGTGGGCACGCGTCCGCGGCACCGGACACGCGTCCTTCCCTCTGCCTATTTAAGGCCTCCCCCGAGCCCTCCGAGCCCTCCAAGCTCTCCCTCTCCCTCCTAGCAACCTCCCTGACCCATCCGTTCGACTCTAGAGCCCCCCATCGACTCGGTTGGTTGCCATGGCCGCCGCAGCCATGTTCCCCGATTGGCTCAAGCCGAAGCCCCTCTCGCCCGACTTTCACTTCTAGTAGATCACCTAGCCACCAAAGCCTCCCACCAACTCCCCGTTCGTCGCTGGAGTCACCAGGGTCTTTGATGTCTACTACACAACCTTCCTCTTGTAAATGTTGTTGGGCCTGCAAGTGCACAGGTTTGTAGGACAGTAGCAAATTTCCCTCAAGTGGATGACCTAAGGTTTATCAATCCGTAGGAGGCGTAGGATGAAGATGGTCTCTCTCAAACAACCCTGAAACCAAATAACAAAGAGTCTCTTGTGTCCCCAACACACCCAATACAATGGTAAATTGTATAGGTGCACTAGTTCGGCGAAGAGATGGTGATACAAGTGCAAAATATATAGTAGATAAAAGTAATTGTAATCTGAAATTATAAAAACAGCAAGGTAACAAGTGGTAAAAGTGAGCGTAAATGGTATTGCAATGATAGGAAACAAGGCCTAGGGTTCATACTTTCACTAGTGCAAGTTCTCTCAACAATAATAACATAGATAGATCATATAACAAGCCCTCAACATGCAACAAAGAGTCACTCCAAAGCCACTAATAGCGGAGAAAAAACGTAGAGATTATGGTAGGGTACGAAACCACCTCAAAGTTATTCTTTTGGATCGATCTATAAAAGAGTTCGTACTAGAATAACACCTTAATACACAAATCAACCAAAACCCTAATGTCACCTAGATACTCCATTGTCACCTCAAGTATCCGTGGGCATGATTATACACAATCTCAGATTCATCCAACCAACATAAAAGTACTTCAAAGAGTGCCCCAAAACTACTACTGGAGAGTCAAGAACGTGTGCCAACCCCTACGCATAGGTTCCCAATGTCACAAAACCCGCAAGTTGATCACCAAGACATACATCAAGTGTTCTCATAAAAAACTCAATCCGATAAGATAACTTCAAAGGGGAAACTCAATTCATCACAAGAGAGTAGAGGGGGAGAAACATCATAAGACACAACTACAATAGCAAAGCTCGGGATACATCAAGATCGTGCCATAGAGGGAACACGAGAGAGAACACGAGAGAGAGAGAGATCAAACACATAGCTACTGGTACATACCCTCGGCCTCGAGGGTGAACTACTCCCTCCTCGTGATGGATAGCGCCGGGATGATGAAGATGGCCTCCGGTGATGGGATCCCCCTCCGACAGGGTGCCGGAACAGGGTCCCGATTGGTTTTTGGTGGCTACAGAGGCTTGCGGCGGCGGAACTCCCGATCTATCTTCTGTTCTGGAAGTTTTAGGGTACGTGAGTATAAATGGGTGCAGGGGGTACGTCGGAGGAGCTACGGGGGCCCCACGAGGCAGGGGGGTGCGCCCAGGGGGGGAGGGGCTCCCCCACCCTCGTGGGCAGCCCTTATCTCCCCTGACGTGCACTCCAAGTTCCCTGGGTTGCTTTCCTTCCAAAAATAACTTCTCCAGTTGATTTCGTTCCGTTTTGACTCCGTCTGATATTCCTTTTCCTCGAAACACTGAAATAGGCATAAAACAGCAAATCTGGGCTGGGCCTCCGGTTAATAGGTTAGTCCCAAAAATAATATAAAAGTGGATAGTAAAGCCCAATATTGCCTAAAACAGTAGATAAAGTAGCATGGAGCAATCAAAAATTATAGATACGTTGGAGACGTATCAAGCATCCCCAAGCTTAATTCCTGCTCGTCCTCGAGTAGGTAAATGATAAAAAATAATTTTTGATGCGGAGTGATACTTTGGCATAATTTCAATGTAATTCTTCTTAATTGTGGTATGAATATTCAGATCTAAAAGATTCAAGACAAAAGTTCATATTGACATAAAAGCAATAATACTTCAAACATACAAATTAAAGGAATTGTGTCTTCTCAAAATAGCATGGTTAAAGAAAGTTATCCCTACAAAATCATATAGTCTGGCTATGCTCTATCTACATCACACAAAGTATTTGATCATGCACAACCCCGATGACGAGCCAAGCAGTTGTTTCATACTTTAGAAATCTCAAACTTTTTCAACTGTCACGCAATACATGAGCGTGAGCCATGGACATAGCACTAAAGGTGGAATAGAATGGTGGTGGTGGGGAAGACAAAAGGAGAAGATAGTATCACATCAACTAGGCGTATCAACGGGCTATGGAGATGCCCATCAATAGATATCAATGTGAGTGATTAGGGATTGCCATGCAACGGATGCACTAGAGCTATAAGTATATGAAAGCTCAACAAAGAAAACTAGTGGGGTGCATCCAACTTGCTTGCTCACGAAGACCTAGGGCACTTTTGAGGAAGCCCATCATTGGAATATACAAGCCAAGTTCTATAATGAAAAATTCCCACTAGTATATGAAAGTGACAACATATGAGACTCTCTATCATGAACATCATGGTGCTACTTTGAAGCACAAGTGTGGTAAAAGGATAGTAGCATTGTCCCTTCTCTCTTTTTCTCTCATATTTTTTTATTTGGGCCTCTTCTCTTTTTTTATGGCCACTCTTTTTTTTTTATATATTTCGTCCGGAGTCTCATCCCGACTTATGGGGGAATCATAGTCTCCATCATCCTTTCCTCACTAGGACAATGCTCTAATAATGATGATCATCACACTTTTATTTTTCTTACAACTCAACAATTACAACTTGATACTTAGAACAAAGTATGACTCTATATGAATGCCTTCGGCGGTGTACCGGGATATGCAATAAATCAAGAGCGACATATATGAAAATTATTAATGTGGCCTTGCCACAAATACAATGTCAACTACATGTTCATGCAAAGAGCAATATGACAAAAGTAATGTGTGTCATATGAACGGAACGGTGGAAAGTTGCATGGCAATATATCTCGGAATGGCTATGGAAATGCCATGATAGGTAGGTATGGTGGCTGTTTTGAGGAAGGTATATGGTGGGTGTATGATACCGGCGAAAAGTGCGCGGTATTAGAAAGGCTAGCAATGGTGGAAGGGTGAGAGTGCGTATAATCCATGGACTCAACATTAATCAAAAGAACTCATGCACTTGTTGCAAAAATTTAGAATTCATCAAAAACCAAAGCACTAAACGCATACTCCTAGGGGGATAGATTGGTAGGAAAAGACCATCGCTCGTCCCCGACTGCCACTCATAAGGAAGACAAAATAAATAAAATTGTGCTCCGACTTCATCACAAAGCGGTTCACCATACGTGCATGCTACGGGAATCACAAACTTCAACACAAGCATTCTTTAAATTCATAATCACCCCAACTAGCATTGCTTTAATATTATCACCTCCATATCTCAAAACAATTATCAAGCATCAAACTTATCTTGGTATTCAACGCACTCAAAAGAAAGTTTCACATATCTTGAATACCAAGTATATTAATGTGAAGCAAATTACCATGCTATTTACAACTCTCAAAATAATATAAGTGAAGCATGAGAGATCAATAGTTTCTTTAAAAAAAATCCACCACCATGCTCTAAAAGATATAAGTGAAGTACTAGAGCAAAAATTATCACGCTCAAAGGATATAAGTGAAGCACATAGAGTATTCTAGCAAATTATAATTTGTGTATGGCTCTCTCTCATTAAAGGATTTCAGATGTTGATACTTCATTCAAACATCAAGAAAAGCTAAATAAAACTACAATGCAAGGATAACACAACTCCAGTGAAGAAGCAAAAACTTAGGCTCAATCGATACTAACCAATAGTTGTTGAAGAAGAAAGGTGGGATGCCTACCGGGGAATCCCCAAGCTTGATCTTTTGTGTCTCCTTAATTCCTCTCATACAATGGTTTCTCTTTTTATCAAAATCTTCATTCACAACAAACTCAACAAGAACTCGTGAGATAGGTTAGTATAAACCAATGCAAAACCTTATCATTTCCTACTGTAACAAATCACTTCAATAAATATTCAACATTGAATACTAAATGCCTCTGCATATTTAATATTCCTATCCTCAAATAGAATCATTAAACAAGCAAACATATGCAAACAATGCAACCATAACAGCAATCTGTCAAAACAGTACAGTCTGTAAAGAATGCAAGAGTAACAATACTTCCCTGACTCCAAAAATTATGAACTAAAATTCCCACTGTAATAAATTTATCAGAGATTAATATGCAAAAATATTCAATGTTATACCATTCTCTTACTTTTCTAGGGAATTTTTGCAACAGCGGTAAACTTTCTGCTTTCAAACAGCAACATGTATACTAGAAAAATTAGCATGGCAAAGGCTATCCGTGACTTTTTATTGAAACTAAAGATGCAAAACAGTATTCTAACTAACAGCAAGCAAAAACTAACAAAATAAAATGACGCTGCAAGCAAAACACATATCATGTGGTGAATAAAAATATAGCTCCAAGAGAAGTTACCGATGAACGAAGACGAAAGAGGGGATGCCTTCCGGGGCATCCCAAAGCTTAGTTTCTTGGTTGTCCTTGAATTTTACCTTGGGGTGCCTTGCACATCCCCAAGCTTACTCTCTTTCCACTCCTTATTCCATAGTCCATCGAATCTTTACCCAAAACTTGAAAACTTCAACCACACAAAACTCAAAACAAAACTCGTAAGCTCCGTTAGTATAAGAAAATAAAACCACCACTTAGGTACTGTAACGAAATCATTCTAAATTCATATTGGTGTAATATCTACTGTACTCCAACTTATCTATGGTTCATACCACTTAATACTAGCCATAGATACATCAAAATAAGCAAACAACACAATGAAAACAGAATCTGTCAAAAACAGAACAGTCTGTAGTAATCTGTATAAAACGTATACTTCTGGAACCCCAAAAATTATGAAATAAATATCTGAACCTGAGAAATGTGTCTATTAATCATCTTCAAAAATAATAAACCTAAAAGCACTGTCCAGTAAAAAATGGCAGCTATTCTCGTGAGCGCTAAAGTTTCTGTTTTTCACAGCAAGATCATATAAACTTCACCCAAGTCTTCCCAAAGGTTCTACTTGGCACTTTATTGAAACAAAAGCTATAAAACATGATTAATACAGTAGCATAATCATGTGGACACAAAAAAACAGTAAGGATAAATATTGGGTTGTCTCCCAACAAGCGCTTTTCTTTAATGCCTTTTTAGCTAGGCATGATGATGACAATGATGCTCACATAAAAGATGAGAATTGAAACATAAAGAGAGCATCATGAAGCATATGACTAGCACATTTAAGTCTAACCCACTTCCTATGCATAGGGATTTTGTGAGCAAACAACTTATGGGAACAATAATCAACTAGCATAGGAAGGTAACACAAGCATAGCTTCAAGAATTTAAGCACATAGGGAGAAAACTTGATATTATTGCAATTCCTACAAGCATATGTTCTTCCCTCATAATAATTTTCAGTAGCATCATGAATGAAGTCAACAATATAACCAGCACCTAAAGCATTCTTTTCATGATCTACAAGCATAGAAAATTTACTATTCTCCACATAAGCAAATTTCTTCTCAGGAATAGTAGTGGGAGCAAACTCAACAAAATAACTATCATGTGATTGAAAATTAAGATCAAGATGACACGTTTCATGGTTATCATTATTCTTTAAAGCATACGTGTCATCACAATAATCATCATAGATAGGAGGCATGCTTTCATCATAGTAAATTTGCTCATCAAAGCTTGGGGGACAAAAATATCATCTCCATCAAACATAGATTCCCCAAGCTTGTGGCTTTGCATATCATTAGCGTCATGGATATTAAAAGAATCCGTACTAACAACATTGCAATCATGCTCATCAAATAAAAACATTCTATAGATTTCTTCTTATAGCACTTGAGCACAATTTTCTTTTCCATCATTCTCACAAAAGATATTAAAAAGATGAAGCGTATGAGACAAACTCAATTCCATTTTTTGGTAGTTTTCTTTTGTAAACTGAACTAGTGCTAAAACAAGAAACAGAAAGATTCGATTGCAAGATCTAAAGATATACCTTCAAGCGCTAACCTCCCCGGCAACGGTGCCAGAAAAGAGCTTGATGTCTACTACACAACCTTCCTCTTGTAGACGTTGTTGGGCCTGCAAGTGCACAGGTTTGTAGGACAGTAGCAAATTTCCCTCAAGTGGATGACCTAAGGTTTATCAATCCGCAGGAGGCGTAGGATGAAGATGGTCTCTCTCAAACAACCCTGCAACCAAATAACAAAGAGTCTCTTGTGTCCCCAACACACCCAATACAATGGTAAATTGTATAGGTGCACTAGTTCGGTGAAGAGATGGTGATACAAGTGCAAAATAGATAGTAGATAAAAGTAATTGTAATCTGAAATTGTAAAAACAGCAAGGTAACAAGTGGTAAAAGTGAGCGTAAACGATATTGCAATGATAGGAAACAAGGCCTAGGGTTCATACTTTCACTAGTGCAAGTTCTCTCAACAATAATAACATAGATAGATCATATAACAAGCCCTCAACATGCAACAAAGAGTCACTCCAAAGCCACTAATAGTGGAGAACAAACGTAGAGATTATGGTAGGGTACGAAACCACCTCAAAGTTATTCTTTCAGATCGATCTATAAAAGAGTTCGTACTAGAATAACACCTTAAGACACAAATCAACCAAAACCCCTAGATACTCCATTGTCACCTCAAGTATCTGTGGGCATGATTATACGATATGCATCACACAATCTCAGATTCATCCAACCAACATAAAAGTACTTCAAAGAGTGCCCCAAAGCTACTACCGGAGAGTCAAGAACGTGTGCCAGCCCCTATGCATAGGTTCCCAATGTCATGAAACCTGCAAGTTGATCACCAAGACATACATCAAGTGTTCTCATAAAAGACTCAATCTGATAAGATAACTTCAGAGGGGAAACTCAATTCATCACAAGAGAGTAGAGGGGGAGAAACATCAGAAGATCCAACTACAATAGCAAAGCTCGGGATACATCAAGATCGTGCCATAGAGGGAACACGAGAGAGAACACGAGAAAGAGAGATCAAACACATAGCTACTGGTACATACCCTCAGCCTCGAGGGTGAACTACTCCCTCCTCGTCATGGATAGCGCCGGGATGATGAAGATGGCCTCCGGTGATGGGATCCCCCTCCGGCAGGGTGCTGGAACAGGGTCCCAATTGGTTTTTGGTGGTTACACAGGCTTGCGGCGGCGGAACTCCCGATCTATCTTCTGTTCTAGAAGTTTTAGGGTACGTGAGTATATATGGGTGCAGGGGGTACGTCGGAGGAGTTACGGGGGCCCCACGAGGCAGGGGGGCGCGCCCCGGGGCGGGGTGCCCTCACCCTCATGGGCAGCCCTTATCTCCCCTGACGTGCACTCCAAGTTCTTTGGGTTGCTTTCCTTCCAAAAATAACTTCTCCAGTCGATTTCGTTCCGTTTTGACTCCGTCTGATATTTCTTTTCCTCGAAACACTGAAATAGGCATAAAACAGCAAATCTGGGCTGGGCCTCCGATTAAGAGGTTAGTCCCAAAAATAATATAAAAGTGGATAATAAAGCCCACTATTGCCTAAAACAGTAGATAAAGTAGCATGGAGCAAGCAAAAATTATAGATACGTTGAAGACGTATCAGTCTTGTATTCAAAATCTGGCCGGAGCCTCGTCCGCTGGAGCCGCGGCTCCCCTCGACGCCGACCTCCCCAGGCTATCTGGACGGTCCAGGGCGGCGCAGGTCGGCCTGCTGAGCATGCCGGTAGACGGCACGGCACGGGAGGTGGACGGAGCCACCGGCGCTCGTCGTCGGGGTGGCCGGCATCGCCTCTGTTCTGCTCCGTCGGGGGAAAGAAGAAGAAGGCCAGGAGGAGAGAGAGAGAGGCGGGGTGGGACCCGCGTGTCAGCATCCGAGCTCGCTGACCCCACCCTGCTGATGTGGATAAGTGGACACGGCTTTTGCCGTGTACGCTTTCATCCACCAGAAGCGTGTTTCCTCGAGTGCGCGTTCTGTTTTTCCAGCCGAGGGTCTGTTTGTGATGATTTTGTTACAAATAGGTCCCTGGCAGAAAAACTATCATAACTTATTGATCCTAACTCCAAATCAGGTGAATCGAAATCCTACTTCTTCATTTCGTCGAGCCCGTTCAGATGGAATCATTTTCACCATGTTTTGCCATTCCAAAAATGACTATTATACCCTTGCCCTTAATCAGCCCCCTTCGAGAGAGTACGATTTCCGGCAATTCTTTCCGCGAGTTTCTCGCACTTTCTCCCGTTGATTTCTTCCATCCCAGGCAATCCACACCCTCCATTTGTATCACTGTAATGCAGTGACATGGTTTAATCTATTTGTACTTGTTTAAAATATTGCTTTAGCTACATGACTCTGTGCTTGGCTTTTTCTCGGAGTATTATTCTGATCTTGCTGTTGCCATGCTATTGTATGGATTACTAGGAGTTATGTTTGTAGTTAATGAGTATCATGTTGCCATTGGAGTATTGGTGGTTAGTATTATGATTATTTCCAGGATGGTATTTGTTATTATATTTTGGAGTATTACTTTGGATATCATGCTGCCTTTGGATTATTAGTGGTTAGTATGATTATTTTCATGTTGCTAGTTGATGTTCTATTGCTTGGAGTATTATTTTCGGAGATGGTGTTTACATGTGGATCTTAGCGGAATAGCTTTATTCTTGTTATTGGAGTAGTAGGATTATTGTTTTCGGATTCATCATGATAGAAGTGTTATTCTATCCTCAGAGTATTTTAATATGATGATGGTATGCTTTAGATTAATTGTTGGATATTGCTATGACTTGGATTACAGTTTGATAGTTGATATCAAAGTTATATTTTTGGGGATAAATTCCGTCATTAAGTTGGTCAGGTGCCACCGAACCGGGCTTTTACAATGCAACCACATTTGCCTTTGTGGGAAGGCCCTAATGTGGTCTATTGTCGTGCCTCTCGCCGGTGCCTCCAACGAGGGAAGGTTATTCGCAGGCGCTTCCATGATCAGGTAGGATGACATAAGCCTTGTGTGCCCGTAGTTTTGAGATCTCTTGGTCCTGTTTGGGACCGTGTTGTGTTGCCATGATGTGGCCGTTTTGCCATGACGGTGGCCGTTGGTGTCTGGGGTAGACACGGGGCCAGCCATGACTTAGCCAAGTGGGGAGTTAGTCGGAGTGGCTGGGAGAGTGTCATGGCAGTAGATCGGTTTTGTCGGCACGCCGTTGCTCCACCCGAATGGGAGTGCGAGGCCATGGGTTTCGTGGTGTGGGTACAGTGCGCTACCTCTGCAGAGTGTGTGTTTAATCTATCGATAGCCGTGTCCTCGGTCATGGGCATAAGTTTGTACTAGGTCACACGGTTCGATCAACACTCACCTGACAGAATGACGTATAGGTGATGTATATGTTGATATTGTGAGCTGTAACAGTTTGGCAGGATGATGATGATGATGTTGGGATGATCTTGAGAACGATCATTCAGTTTGTGATGTGGTCATGAGGTGATCATGTGGATGTTCCGTTTGTGATCTGTGAATGATCACCGTTCGGTTACGAGGTAACCCGTTGAACCCGGTGTGGTTCCGTTTGTGATCTATGAATGATCACCGTTCGGTTATGAGGTAACCCGTTAAACCCGGTGTGGTTCTGTTTGTGATCAGTGAGTGATCACTGTTTTGTTTTGATCACGAGGTGATCGAGATGGTATATTGCTTGGCCGGTTAGCCAAGTGTGAGATGGTTCACGTGGTACTTGAGATCTGAGATGATGGCTTATTAGTATTCTAGTAGTTCATATCGTGATTATTAGTTGCTTCATTTGGTAGCTGTTAATTTAATTAATCTGATTAATGCTATGTTATTGTCTTGCCTTCATGTTTTTGGTTGTTGTGAGCTTGCAAGTACATTCAATGTACTGACCTGGCGTGTCATGCTAGATGGTAGGTGATGCCGTGTTTGCTTGATTGCTTGTCGTGGTTTCTGTTCGTGCGAGCTAGATCGTGTCCAGCCAGAGTCCTTGCAGAGTGGAGTTCACCACCTTCGTCGTTGTTCCGCTGCTAGAACATTTCCGCTACTCCGAGTTGTTCCGCTGCTAGCATAGAGCAATTATACGCATGTGTAGTGTCGCCATGCTGATGTGAACCTTTGTAACATCAGACCTTTGTATTATTCTTCTTGTAATCAGAGCTGATTTGTCCTATGTCAAGCAGTGCCGTATTCTAGAGACTTTTCCTCGATCTCTGGGCTGGAATACGGGGTGTTCCGGTATCTCTAAGCCGGGGTGCCATAGGCGAGTCCTCCCAGATAAGCCTCCAGTTCGTTCCTCTTTCTAGTGAGATCTCCGACCTTGTCAGACAGGGCCTCCTTGTCCTTCTTCAGCTGCACGACTTCTTTGTTGGCTTCGTTAATTGCAGTCTTCAACTGGGTGTTTTCCTCTTCCATATTGCCGACTGAAGCCAGCTTCTTTTCAGCAAGATCAGTTTTCTCTTGCGCCGTCCTCTGCGTTGCAGCAAGGTCGAGGTCCTTCTGCTCCAGAGCCTTCATTTTGACTAAGGAAATAACATTCTTCAGACGAGCCTGGAGTTAACGGTTTTCACTACGCACATATGTTCGAGTGGAGCCACTGGGATCAAAAGATAAAAAGGAAAAAATGATAAAGTGAACAGTTGGCGAGTTATTCTCCCATAGCATCTGCTTCATCCTAGGCCTTCTGAGGATTCTTCTTGGCCAGCTCCAGGTCGGGGTTGAGACTGATCTGCTTCCTCTCCAATTCAGCAAACTGGGCCCCGAGATCACAAGATTTATGCAGTCAACAAATAGGACACGTCAGTCGATAGAAACAAAGGTCAATCGCAACATAAAAGTGTTCTAAGACTACTGCCGAATCAAACATTCAATAGTAGTCTCGGGGACTACACCCAGTGGGTGCACTTGGTGTGCCCCCACTGGTCCGATTTCCCACTCGGCATGGTCTGCCCAGCACGAGTAATAAAAAATATATTCTTAGACCCCTGCTGACTGCCTGCAGTCGGCCGTGGTCTCGGGGACTACACCCAGTGGGTGCACTCAGTGTGCCTCCTGGTCTGGATCCCACTTGGCACGATCTGTCCAGATCGAGTGGAAGAACTGTAAAGAGACATTTGTTAAAGACCCTCACCGAATCAAACATTTGACGGCGGTCTCGGAGACTACACCCAGTGGGTGCACTCTGCGTGCCCCCACTGATTCAAAGATACACTCGACACGACCTGGTCGACTCAAGTGGAAGAACTATTCAGCAAAAGTTAAAGCACCCAGTGAGTGAATGGTTATAAAGTGCAGACTCATGATAGATGCACATAAAATGTTTCAAAACGCTCATCCACAGACATCTTATGGATAATAAAGCAGCAGTTTCCAAATACCATATCGTAACAGAGCAAAGATGCTGAAAGATCAGTCGGAAATAAACTGACCTTGGCATTGATCTGCAGAGCAGAGCTGGCATCATAGGCAGCCTTGCTAGCCTAGTGCACCACCTTCATGTGCTCCATCATAAAGCTTGCTTGGAGTATAGCTTCCTTAGCAGCGCCCACCGGGTCCTTTGGGACATGATGGGCAACAAAGAGCGGAGTTGGTGGAACAGTCGGAGCAGTTACAGGATCTGAGGCATGGAGTTGCAGAGACGGAGCAAGGACTTGAGCGATCAACATCGAAGGACGGTCAGTTGACACAGGATCAACAAAAGAAACAGAAGCCCGAATTGGATCTCTGGATTGCTGGATAACTGTTTCCGGTGCTGATGTCGACTGAGGTACGTTGCTGGCAGGCACTCTCCTGCTCAAAGTCCTGCCCTTTCTTCCCATAGTCTTCTGGGGCACTTATACATCATCGTTTGGAAGTTCAATGACATCTTCTGGTGCTGCACAAGACTCAACCATAAGAGTTCAGTCGACCGACAGTTTAACCGACAAAATAAGCACAAAATTGTAGAATTATACCCGCTTTGGAAGTGGCCGCATATTTTGTTTCCTCATCGTCTTGATCCTTGTCAATGTCCATGGAGGTCCCAGAAGTCACAACATTGAAAGAGTCAGAACCCACTCGGTCAAGCAGGAGAATGAGTCGACGATAACATAGAGAAAAACAAAACAATTATGCAAAAGCAACGTGAACACCCATCTTGATCTTGGGCAAGGCCTTCCAAGACTTTGAGGGGGCGACCTTGGGATGCTTGGCGACCCTTTCAGACGGTTCCGGAGATGAAGTCCGAGTGCGTTTTTGCACTTGTGTGCTTGGAGGAGCTGTCTTGTAACGCCCACCTACAAGGTCTTGAGACTGTTCGAATCAGCGTTCTGTGCGAGGTGGTGAGTCGACTTCTTCACTATCGTTCGAGTCATCACTGTCCTCCTCATCGTCGTCTGGGGATTGCCAGTCGACACTCTCATATGCGCTCTCCGTTCCCTCCTGGACTTGCTCCCTGTTTGGCATCAAGTACATCTCAGTATAAATCTGCAAGGAAAGAAGTTAAACAAACATCAATCAGATTCAAGGATAGTTGCAAATCAGAATGAAAAGACACTCGGTAACAAAGATCAGACCTTGTCCGACTCATTTTCGGCATCAAATGGTACAACTCTTCTAGACCCCTTGGGGTTAGGTTTGTTTCCAGTGATGCTCTGCAGCCACTGTGCCACCATCTCATTGGCGAGCTCCTGTTGGTGGACCCGAGCGGTGTCATTGGTGCCTGAGTACACCCACATTGGATGATCGCGAGCTTGGAGGGGCTAGATATGTCGACTGAGAAACACCTCCAACAAATTCATGCCAGTCACACCGTCACAGACCAATTGAACTACCCGCTCTACTAGCATGGACACGTCTACTTTCTCTACTGAAGTCACGGTCAATGAAGAGGGTTGGCGGACTCGATCCATGGTGAAGGGGGGAAGACCGGTGGACTAACCAGGGGTCGGAACATCTCGGCAGAAGAACCAGGTCGACTGCCATCCCCTAACCGACTCGGGAAGAGTCATAGGAGTAAAAGTACTCCTAACCCTCATCTAAATCCCTAAACCCCCAAAAATTTGGATCACGTGCGTCCTTTCATCACTCGGATTTGCCTTCTTCACAGTTTGGGAACGACAGGTGAAGATGTGTTCGAATAAACCCCAATGCAGTTGACAACCAAGAAGTTTTCACAGAGAGAGACATACGCAGCGAGATATGTGATAGTGTTGGGAGGGAAATGATGAAGTTGGGCACCAAAAAAGTTCAGGAAACCCCGGAAAAAGGATGCGGGGGCAGACTGAAACTACGGTCGACATGAGTTGCGAGGAGGACACACTCACCCTCATGCGGCTGAGGCTCGATCTTGTTCCCCGGCAACCTCCAAGATCCTTTAGCAATCAAGCCCGCTCTGTCTAGATCCTCCAAATCTTCTTTTCGGATCGTGGACCGAATCCAGTCCCCTTGGATCCAACCAGGCGGCAATCCATTCGTCGACGATGACCCCTGATTCGTCTTCTTTCCCTTTGCTGTCGCCGTCGCCATTGCCTTCTTCGCGCACTCCAGGGCCGCCATCTTGTCCTTAACCATTGCGGTGGACTGCAAGCAGGAGGGGTGGCGGCGTCAAGAGTGGAGGAGGACGTGGTGGGGAAGCAGAGGAAGAAGAAGGGGAATAAGACGCACTTCGTAATCACATCTGCCTCGACGCCTTTTATGGGCCTGCTTCCGAGTGGCTGACTCGTGGGCCCAAGCAATCCTGTGAAATCCCGTATGAGTCGCACGCCCGATACATGGCGAAAAAGATGGCACAAGAATCAAGGCACCCCTGTCTATCCACCCCGTTTACTGCGGTGCACTCTGTCTCGTGCGCTTCCCCAAAGTTTCGAATCCTGTGATATACGGGAACTGCAGAGTAACCAATCGCGCCGAAGATTTCGTACCATATCAATACTCGAAGATTGTCAGTATAGTTCACTCGACGACCTCTGAATCAATCAAGGCGACTGAAATAAAGTTCAAGTTTTAGCATGATTCCCAGGCTCAAGAAAAATGCCTACGAAGCATAAGAATCACGACGGGATCAACTTCAACCCTCTTTTCACTCAGACCTCAATCCATTTGGGGGCTAATGAAGATGCCATGGACCTAGGGTAGGGTCATAGGCCTGACCTAGATGCCCTACCTAAGGTCACTACCCTAGAATCAAGAACGTTAAAAGTATAACAAAAGACACTGACTGAAGTAACCTTGGAGTGCAATCCACTCGACCAATTATCTCACTCGGATACCCCAATTCCATTCGACCAAGATGAAGTCACTCGACCATGCAAGAAACCACTCGGAGTGTAGAAGACCTAGAGTCACCTAGGATGGCAACGGTTAGGCGTTCACTCTGTAGTCTTAAAGATGATTGATAGCTCTTTATAGCTGGCGTTACTAGTAATGCCCTGTCTTAATGTACACTGAACCATGTAATGGGGAAGGCTGGGGTCCTGGCGCACTCTATATAAGCCATCCCCTCCTCTGGCACAAGGGGTCGCACCCCCTGTAACACACACACATTCATATTCCAGTCGACCGCCTCAGGGCACCGAGATGTAGGGCTATTACCTCCTCCGAGAGGGGCCTGAACTCGTAAACTCGTGTGTACAACCTCGCCGTAGCTAGGGCCTTGCCTCCTCATACGTACCCCCTACTCTTACTGTCAGACTTAGTACCATGACACCTCCCACTGCTTTCCTCCCGCGCATAAACATGGAGGGGGGCGCAGCTAGGGCAGGAGCACAAGGAGGATTCTGCAGTTGTGGTTTTTGTCGTTGGTAAGAACGGTTCTTGCTAGAAGCCCGTAGAGCCACGTAAAACTTGCAACAACAAAGTAGATGACGTCTAACTTGTTCTTGCAAGGCATGTTGTGATGTGATATGGTCAAGATATGATGTCATATATATTGATGTATGAGATGATCATGTTTTGTAATATCGACAACCGGCAAGAGCCTTAGGGTTGTCTCTTAATTATTGTATGAAATGCAAGCGCCATGTAATTGATTTACTTTATCGCTATGCGTTAGCAATAGCTGTAGAAGCAATAGTTGGCGAGATGACCCTGGCACAACGATGGACATCAAGGTGTCGAGCCGGTGATGATGGAGATCATAACGATGCTTTGGAGATGGAGATCAAAAGCACAAGATGATGCTGGCCATATCATGTCACATATTTTGATTGCATGAGATGGCCATCTGGTTGCAACAACCAGAAAGAAGGAAGAAGGGGGAAAGGGGGGAGCAAAGCAACCGTGAGTACTCATCCAAAGTACTCGCAAGCATCAGATCTATACTAAGTATGCATTGGCATCAAATAGAAGGGTTGTATCTGTGGACTGAACTGCAGAATGCCAGAATAGAGGGGAAAACATATCCTATTGATACGTCTCCAACGTATCTACTTTTCCTAACACTTTTGCCCTTGTTTTGGACTCTAACTTGCATGATTTGGATGGAACTAACCCGAACTGACGCTTTTTTCAGAAGAATTGCCATGGTGTTATTTTTGTGCAGAAATAAAAGTTCTCAGAATGACCTGAAACTCCATGGAGTCACGTTTTGGAATTAATAAAAAACATTGGCGAAAGAATCAGCAGAGGGCGACCCACACCCTGTCCACGAGGGTGCAGGGCGCGCCCACCCCCTGGGGTGCGCTCCCTGCCTCGTGAGTCCCCTGGACCTCAACCGACCTCAACTCCAACTTTATATATTCACGTTCGGGGAGAAAAAAAAGAGAGAGAAGGATTCATCATGTTTTACAATATGGAGCCGCCGCCAAGCCCTAATCTTCCTCGGGAGGGCTAATCTGGAGTTCGTTCTGGGCTCCGAAGAGGGGAATCCGTCGCCATTGTCATCATCAACCATCCTACATCACCAATTTCATGATGCTCACCCCCGTGCGTGAGTAATCCCATCGTAGGCTTGCTGGAGGGTGATGGGTTGGATGAGATTTACCATGTAATCGAGTTAGTTTTGTTAGGGTTTGATCTCTAGTATCCATTATGTTCTAAGATTGATGTTGCTATGACTTTGCCATGCTTAATGCTTGTCACTAGGGCCCGAGTGCCATGATTTCAGATCTGAATCTATTATGTTTTCATTAATATATGTGATTTCTTGATCCTATCTTGCAAGTTACAGTCACCTACCATGTGTTATGATCCGGCAAACCCCGTAGTGACAATAGTCGGGACACTTCCCGGTGATGACCATAGTTCGAGGAGTTCATGTATTCACTAAGTGTTAATGCTTTGGTCCAGACTCTATTAAAAGGAGGCCTTAATATCCCCTAGTTTCCAATAGGACCCCGCTGCCACGGGAGGGTAGGACAAAAGATGTCTTGCAAGTTCTTTTCCATAAGCACGTATGACTATATTCGGAATACATGCCTACATTACATTGATGAACTGGAGCTAGTTCTGTGTCACTTCTACCTCTTAAGCATGCGTTGGTTTTCCCATGAAGAGGAAAGGGTGATGCAGCAAACTAGCGTAAGTATTTCCTTCAGTTTTGAGAACCAAGGTATCAATCCAGTAGGAGACGACACGCGAGTCACCTAGTACCTGCACAAACAATCAAGAACCTTGCAACCTATGCGATAAAGGGGTTGTCAATCCCTTCACTGTCACTCGCAAAAGTGAGACCTAATAAAGATAGTAAAGTAAATATTTTTGGTATTTTTGTTCTATAGATTGGAAAGTAAAGATTGCAAAATAGTAAACGATATGCAATGTAAATAAAAGAGATGTAATATAATAGAAAAGAGACCCAGGGGCCATAGGTTTCACTAGTGGCTTCTCTCAAGATAGCATGTATTACGGTGGGTGAACAAATTAATGTCGAGGAATTGATAGAAAAGTGCATAATTATGAAGACATCTAGGGCAATGGTCATGAACATACGCATCACGTCCGTGTCAAGTAGACCGAAATGATTCTGCATCTAATACTATTACTCCACACATTGACTGCTATCCAGCATGCATCTATAGTATTAAGTTCATAAGAACGGAGTAACACATTAAGCAAGATGACATGATGTAGAGGGATAAACTCAAGCAATATGATATAAACCCCATATTTTTATCCTCGATGGCAACACTACAATACATGCCTTTCTGCCCCTACTGTCACTAGGAAAGGACACCGCAAGATTGAACCCAAAGCTAAGCACTTCTCCCATTGCAAGAAAGATCAATCTAGTAGGCCAAACTAAGTCAATAATTCAAAGAGACTTGTAAAGATATCAAATCATGCATATAAGAATTCAGAGAAGAACCAAATAATATTCATAGATAATCAAGTTCATAAATCCACAATTCGTCGAATCTCGGCAAACACACCGCAAAAGAACATTACATCGAATAGATCTCCAAGAACATCGAGGAGAGCTTGGTATTGACAATCAAAGAGAGACAAGAAGCCATGTTGCTAATAAGTATCGACCCAAAGGTCTGTGGTAAACTACTCATGCTTCATCAGAGAGGCAATGGTGTTGATGTAGAAGCCCTCCACGATCGATTCCCCCTCCAGCATATCACCGAAAAAGGCCCCAAGATGGGATCTCACGGGTACAGAAGGTTGCGGCGGTGGAAAAGTGGTTTCGTGGCTCCCCCTGAAGTTTATAGTGTATAAGAGTATATATAGGCGAAAGAAGTACGTCGGTGGACCTACGAGGGGCCAAGGAGGGTGGGGGGCACGCCTACCCCCTGGGCGCGCCCTCCTGCTGTCGGTGTCAAAACTGGCGGATCTCAAGTAGGGGGTCCCGAAATTGTGCGCCTAAGGCTAATGGTAACAGGAGGTAGGGGACGCGATGTTTTACCCAGGTTTGGGCCCTCTCGATGGAGGTAATACCCTACTTCCTGCTTGATTGATCTTGTTGATATGAGTATTACAAGAGTTGATCTACCACGAGATCGTACAGGCTAAACCCTAGAAGCTAGCCTATGATTCTGATTGTTCTCGTCCTACGGACTAAACCCTCTAGTTTATATAGACACCGGAGGGGGATAGGGTTACACAGAGTTAGTTACAGAGAAGGAAATCTACATATCCGAATATCCAAGCTTGCATTCCACGCAAAGGAGAGTCCCATCCAGAAACGGGACGAAGTCTTCAATCTTGTATCTTCATAGTCCAACAGTCCGGCCAAAGTATATAGTCTGGCTGTCCGAGGACCCCTTAATCCAGGACTCCCTCAGTAGCCCCTGAACCAGGCATCAATGAAGATGAGTTCGGCGCGCAGATTGTCTTCGGCATTGCAAGGCGGGTTCCTTCTCTGAATACTCCGTAGAAGATTTAGAACACAAGGATCGTGTCCGGTTCTGCAAAACAAATCCCACATCCCACAGTAGAGAGTATAATATTCCACAAATCTAATCTGCTGACAGCTTTTTACGACATCACACCACGGTCCGGTCATTATTCGAACCGTTTTTCACAACCAGCCACTACACGTATTGCGAGGCAATTTTATCGGCACATCTTGTCGAAGCAGAGATCATGTACCCCTTATCACGGGATTCTCATTAATACGGGTGTGGGTAACCCAACCGTTTTTGTTTAATATGACTCTTCCATTTTAGGCAAGTCCCAAACGGTCTTGCGGGGGACGCTTGATATTCGTCCTCTTTATAAAGGGGCCAAGGCCTGTCCTTTTCTTCCCATGCTTGATTCTTCCCCTCCCGCACCTCGAGTTCCAACACCCAAGGCTCAAGCTAAAGCACTTCGGCCCTTCGACCATGTCCGGATCCAATCTTCAAGGCCGGTGGATGGCTTCCTCTGCCACAAAGGAGGACATCCGGAAGCTTAGGGAGGCCAGGTACGTCACCGCCGAAATCCCGCACAGGCTGCCTGCTCAAGGGCAGGTCATCCCCACTCCCAAACCACTAGTAGAAAAAGGGCCTATAGTCCCGGTTGGTGAGGGCCTTTAGTCCTGGTTCATGAACCGAGACTAAAGGGTCGGTACTAATGCCCTGACCCCTTTAGTCCCGGTTCAATCCAGAACCGGGACAGAAGGGCCTCCACGTGGCCTGTCCGCTGAGCCCAGGCAGGAGGGCCTTTGGTCCCGGTTGGTGGCACCAACCGGGACCAATAGGCATCCACGCGTCAGCATTTATGTGGCTGGGGTTTTTGTTTTTTGTTTTTGAAAGGGGGGGGGTTTGGGGGGTTTTGGGGGGTTAATTTAGGTGTTTCATATATTGTGCTATAGCTAGCTAATTAATAGAGAGAAGTGTCCTCTCTTTTGTCCGTGCTTGGTCGACGCTACGTACCATACATACGTATAGAGAGGACTAGCTAGACACGCTAGCTAGCTAGTAAGCAAACAGAAGATCGTCATGAACATATATGCATACAGAGAGAAGTGATATCGACCACCTCTCCTTCTCCGAGAGATTGGTCGAACAACAAGTTCTCGTATATCTACCGGCTACATATATACAATAATTATCTTTTACAAATATATAATCTCCTAACATACGGACGCGTGGTCCACATAGTATTCTCCGTCTTCAGCGATCACGTGGTCAAGAAAGAATGCCGCCAATTCCTCTTGAATTGCTCGCATGCGATCTGGTGCTAGGAGTTCATCCCGCATCCGAAACATCTAATTTTAAGAAGGGGGTCAATACATATATATATATGAATGAATGAAAGTCAACACAAATGATGGTAATAAAATAAAATTGTGAATATTCTTATTTACGCACTTCATATTGTTTGTCGGAGTAGCCCCGCTCACAGGTCGTGTGGCGGATGGACTCGCAAATGTAGTATCCACAGAAATCATTCCCTTGTTCCTGCCACAACCACTTTACAAGAAATAGAGGTCAATCAAACTGATAATTAGCAAGCATGCTAAATGGTATTGATGAAACTAGCGCTTGAATCACTAGGAGATGCGTGGAATATGCTACTATATAGTACTTACTTTCGGGTGCCTAAATTGCAGGTTCTTCGGTAGTCCCGGAGCTTTTTTGGTGAATTTTCTCCAAGCCCTGCCATACAAAGAAAACAATTACTTGATATCAGAAATGAACAAAGTTGCTGATATGGTGGATAATGATCGATTTAACTTACTTCTCGAGCAGTTCAGTCATGTCCGCATACTCCTTGGGATCTTTTCGCTTCGAGTCTAAGACAGTTACTACTCCCTTCTCAAGCTTAATCTCTAGGAGAATATAGTGGTACCTGCGCACACATGCATAACTCATCAATATTACATTACTATAACCTGGACTAATAAGGAAACCGAATATGCCACAAGACAGTAACACTTACTCGAAGTTGTAAGGAATGAGTATTATATCTTTGTGTTCATTTATTTCCAACGATCGTAGCAAGTTGGCCTCAGTTTCTTGGGCACGATATTTAACCTCAGTTGCATATATGAGATACGTGCTAATGAACCCAATATCTCCCACTTGTCTTTTCTTCAATTCGGCGATCTTCAATCTGCATAATATAGTGAGGATAATTATAAATACATGCAATGAAAGGGCTGAGTTATATAGAGAGACTTAATGACAGAAGTAGTACTACTTACAGACAATAGCAGGTGACCGTTGATTTATCGATGGCCAATTGATTGAAAAACTGATAGAAATCCTCAAATGGAATAGGCAACAGTTCAATTCCATGGAGGTCATGCTCCTTTTTAACTCTCACATACAAAGTACTCCTTCCATCAGACTCTTTGCAGGTTTTCATGTACCAATCATGCAATCTTCGCATCATCGTTGATAGAGAACTTTCATCTTTGACGAGAGGCTTCCCGTACTCGTATCTTTGTATCTGCACCTCCAAGAAATCATAATGTACATCGTCGGGCAGGTAATCTGCAGGATTGCCATAACCGGGCACCATCCTCGGATCGACGATGTCGCTAGCAGGCACCTTGAGCGGGGGGCACGATTGCTTCGCTTGTTCGCCGAGCTGGGCAATTTGTTTCCCAGCTCGTCATTCTTTCATCCTTTGATCACTTTTAGTACTTCCCGACCTCTCCGCTTCGGCAAATGCCTTTCCAATAATGCGCTCATAGTTGCCTTTCGGCGGAGACTTGGGTGGTTTTGTCAGGGCAGCCAGAGTGCGCTTCGCTTTCACCGGATCTACCTTCTCCTCCGGAGGTGGATGTCTCTTTGCTTGCAACCCTTGAAACCAGTCATCCACTTCGGTCTGCGCGATCTTCGCGTTTTCCTCCTCGCTCCTCTCGTATGGTAACTTCTCTGGAGTCTTCAGAGAAGGACCAAATCTGTATCTCCTCCCGCCTTTGGTTGTACTGCTAGACGCCGGCAGAGCAGACGGAGCGGATGTCTTCTTTCCTTGCTTACGAGGCGGAGGAGAAGGACTACGACGCGCCGGAGCAGCCGGAGCGGCGGCGGGTCTCTTCCGCCTTTGCTGACGAGGCGGAGAAGGAGGAGGCTGGCTGCTCGGGCGCGCCGGCACAGGCGGAGAAGGAGGCGGAGTGCCGCCACGCGCTGGAGAAGGAGCCGGCCGAGTGCCCTGATCGTCACTCGCCGGAGGAGGAGGCGGAGTGCCCTGACTCGCCGGAGGAGGAGGAGGAGGCGGAGGCGTCCAGTTCGTAAGGTTGATGAGATCCTTCCGCCATAGGCATGGAGTCTTCAGAGCAGAACCCAGCCGATACTCCCCTTCACCGGTAGGGTGGTCAAGCCGGAGGTCCTCAAATCCCTCCGTTATTTCATCGACCATCACCTTAGCATATCCTTCGGGAATCGGCCGGCAGTGAAAAGTTGAGTCGGGTTTAGTAGGATAAACTGAGCCAACAGCCGCCTTGACCTTCAAATTGCTCCATTGCGCCATAAGGTGGCAATTTTCAGCATCCGTGATAGCATCCACGGGATAGCTGGCAGGAGCCGTCAAGGAATGCTCTCGCTGAAGCAGCTCGGTGGAAGCCACGCTGCTTCTCCGCTGAGATGGCGAGGTAGCTTCGGGGGAAGCTTCGGCAGGTCGTTTGCTGCGATCTGCTCCTCGTTCCTCTAGCCCCATTACCCTTTCGTGCAGCGCCTGCAGTTGGCTCTGCTCCAGTTTCTTCCTCCTCTCCTGGGTTTTGTAACCCCCTGCGTCCGGAAATCCAGCCTTCCACGAAACGGAGCCTGGCGTGCCTCGTGTCCGTCCAGGGTGCTCAGGATTGCCGAGGGCCATTGTGAGCTCGTCCTTCTCCCTGTCTGGAACAAACGTCCCTTGCTGCGCTGCTTCGATATATTGCTAAAGCCTCTTGACTGGTATGTCCAATTGTTCGTCCATCCAAATGCACTTCCCTGTTATAGGGTCCAAGGATCCGCCGGCCCCAAAGAACCAAGTACGGCAACGGTCTGGCCAGTTCATTGTCTCTGGTTCGATCCCTTTATCATGCAGATCATTCTCAGCCTTGGCCCACTTAGGCCGGGCTAAGAGGTAGCCACCTGACCCCGTGCGATGGTGAAGCTTCTTCTTTGCAGCATTTCTCTTGTTTGTCGCCGACATCTTTTTACTCTTTTTCGATGTCTTGTGGGCCACAAATGCGGGCCAGTCATCTCTGATCTTCTCATATTTGCCCTTGAATTCTGGTGTCTTATTTTTTTAAACATACCTATTGAGGTCTTTCTTCCAATTCCTGAATAGGTCTGCCATCTTCTTTAGAGCAAAAGACTTGATTAATGGCTCTATAACTGGCTTCTCCGGATCATTCTCCGGCGGTAGGGTGAAATTTGACTTCAGCTCAGTCCAAAGATCATTTTTCCGCATATCATTGACATAAGACACCTCAGGGTCTTCGTTCTTAGGCTTATACCATTGGTGGATGCTGATCGGGATCTTGTCCCTAACCAGAACCCCGCACTGAGCAACAAATGCCTTCTTTGTCCGGTCGGGTTCAATCGGTTGGCCGTCCCGCGCGATTTGTATGATCTCAAACTTTTCATCCGAGATCAACTTTTTCTTCGGGCCTCGTCTCTTTACCGAAGTTGTGCTCGATCCGGAGGGCTAGAAAAAAGAACAAAGACGAGAGTTAATTAATATGTGTAGATATATACCAAAACAATGAATGCATCAATTAGCTAGTCAGCACAGGCTTAACTAATATATATACCTGGCCGGACTCGGTTTGGTGATCACCGGAGCCGTCCTCACGGTCTACTTCTTCACCCTCTCCTTCTTGCACCGGCATTGGGTCATCGGAGCCATGTAAATAGCCAGCTGCTTCTTCACCCTCTCCTTCCAGACCATCGTTGTCGTTGAGAAACATCAATGAGCAAACGACATCACTTCCTTGTGCGATTATGTCCCTCAACAACGCATCTTGTGCTTCATCTCGGGGGGTCTCCATAGTTTCTACAAATATTTACAACATGGCAATTATTATTCAAACATGACAGATATGGATATATTAGTGGCAAACGTAGAACTAGCTAGCTAATCACAATAAGGAATCATATTAGTGGCCTCGACGCTGCTTCTATAGGGTTTGGGGTGGCCTCGACAACGCTTCAAGGATTAGGGGGTGGCCTCGAGAATGCTTCAAGCTAGGAGGGGGTAATATCGACCCCCCCCACGTGTTGAAGCTATCGGGAGGGGGTTGGCGTTGAACACTGCATCTATGTCCCACAAGTGACGTGGGGATCGACGCCCGCGGTAGGGTAGAGGGTCGTGGATCGCCGAGCGGTCGAGGCTCAAGGGGTCGAAGATCGCCGAGGGGTCGGGAGGTTGCCTAGTGTGAAAGGATTCAACAAAACCATGTCTTCATCATTAGGCGAAAGTAACAGGTGCATGATGGTACGAAGCTCTCCAAAGTTATTTTGGAACGGAGTCCCAGATAGGATAATTCGCTTTTTAGTACAAAGTTCAGCAAGAACCTTCCGAATATCGTTATTTGAAAGGCCTTTGCTGAGATTCGTACAAAAAGGCAAATTATCCTATCCGGGACTCCATTCCAGAATAACTTTGGAGGACTTCGTACCATCATGCCATGGTTACTTCCGGCTAATGATGAAGCCATGGATTTCTTCAATACTTTGACACTATAGGAACCCTCGACCCTGAAACCTTCGACCCTTGACCCCTTAACGACCCTCGACCCTCTACCCTAGTTCCCGACCCTCGACCCCTCGGCGATCCTCGACACCCTCGTTATATCGACAACGACGCAACATACATATACATGGGAAAATAATGTTATCAAGGAGGGGGTATCGGTACCCCCCCCCTCGTGTCAAAGTTTCTTCTTTCTCCTCTATTCCTTTCTTTCTTCTTCTCCTCTTCTTTTTCTTCTTATCCCTCGAGAAAGGAAAATAAGGAAAAAGGAAGAAAATAGGAAGAAGGAAGAAGGAAGAAGAAGAAAAAATAAAGAGGAGAAGAAGAAAACAATAGAGGAGAAAGAAGAAAAAATAGAATTTTTTTTCTATTTTTCTTCTTCTCCTCTATTCCTTTCTTCTTCTCCTCTTCTTTTTCTTCTTTTTTCTTCTTCTTATTTATTTCTCCTATTCTTCCTCTCCCCTCTTCTTCTCCTTTCTTCCTCTTCTTATTTCCTTTTTCCTCTCATTCTTTTTCTTCTTCTTCCTTTCTTAAAAATACATGAAGTAGTATTGCTTGTTTTTTTAAATAATGATCAAATACATTTTTCTTTCATATGAACATACATACATACATTTTCTTTGCATATGACCATACATACATTTTTCTTTGCATATGACCATTCATACATTTTCTTTGCATATGCTTTGCATATAAACATACATACATATGAACATACATACCTACATATAAACATAACATACATACACAAAAAATTCTAAAAATCTGGCTAAAAAATTATATGAAAAAAAGCATACATCATCCATCCATCCATATAATGAACATATACATCATCCATCCATCCATATAATCAACATATGCATATGAAAAAAATTATATGAAAAAATTATATGAAGAGGATCGAGAGGGGACAGGGAGGAAAGGGGGTCGCCGGAGCCGGACCGAACGGGGAGGAGGGGCGGCGTCGAGGCAGGGGCGGCAGTGGGGGCGGACGCCGGCGACGACGACAATGGTGGGGGCGGGCCGGGGCGCAGGGGCGCGGGCGTGCGTGCTCGGGGACGGGGCAAGGGCACGGGGCGGTGGCCGGCGTGGGCTCGGGCGCGGGGCAGGGGCACGGGGAGACGGGGATGGCGGCCGGCGGCGGCGACGGCGACGAGGAGCGCGCGAGCGATTTGGGCAGCCTGGCGGCGGGGGTAACAGGCTAGGGAGGCGAGGGAGATGTGAAATTTTCACAAGTCCTGGTTATATAGCAAGGGCATTGGTCCCGGTTCGTGGCACCAACCGGGACTAATGCCCCCCTTTAGTCCCGGTTGGTGCCACCAACCGGGACCAAAGGCCAATTTTCAGCAGCCCAAAGGGCGAGAAGCGGCGGCCTTTGGTCCCGGTTGGTGGCACCAACCGGGACTAAAGGGGGGCATTAGTCCCGGTTGGTGCCACCAACCGGGACCAAAGGCCTTGTGCTGCCCCGCGCCGACAAGTTTAGTCCCACCTCACTAGTTGAGAGAGCTCGAGTGTGGTTTATAAGCGCTGTTGCGCCCACCCACTCGAGCTCCTCTCAACTGCAGGCTTTCGGGCCTAACCGTGCTATCTCTTCCTGTGGGCCTACTGGGCCTCCCGCGGGCCTGAATCCTGGCCCATGGTAGGGTTTCTAGTCGTATTCAGGCCGTGGGGGCCCAGTAGGTGGCACTTTTTTTTGTTTTCTTTGTTGCTTTATTTATTTTATTTTGTTTCTACTTACAACAAAATACTTATTGTTGCTATTTTTATTTTTTTCCAGTTTTTTGGTTTTGCTTTCTGCATTATTTATTTTTTGTTGTTTTTTGCTTTATTTTTTAATTCTTTTTGCTTTTAGTTTTAGAAAAATTATAAACTTTCTGTTAGTGCCATTAGTTTTCAAATTTGAAAACACTTTTTTTGTTTTCTTTGTTGCTTTATATATTTTATTTTGTTTGTACTTACAACAAAATACTTATTGTTGCTATTTTTATTTTTTTTTCAAGTTTTTTGTTTTGTTTTCTGCATTATTTTTTTTCTTTTGGTTTTTTGCTTTATTTTTTAATTCTTTTTGCTTTTAGGTCAGCAAAATTATAAACTTTCTGTTTGTGCCATTAGTTTTCAAATTTGAAAACACTTTTTTGCTTTATTTATTTATTTTATTTTGTTTCTACTTACAACAAAATACTTATTGTTGCTATTTTTATTTTTTTTCAAGTTTTTTTGTTTTGTTTTCTGCATTATTTATTTTCTTTTGGTTTTTTGCTTTATTTTTTAATTCTTTTTGCTTTTAGGTCAGCAAAATTATAAACTTTCTGTTTGTGCCATTAGTTTTCTTTGAAATTTGTGTGAATCACAAGTTTGTGAGCTCAACAAGGCGTGTAGAGGGACGGGCTTATAAACCGGTGTGAGCGCCCTTCGGTTGGCGAGGTTTTCAAATTCATAGTTTTCAAATGAACTCTGAAAAAGTTGGCATAGCATGTGCATGTACAAAACGGACAATGGTATCATACTCGTCTGTTACAAAGTTGGCATGGTATCATCATAATAGTTGCGGGAGAAAGTCTTCACTTTTTCTTCGCTTGTGTCGTTTGCTTATTGCGCCGTAACCATGGATAATCTTCATCGTTTATCAGGATGCTTGGGTCAGCCTTGACTTTGAAGGGGGGAATTTCATGAAACTTTTCATACTCTTCAGACATGTCTGTCTTGCCCTCCACTCCCAGGATGTCCCTTTTTCCTGAAAGAACTATGTGGCGCTTTGGCTCATTGTATGATGTATTCGCTTCCTTATCTTTTCTTTTCCTCGGTCTGGTAGACATGTCCTTCACATAGATAACCTGTGCCACATCATTGGCTAGGACGAACGGTTCGTCAGTGTACCCAAGATTTTTCAGATCCACTGTTGTCATTCCGTACTGTGGGTCTACCTGTACCCCGCCTCCTGACAGATTGACCCACTTGCACTTAAACAAAGGGACCTTAAAATCTACTCCGTAGTCAAGTTCCCATATGTCTACTATGTAACCATAATATGTGTCATTTCCCTTGTCGGTTGCTGCATCAAAGCGGACACCGCTGTTTTGGTTGGTGCTCTTTTCATCTTGGTCAATCGTGTAAAATGTATTCCCATTTATCTCGTATCCTTTCCAAATCATTACAGTCGAAGATGGTCCCCTGGACAACAAGTAAAGCTCATCACAAACAGTGCTGTCACCTCTGAGACGTGTTTCCAACCAACTGCTGAAAGTCCTGATGTGTTCACATGTAATCCAGTCGTCGCACTGCTCCGGGTGTTTGGAGCGCAGACTGTTCTTGTGTTCATCGACATACGGGGTCACCAAGGTAGAGTTCTGTAGAACTGTGTAGTGTGCTTGAGACCAAGAATATCCGTCCCTGCATATTATTGAGTCCCTTCCAAGCGTGCCTTTTCCAGTCAGTCTCCCCTCATACCGCGATTTAGGGAGACCTATCTTCTTAAGGCCAGGAATGAAGTCAACACAAAACCCGATGACATCCTCTGTTTGATGGCCCATGGAGATGCTTCCTTCTGGCCTAGCGCGGTTACGAACATATTTCTTTAGGACTCCCATGAACCTCTCAAAGGGGTACATATTGTGTAGAAATACGGGCCCCAGAATGACAATCTCGTCGACTAGATGAACTAGGACGTGCGTCATGATATTGAAGAAGGATGGTGGGAACACCAGCTCGAAACTGACAAGACATTGCGCCACATCACTCCTTAGCGTTGGTACGATATCTGGATCGATCACCTTCTGAGATATTGCATTGAGGAATGCACATAGCTTCACAATGGCTAATCGGACGTTTTCCGGTAGAAGCCCCCTCAATGCAACCGGAAGCAGTTGCGTCATAATCACGTGGCAGTCATGAGACTTTAGGTTCTGGAACTTTTTCTCTGGCATATTTATTATTCCCTTTATATTCGACGAGAAGCCAGTCGGGACCTTCATACTGAGCAGGCATTGAAAGAATATTTCTTTCTCTTCTTTCGTAAGAGCGTAGCTGGCAGGACCTTCATACTGCTTCGGAGGCATGCCCTCTTTTTCGTGCAAGCGTTGCAGGTCCTCTCGTGCCTCAGGTGTATCTTTTGTCTTCCCATACACGCCCAAGAAGCCTAGCAGGTTCACGCAAAGGTTCTTCGTCACGTGCATCACGTCGATCGAAGAGCGGACCTCTAGGTCTTTCCAGTAGGGTAGGTCCCAAAATATAGATTTCTTCTTCCACATGGGTGCGTGATTCTCAGCGTCATTCGGAACAGCTAGTCCGCCGGGACCCTTTCCAAAGATTACGTGTAAATCATTGACCATAGCAAGTACGTGATCACCGGTACGCATCGCGGGCTTCTTCCGGTGATCTGCCTTGCCTTTGAAATGCTTGCCTTTCTTTCGACATTGATGGTTGGTCGGAAGAAATCGACGATGGCCCAGGTACACATTCTTCCTGCAGCTTCCCAGGTATATACTATCGGTGTCAAGTAAACAGTGCGTGCATGCGTGGTATCCCTTGTTTGTCTGTCCTGAAAGGTTACTGAGAGCGGGCCAATCGTTGATGGTCACGAACAGCAACGCCTTTAGGTCAAATTCCTCCTTTTTGTGCTCATCCCACGTACGTACACCGTTTCCATTCCACAGCTGTAAAAGTTCTTCAACTAATGGCCTTAGGTACACATCAATGTCGTTGCCGGGTTGCTTAGGGCCTTGGATGAGAACTGGCATCATAATGAACTTCCGCTTCATGCACATCCAAGGAGGAAGGTTATACATACATAGAGTCACGGGCCAGGTGCTGTGATTGCTGCTCTGCTCCCCGAAAGGATTAATGCCATCCGCGCTTAAAGCAAACCATACGTTCCTTGGGTCCTTTGCAAACTCATCCCAGTATTTTCTCTCAATTTTTCTCCACTGCGACCCGTCAGCGGGTGCTCTCAACTTCCCGTCTTTCTTACGGTCCTCACTGTGCCATCGCATCAACTTGGCATGCTCTCCGTTTCTGAACAGACGTTTCAACCGTGGTATTATAGGAGCATACCACATCACCTTCGCAGGAACCCTCTTCCTGGGAGGCTCGCCGTCAACATCACCAGGGTCATCTCGTCTGATCTTATACCGCAATGCACCGCATACCGGGCATGCGTTCAGATCCTTGTAGGCACCGCGGTAGAGGATGCAGTCATTAGGGCATGCATGTATCTTCTCCACCTCCAATCCTAGAGGGCATACGACCTTCTTTGCTGCGTATGTACTGTCGGGCAATTCGTTATCCTTTGGAAGCTTCTTCTTCATTATTTTCAGTAGCTTCTCAAATCCTTTGTCAGGCACAGCATTCTCTGCCTTCCACTGCAGCAATTCGAGTACGGTACCGAGCTTTGTGTTGCCATCTTCGCAATTGGGGTACAACCCCTTTTTGTGATCCTCTAACATGCGATCGAACTTCAGCTTCTCCTTTTGACTTTCGCATTGTGTCCTTGCATCGACAATGACCCGGCGGAGATCATCATCATCGGGCACATCGTCTGGTTCCTCTTGATCTTCAGCAGCTTCGCCCGTTGCAGCACCATCGTGCACATCGTCTGGTGCATCTTGATGTTCAGTAGCATCACCGTATTCAGGGGGCACATAGTTGTCATCGTACTCTTCTTCATCGCCGTCTTCCATCATAACCCCTATTTCTCCGTGCCTCGTCCAAACATTATAGTGTGGCATGAAACCCTTGTAAAGCAGGTGGGTGTGAAGGATTTTCCGGTCAGAGTAAGACTTCGTATTCCCACATATAGGGCATGGACAACACATAAAACCATTCTGCTTGTTTGCCTCAGCCACTTCGAGAAAATCATGCACCCCCTTAATGTACTCGGAGGTGTGTCTGTCACCGTACATCCATTGCCGGTTCATCTGCGTGCATTATATATAATTAAGTGTGTCAAAAATCATTACAGAACATCATGAATAGATAATTATAAGTGACCAAATTAATAGAAGTTCATCATCACATAAAAACCAAAGTACATACATAGTTCTCATCTAACAACATAAAGCTCTGCAGAGCATCTAAATTAATTAAACCATACATTGAAACTATGTAAAACATTTCAATGAGAAAACAAATGCGATCATAATCGCAACCAAGGTAACAACTGATCCAACGGCATAATGATACCAAGCCTCGGTATGAATGGCATATTTTCTAATCTTTCTCATCTTCAAGCGCATTGCATCCATCTTGATCTTGTGATCATCGACGACATCCGCAACATGCAACTCCAATATCATCTTCTCCTCCTCAAGTTTTTTTATTTTTTCCTTCAAGAAATTGTTTTCTTCTTCAACTAAATTTAACCTCTCGACAATAGGGTCGGTTGGAATTTCCGGTTCAACAACCTCCTAGATAAATAAAATCTATGTCACGTTGGCGGCATAATTTTCATAAACAATAAATGAACCAATAGTTATGAAAAGATAATATATACCACATCCGAATCATAGACAGGACGAGGGCCGACGGGGGCGGATACCAAAACCATCGCACTATATAAGATGCAATAATAAAAGTAAGAAAATAATACAAGTATCTATCTAAACATACAAGTAAGAATGTTTTTCCTTTCAGAAAGAAGATAAGAACAAGAGGCTCACCACGGTGGTGCCGGCGATGAGATCGGCGCGGGTGATCGACGGCAGTGAAGGCGGGGATGGGGCGTGACGGACCGCTAAACCTAGATCAATCTTGAGGAAAACGGAGCTTGGCGGTCGAGCTTGGAGAGGAGAAACCTTAAGTACTGTGGCTCGGGCATTCCATCGAACACCTTGTGTGCATAGGAGGTGAGCTAGAGCACCACCAAGCCCTCTCCCCCTCGGCCAGAAAAAAACAGAGCACTGTGCTCTGCTCTTGTGGGAGGGGGTATATATAGGCAGCACTATTGGTCCCGGTTCGTGGCATGAACTAGGACTAAAGGGTAGACATTGGACCCGGTTCATGCCACCAACTGGGACCAATAGTGGTGGGCCAGGAACCAGGCCCATTGGTCCCGGTTCGTCCCACCAACCGGGACCAAAAGGTCCGGACGAACCGGGACCTATGGCCCACGTGGCCCGGCCGGCCCCTTGGGCTCACGAACCGGGGCAAATAGCTCCATTGGTCCCGGTTCTGGATTGAACCGGGACTAATGGGCTGAACTGGCATGGGCCATTGCCCCCTTTTCTACTAGTGAACCCAACGAGAGTGTCGTATTTATTTCCCACTTGCTCCAAGGGCTAGGTTTTAGTCTCGATCCCTTCGTGAGGGGGCTTATGTTCTATTACAGGCTAGATTTCCATGATCTAGCTCCGGATTCCATCCTTCAAATCTCGTCGTTT
Organism: Triticum aestivum; assembly: GCF_018294505.1. Taxonomy (NCBI): domain Eukaryota; kingdom Viridiplantae; phylum Streptophyta; class Magnoliopsida; order Poales; family Poaceae; genus Triticum; species Triticum aestivum. Next base: position 644,338,251 of record NC_057795.1, read on the forward strand.
ATTGTCGTGTGTGAAGCCTTTCTCCGCATTACCCCCCACTTCGGCCTGTGGCTCAAGACCTTCAATGTGAGGCCGAGGGTGATTGACGGGCATCACGTGGAGTGCGGAGGTGCTATAATAAGCAAAGGCGCTGACGCCCCATGGCCAAAGGGTTCTTCCATGGAGACTTCTGATTTATGGCAGCGGGAGTGGTTTTACATCACCGCTCCCCGAGGTACAAAACGGGTGGCTGCTCCAGCGTTCCGCCAGGGCCCTCCACCGCAACTGGCGTCCTGGGTCAACAAGGGGCTGGACTGGGGGCCAAGTCGTCCTCTCTGTATGTGGGAGTTCAACCCGGAAGGACCGCGAACCGTTCAACAATTCTACGGCATGACGCTCAAAGAGATGTATGAGTCATTCTTCGGATCACGAATAAAGTGTCCGGACACCACCGAGGACGCGGGTCTCAACTGCAACCGTCCGGATACCTAGGTAAATACTTCTGCTACGAACACACCATCCTTTATGTTTATTATAACATCATTCTAAAAAATTGCCCTCTGCCAGGACTGGCTGAGGAAGGCGGACATGATTAGGTGTCCGGCCAATCTTCCCGAAGGCTCGCTAAATCCTTTGTTGACCAGGATGCTTGAGCGGACGTTGTATCAGGTGCCATCAGGAGAAGACGAGGGGAGGAATGGAGAAGCCACATGTGGGCCTCACCTTCTACACATCCAAATCGGAGGAGTAAGTGCCTCCGCAAAGGAGGATAATCGGGGAGGGGAATCTAAAATCCCCTCTCCTCAAGGTAAGAAAAGGGCCGCCTCTGAAGACTTGGAAACAGAGGCTTCCAAACGAGGGAAGAAACCCTCGCCAACAGGCCCTGCCCCAGGGGGCGTCCTTACCGCGCGGCGTCCTTAAGGGGGCCAGCCCTCCACCGAGCCGTAAGTAAAAGAGTTCTTTGGTAAACATATCCTGTTTTGTCTCTGAGGATAGTAACTGAAACCTATTTGTTGCAGTACGGCTCGTATCCCTTCTCCACAAAGTTCGTCTTCAGGGGATCTTCCTCCGGAGATGATGGAGAGCGAAACGCCTCCCCCTGCCTCCCCATCACATGGGCTGGACGACCCCGAGGTTTCATCACGGAGGGTTTCTCCCGATCCGCCGAGGCCGGAAGTCAACACTTCGGCTGCCCAGAGTCTGGAATATCCGGCTCCCAAAGAGAGCTTTAGGAGGAGTCCGGGATTGTCCGACACACAGCCGGACACACTAATGGGCCTTCTGGAGCGAGCGTCCATCTCAGAGACATCGTGCCTTAATGTGTATGATGGTTGAGAGGATTTCATCCGCGAAAAGCGATGTGAATGAAGATTTTACGAGTCTACTGAGAGGCTTTGAGGTACGCAAAAAATGTATTTTTGATGGTATCGCACATGCTAAGCATGCTCTGCATAGATAGTAGCCCCTGAGACTCTGGTTGCCATCAACGTGGTGAAGAGAGGGTCATAATCTCTGGTAATAAGCTCCCTGCTTTATGTGCAGGTGGCTGAGGGTCCGGCGGCCCACCGATCCGCTGATTTTGCCGAACTAAAGCGGTAGCTGGACGTGGCTGATGCCGACATCGCGTTGGTTAACAAGCGGCTTGATGAGGCCCAGGGTATGTATAGTCGGCGTGTCAACAAATGTTTAAGAGGAGCACAATGCTAGTATCTATAATATGCTTTGACCGCAGATGGAGTTGCTGCTATTGAGACCCTTCGGGCGGAGCTTGCCCGAGCCAAGGAGCAAGCCCGAATAAGTGATGCGGCTGCTCTGAAGGCGGTCGAAGAGTTAAAAGCCGAACAGGCTGCTCATCGCCGGTAGCCTAGATGGCTACCGAGTTGGAAAATGCCGCCAACTACCGTGAGCTCCTTGAAAAGGAAAATCAAGCAAAAGCGGCTGACCTGAAGAAGGCCCTGGAGGCAGCTAAGGAAACCCGCTCTGAAATGAGGGGGATGAGGGAGGAGCTTCGTGAAGCCGGAGATATCATGGCTGGTAACCCTATTTGTTGCGGATAAAATTCGGGGATCCGAAGTATGCCCCTCTGGATCAGTTGTGGAGTGCGGCAGACCCGTATGTGGACCTGCCAAATAGTGCTGCTGATGCGACCGAGTTTTTCAAAGATCGGAAAGACCATAAGGCTGAGAGGTTATTCTGGTCGCAGTTTAGTGCCCCGGCGCGTCCGCTGCCCTTGAATGAAAAGATGGCCGCATGGGCCAAACTCCACAGGTTATCCGGGCTTGCTATGAGGTCTGTCATGGATTATCTTTGGCCACAAGGACCAAGACTGGACAAATATTTTTGATTGGTGCAACAATTTCTTGGTGCTGTGTCGCATATCGATGCTCTGAACAGGTCAGCGTCCATAGAGGGTGCACGGATGGCTCTTGCCCGTGTTAAAACATACTGGGCTGGGATGGAAACCACCACTATTGCAACCCAGAGTGCGGCGGAAGGCCAGGACCCAGCCGAGCACTATTTCGAAGAAGTCTTAGAAGGCGCCCGTTTAATAGGTACTCAGTGCTCGAAGAGTGCCATGTTCGAATGACATGTATCGCGATTGTAAAGACAATACTATTTTAATTATAAAGGTTGTGTTTATACTTTTGCCCGAAAGTATTATAATGCCTCCTGTGCGGCTATTTATGTATGTATATAACCTGAAAGTTTGCAGTCGTCGGCTTCAGCCCCCACATATATAATGCGGGGGTGTTTGAGGAAATGCGTAGTCACACTTGATCCAATGTCTTGGTCCGTTAAGGAGGTGATAGTGCGGCGAACCAGGCAATCGGACTATATAGCTTTAACACTTTCACTTAGCCATAGGAGTTTGACGGTGGGGCTACTATATAGCCCCTGGTACTTTCGCGTTCATCCGGATATGGTGCGCGTATGTACGTGACCGGGAAACCGGTCCTTCGTTAATGCGGAGGAATCGCGAAGATTCCGCTGGGTCATCGAGTGGTTGACCAGTATCGTGCTGTATCATGACAGTCAGTTTTCGGCTTTGTCTACTGAGGTGCTCATCTAGATGAACCGGGGCACAATCGCAGTAGTTCTCCCGGTGCCGCCTTAGCCGATAGAGTGGAACGTAAGGTAGCAAAACACGGGAGCCAGACAAACCCAACATTTGACCAAAGACATGATTCGGAGCTGATGCATATAAGGCCAAACTCGCGACTCCGAACACTCCCTAAGGTATTCGGACTTTATAATGTGTACTGGGCTGAATAAGGCCCTTGAAAATAAGCCCTGAGTTTCCAGGTATGGGAAATAGTCTGGTGTGACAAAAATGCCAAAAACGCCAGTATCCCTCCCGGTTGTATAAAGTTTCCGGAGGGGAAGAAGCAACAAGAGACATTAAAAAGGTTTACGCAGGGTCTTAATCTGAAAAGAAACCTTTGAGCAGGGCCCTGCTGCACGTCTGCACCTTTATCTCCGTTATGCCGTATCCTGGAAGGGTGTAGCACGATGATCATCTGTAAAAAAATCCAGGTGAAAGACTTCGTGCGAGGTGTTCGTTAATCTGAGTGAACCATCAAAATGCAATATGTTATTGTATTGATAGGGTCGAGCCAAACTGTGGGATGTTTTTGCGGGCAGCCCCTAGCATCTTGTATGGGGAAATCCCAGCTGGGCTGTTACATTGGGTGGAGCGCCGGACTCGTCTAACCGTGTCCGTGGTCTTGACGACCGACCATTTATCCTGGTTGGAGGGACCGCTTAGTCTTCGGCTGCTAGAGCTGCCACGTATTCTTCTGCGCGTAAGGAACACTCTGTATTTCCGCTAACTGTGATGACGCCACATGGACCGGGCATCTTAAGTTTGAGGTAGGCGTAATGTGGTACTGCATTGAAACAAGCGAAGGCTGTTCTTCCGAGTAGTGCGTGATAGCCACTTCGGAATGGAGCGATGTCGAAGGTTAATTCCTCGCTTCTAAAGTTGTCGGGAGAACTGAATACAACCTCTAGTACTAGAGAGCCCATACATTGGGCCTCGACGCCTGGTATTACTCCTTTAAAGGTAGTGTTGCTTAGGCTGATTCTTGAGGGGCTATCCCCATTTTGCAGACAGTGTCCTGGCATATTAGGTTTAGACTACTGCCGTCGTCCATGAGGACTCGTGTGAGATGGTATCCGTCAATTATTGGGTCCAGCACCAAGGCAGCCGATTCGCCGTGCCGGATACTAGTTGGATGGTCCCTGCGATCGAAGGTGATCGGGCAGGCCGACCAGGGATTAAATTTGGGGGCGAAGGGCTCTACAGCGTATACGTCTCGGAGTGCGCGTTTGCACGTTCTCTTTGGAATACGAGTTACGTAAATCATATTCACTGTTTTGACTTTTGGTGGGAATTTTTTCTGTCCTCCAGTGTTCGGCTGACGAGGCTCATCCTCGTCTTCAGTTGGCGTCTCCCTCCCCTTATGTTCGGCATTCACCTTGCCGACCTGTTTGAAAACCCTACACTCTCTGTGGGTGTGGTTTGCAGGTTTTTCGGGGGTGCTGTGAATCTGACATAATTTGTCTAGAATCTTGTTTAGGCTGGACGGTCCATCTTTGCTGCCTTTAAATGGATTCTTCCGTTGACCGGGTCGAGAGCCCCTGAATCCAGCATTGACCGTCATGTTCTCTAGGCTGTCATTATTGTTTCGACGCTTGTTTTTGTTGCGTCGCGGCTTCCCGTTGCCATCCCTCACTTCGGATGTGCTTGGGTCGCTGGTGCCGCTATGGGCCAACCAGCTGTCCTCGGCCGCGCAAAAGCGGGTCATCAGGCTTGTTAAGGCTGCCATTGTCCTCGGCTTTTCTTGGCCGAGGTGTCTGGCAAGCCATTCGTCCCGGATACTGTGTTTGAAGGCCGCTAAGGCTTCGGCGTCCGGGCAATCGACTATTTGATTCTTCTTAGCAAGATATCTGTTCCATAGCTTTCGGGCTGACTCTCTGAGCTGTTGAATTATGTGACTTACATCGTCTGTGTCCGGAGGTCGGACATAGGTCCCTTGAAATTGGCCCTGAAAGCATCCCCAAGTTCTTCCCAACTTTCGGTTGAGTTTTTGGGAAGGCTTTTCAACCAGTGCCGAGCTGGTCCTTTCAATTTGAGGGATAGGTATTTAATGGCGTGGAGATCGTCTCCGCGAGCCATGTGGATATGAATGATAAAGTCCTCCATCCAGACCCCAGGGTCTGTAGTTCCGTCGTATGCCTCTATATTCACGAGCTTAAATCCTTCCGGGAATTCATTGTCCAGCACCTCATCGATGAAGCACACGGGGTGTGCAGCACCCCTGTATTTGGACATGTCATGGCATGCTGTCGACGGTTGTTGTGTTCGGGTCTGATTCCTAGCTAGCGCTCGATCAATGTGATCGTTTCGGTAGCTCTAATCCTGTGCTGCAGCGCGCTTCCTAGATCCGTAGATGGATCTGGCCAAACCAGACTTTTTGTCTAGGAGCTCACATAAATCGTGTGCTGACTTGTGTGCGGCATCATTAGCCGTATTGTCACGGCCACTGGGTGGTCGGTCCGGCTGATCGGTCGTTTTCGGCTGAATGGGCTTTATGGCCTCGTCGTCAAATTCGGGCAGCAGCTTGCGCTTTGGATAGCTCTTTGTGTGATGATCGCCGCCGTATTTTTCTTCTGTGTCAAGCACTTTGTTCCACCTGCGGTTGAGCGTATCCTGCGCGGCCTTGAGCCTTTGCTTCTACTTTTTTAGGCTCCTTGCGGTGGCAATAAGCCTTCTGTGGAGGTTCTCTTGTTCCAAGAGTTTTTCTGGGATGATGAGTGCATCGTCATCCGCACTGTTCTCCTCTCCGGAGACAGGTTGTTGAATTTTACCCTTGGGATCGGCGTTATCTGACGTCGGCTCTGGACTATACTCGTCGTCCCCTGTCTCATCCTGCTCCATCGCTGGGTCCATGGGGTCGTTGTTTCCTTTGGAGTAAACCAGGGTATTATTATTTCTTGCGTTGTTGTCGCTATTTTTACTGTGGCGGGTGAGGGAGTCCCGGATTAGGGGGTGTCCGGATGACCGGACTATGACCTTTGGCCGGACTCCCGGATTATGAAGATACAAGATTGAAGACTTCGCCCCGTGTCCTGATGGGACTTTGCTTGGCATGGAAGGCAAGCTTGGTGATACGGATATGTAGATCTCCTCCCATTGTAACCGACTCTGTGTAACCCTAGCCCTCTCCAGTGTCTATATAAACCGGAGGGTTTTAGTCCATAGGACGAACAACAATCATACCATAGGCTAGCTTCTAGGGTTTAGCCTCTCTGATCTCGTGGTAGATCTACTTTTGTACTACCCATATCATCAATATTAATCAAGCAGGAGTAGGGGTTTTACCTCCATCGAGAGGGCCTGAACATGGGTAAAAACATCGTGTCCCTTGCCTCCTGTTACCATCCGCCTAGACGCACAGTTCGGGACCCCCTACCCGAGATCCGCCGGTTTTGACACCGACATTGGTGCTTTCATTGAGAGTTCCTCTGTGTCGTCATCTTTAGGCCCGATGGCTCCTCCGATCATCAACAACGACGCGGTCCAGGGTGAGACTTTTCTCCCCGGACAGATCTTCGTATTCGGCAGCTTTGCACTGCGGGCCGATTCACTTGGCCATCTGGAGCAGATCGAAAGCTACACCCCTGGCCATCAGGTCAGATTTGGAAGCTTGAACTACACAGCCGACATCCGCGGAGACTTGATCTTCGACGGATTCGAGCCACGGCCGGGCGCGCCGCACTGTCGCGATGGGCATGATCTAGCTCTGCCGCCGAACAGTACCCAAGAGGCCGCCGCGGCGTCCGCTCCGACCCTTAGTTCGGAGTCGACTGCGCCAATCGAGGACGGATGGCTAGACACCGCCTCGGGGGCTGCAACCTCTATGGCAATCGAGCCGAACACCAGTCTCGTCCTTTGCGAAGCTCGCGACTCCAAGGTGCCGGACTCCGCTCCGGACTCCGAACCCTCCGCGCCCCTGCCGATTGAATCCGATTGGGCGCCGATCATGGAGTTCGCCGCCGCGGACATCTTTCAGCACTCGCCCTTCGGCGACATTCTAAATTCACTAAAGTCTCTCTCCTTATTAGGAGAGCCCTGGCCGGACTATGGTCAGCAAGGATGGGATGCGGACGACGAAGAAATTCAAAGCCCACCCACCGCCCACTTAATAGCCACTGTCGATGATTTAACCGACATGCTCGATTTCGACTCCGAAGACATCGACGGTATGGACGACGAGGCAAGAGACGACCAAGACCCAGCGCCTCTAGGGCACTGGAAGGTCACCTCATCATACGACATATACATGGTGGACACCCCAAAAGAGCGGAATGGCGATGGAACAACGGAGGACGACCCCTCCAAGAAGCAGCCTAAGCGTCGGCATCAGCGGCGCTGCTCTAAATCCTGCCAAAGCAAAAACGATGATTCCGGCACGGGAGATAATAACACCCCGGAAAGTGCCGAAGACAACCCCCTCCAGCAGGATTCAGCACAGGAGGATGGAGAAGCCAGCCCTCATGAGAGAGCGGCAGACAGGGAGGTCGAGCATGATAATTACATGCCTCCCTCCAAAGACGAGGCAAGCCTCGAAGACGATGAATTTGTCGTGCCTGAGGATCCCGTCGAACAAGAGCATTTCAAACGCAGGCTTATGGCCACGGCAAGCAGCCTCAAGAAAAAATAGCAGCAACTTAGAGCTGACCAAGACTTGCTAGCCGACCGATGGACCGAAGTCCTTGCGGCCGAAGAGTATGAACTCGAACGCCCCTCCAAGAGCTACCCAAAGCGCAGGTTGCTACCCCGATTAGAGGAGGAAGCACCTAAACCTACATCACCAGCACACGACGCGGCCGACCGGCCACCTCGTGGCCGTGACAGAGAGGCCTCTCGGCCATCGATTCAAGCCGCACCGCGGCGCCGCTATACCAAGGCACGGGGAAAAGCGCCGGACCTGCGAGACATATTGGAGGACAAGGCAAGGCAAACAAGATCAATTTACGGATCGCGTGGGCGCCCCACGGCACGTGGAGATAACCTTCATGCTGGACATGGCAAATACGGCCAGGCCGAACACAGCAGACAAAGCTCATTTGAGCTACGTCCTGATATAGCCCAGTACAGAGGCGCCGCACACCCACTATGCTTCACAGATGAAGTAATGGATCATCAAATCCCCGAGGGTTTTAACCCCGTAAACATCGAATCATACGATGGCACAACAGATCCTGCGGTATGGATCAAGGATTATCTCCTTCATAACCACATGGCCCGCGGTGATGATCTACACGCTATCAAATACCTCCCACTCAAGCATAAAGGACCAGCTCGGCATTGGCTTAACAGCTTGCCAGCATAGTCAATTGGTTGCTGGGAGGACCTGGAAGCCGCATTCCTTGACAACTTCCAAGGCACCTATGTGCGACCACCAGACGCCGATGACCTAAGCCACATCATTCAGGAGCCAGAGGAATCGGCCAGACAATTCTGGACACGGATCTTAAACAAGAAAAATCAAATAGTCGACTGTCCGGACGCAGAGGCCCTCCCAGCTTTCAAACATAACATTCGTGACGAATGGCTTGCCCAGCACCTAGGTTAGGAAAAGCCGAAATCCATGGCAGCCCTCACAACACTCATGACCCGCTTTTGCACGGGAGAAGACAGCTGGCTAGCTCGTAGTAATAACATGACCAAGAGCCCTGGTAGTTCAGATACCAAGGACAACAATGGCAGGTTGCGTCGCAACAAACATAAGCGCCGCATTAACGGCGACAATGCAGAGGATACGGCAGTTAACGCCGGATTCCGAGGCTCTAAACCCGGTCAGCGAAAAAAGCCATGCAAAAGAAGTACTCCGGGCCCGTCCAATTTGGACCGAATACTCGATCGCTTGTGCCAGATACACGACATCCACGAAAAACCAGCCAATCACACCAACAGGGACTGTTGGGTGTTCAAGAAGGCAGGCAAGTTAAGCGCCGAAAGTAGAGACAAGGGGCTGCATAGCGATGACGAGGAGGAGCCCCGGCCGCCGAACAATAGGGGACAGAATGGCTTTCCCCCACAAGTGCGGATGGTGAACATGATATACGCAACCCACATCCCTAAAAGGGAACGGAAGCGTGCACTCAGGGACGTATATGCGTTGGAGCCAGTCGCCCCAAAGTTCATCGCATGGTCCTCTTGCCCGATCACTTTCGATCAAAGGGACCACTCCACTAGCATCCGCCACGGCGGATTCGCCGCATTGGTTCTAGACCCAATCATTGACGGATTTCACCTCACTAGAGTCCTTATGGACAGCGGCAGTAGCCTGAACCTGCTTTATCAGGATACAGTGCGAAAAATGGGCATAGATCCCTCAAGGATTAAACCCACAAAGACGACCTTTAAAGGCGTCATACCAGGTGTAGAGGACAACTGTACAGGCTCAGTTACACTCGAAGTGGTCTTTGGATCCCCTGATAATTTCCGACGCGAGGAGTTAATCTTCGACATAGTCCCATTCCGCAGTGGCTATCACGCCCTGCTCGGACGAACCGCATTTGCAAAGTTCAATGCGGTGCCGCACTACGCATACCTCAAGCTCAAGATGCCATGCCCTCGAGGAGTCATTACAGTCAATGGAAACACCGAACGCTCTCTCTGAACAGAGGAGCACACGGCGGCCCTCGCGATGGAAGTACACAGTAGCCTCTCAAGGCAATTCTCCAGTCCGGCTGCTAAACATCCGGACACCGTCAAGCGCGCCTGGAGTAACCTACAAGAAGACCGTCTGGCACGTTCCGAGCAAGCATAGCAGTGCGGCCCCAACACCAGCCCTCGCAAACTTGCGAAACTAGTACTACGCGTACATAAATACGCCCTAGAAATACCATGGGCATAAGGGGAGGGGCACAACCATGGCACGCCCAATAGGCGGTTCAACCGCGCTAGGGGCTCCAAATTTTGTCATTTCTTTTTTTACTTTCAGGAATCCATTCTCCGGAAGGCCTGTCCGGCAGTACAATCGCCGAACACACGACACAATAGCCAGGGAGGCTGCAAACTACGTCGAATGTCCAGGTGGTCTCTTTAACGAGCTAAATACCTATCTTAGATAAAGTCTAGCAGCTTGCCCCTGGAGGGAGACATGTCAAATAATCCCATCTCTTGCTTATCGCACTATTTGTATCATTCTGCTTTCACAGCAGCCTCTTAATAAACAATAAATAGCTCTTGTCTATTATTGCATTCTTTTTTTATGTAAATTCAGTCATGACATTATGCAATCGCACACTTTGGTACGGCCAATACACCAGGGGCTTAAGTACCCCAGAATATGGTGTGAGAAGACCGAACACTCTCACGAGTGCGGCACCCCGAACTTATAGCATTATATGCATCGGCTCCGAATCATGTCTTGGGTCAATAGTTGGGTTTGCCCGGCTCCCATGTTTTGGTACCTTACGTTCCGCTATATCGGCTAAGGTAGCACTGGGAGAACTACTGCGATTGTGCCTCAGTTTAGCTGGGTTGAGCACCTCAGTAGAGAAAGCTAAAACTGACCGTCATGATAGGGCGCGAGCCGGTCGCTGTTCGAGAGTTTTGCGAGTGCCTAAAGACTTATGCCGCTTAGAGCGAGGAGCTGGCTTTGTCCGGCCTAGGCGTGGATAGCGCCCCAAACTCGGTCTTCCGAATACTAGGGGCTTCGCCAAAATTTAAAATTATAGAATTCTATGGCTAAGTGAGAGTGATAAAGCATTATAGTCCGATTGACTTGTTTGGTGTGCTGAGCGCCTCCCTCGATGGAGCCAAGAATGGGAACAAGAGCGCTCATGTTTATCCTGAACACCCCAGCACTCGTGGCATGGGGGTAGAAGCCGACGACTTGCATCTCTTAGATTCAATAAATGGCTGCACAGAAGGTAATATTTTAAATTCAACAAGCGTTGCTTAGCGCATATGAACAAGTTTTCAGCGCATAGGATAAACACGAGCGAGTTTACTCAAAAATTACATCACTGGTACATTTATTCGCCACAAGGCGGGCACCCTTCAGGACGCCCTCATAATACATTTCGGGCCTGCGATGCTCCTTCCCCTCTGGTGGCCCATCTGTCACCAACTTCTCGGCATCTAGTTTGCCCCAGTGCACTTTAGCGTGGGCAAGGGCCCTACGGGCACCTTCGATGCATACGGAGCGCTTGATGACTTCAAGCCTTGGACAGGCATCTACCAGCCGCCTCACCAGCCCAAAGTAGCTCCCAGGCAGGACCTCCCCAGGCCACAACCGGCCTATAAGGCCCTTCATGGCCTGTTCGGCTACCTTATGGAGCTCGACCAGCTACTTCAGCTAGTCGCTCAAGGGCCTCGGGTGTCCGGCCTCAGTGTACTGGGACCAGAACACTTTCTCCGTCGAGCTCCCCTCTTCGGCTCTATAGAATGCGGCGGCGTCGGACACACTGTGGGGCAGATATGCGAATGCTCCTGGAGAGCTCCGGACTCGGGTAAGTAACAAGTAATTCACTTTCACGTGCTTTCTTTGCATAAAGAATGCCTTACCCGCCACTATCTTCTTCATCACCTCAATTTCCTGGAGGGCTTTTTGGGCTTCGACCTTGGCGGATTTGGCGCTCTCAAGGGCCGAGGCAAGCTCGAACTCTTGAATCTTTGAGTCAAGCTCCAATCTCTCGTGTTTCTTCACAAGAGCATGGAGTTATTGCCGCACTTCCTCCGCCTGTGCCTCCTGCTTTTCTCGCTCGGTGCGCTCCGCGACCGCATTGTCTTTGGCCTTGGACAGCACTTCCTTCAGGGTCGCCACCTCGGTTGTGGCCCCTGTAACATCACGTTGGTCCTATCATTATTTGCAACCAGGTATTTTTTATATACTTAAATAAGGTACTACTTACCTTCCTTGTCCTCGAGCTGCTTCTTGGCAAGGCCGAGCTCGTTCTCGGACCGCTCGAGGCTCTGCTTCAATGGATCGACCTCCGCAGTCAGTGCGGCAGAGGTCAGCAGCGCAGCCTGCATTCCCATATTGACATATTTATGTTAGACTCCTGCGTATATCTTTGTAGATCCTCAGTCCGACTTTTCTTTCCGAACACCGAACTGAGCATCAGGGGCTACTGTCTATGCGGTAATATTTTTACATGTCTTAAATACATACCTCAAAGCCTGTTAGAACGCTGGCATAGGCTTCTATCAGCCCACTCTTGGCGGACTGAACCTTCTGGATCACCGCACTAATAATGGTGCGGTGCTCCTCGTCGATGGAGGCGCCGTTAAGCACCTCCAGCAAATTATCCGGTGCCTCCGGTTGGACGGAGGTCACCTGCGTCGTAGGCTTGCCCTTCTTACGAAGGGGCCGCCTGCCGGACTCAGGAACCACTGAAGGTTCCGGTGCGGCCTCCAACCCAGGGCCGGACTTAGATCCCTTTGGGATCCCCTTTGCGCCTGGAGCCCGGAAGGTCGCCTTGCGGCGCCTCTGGGGCTACCTCCTCCTGGCCTGGCTCCTTCTGGGACTCCACCTCGGCATCGTCCGTGGGGCGAGGGGAGGTAGCGGTCGGAAGTGAAATACTATTCACATCAGAGAAATCCAGGGATCCGCTCGACGAAGCGTCGAGCTGGGCCTTGGGCGGACTGCATGATTATGTTCGGCGTTAGAAGATACTGTGCACTAAAGGAACGCCGTGAGTTATTCTGGTATACGGATACTTACGATGTTGCCAGGGGCTTGGCCCTGGATGGCCACTCCTCTCCGCCCTCTTCGGTGTCGGTGGCATAGTCCGGAAGAAGGGTCTTCCCCTTCTTGGAGCCTCCGGCCTCCCCAGTTGGGGCGGCCTTCCTTTTCTTTCCTTCCCCCGTTGGAGGGGGAGAGGCTTCTTCTTTCCTCCCCCCGTTGGAGGGGGAGAGGCTTCTTCTTCCTCCACGTCTTCGGACGAGGAGGGCACTTCGGGGTCGTCGGGCGATGAGTCCGACACCACCAGGCGCCGGGAGCTCCTTCGAGTTCCTGTGGCCTTCTTCTTGGCCTTCTTCACCGGCACCACGTGAGGTGCCGGGACCAGCAGTTTCGCCAAGCGGGCATCTGCTAGGCCTTCGGGCAAAGGAGCCGGACAGTCGATCTGTCCGGACTTCTTCTGCCAGTCCTGTTAAAGGAATGGGAGCTTAGATCCCGCATAGAGCCAAACTATGAAAAACGAGTACCCTGTAATGGGTAAACTAAGCTTACCGCACTGGCTTGGCGCTTCGTGCAGAATCCGCGATCCTCGGTAGTGGGAGGGTGAACCTCGGAGCTCTTGAAAAGCACCTTCCACGCATCTTCATGCATTGTGTTGAAGAGCCTGGACAAAGTTTGGTGCCGGGCCAGGTCGAATTCCCACAAATTAAAAGCCCGTCATTGACACGGGAGGATCCGGCGGAAGAGCATGACCTGGAGTATGGTGACAAGTTTGACCTTCCTGTCAATCAGGTCTTTGACGCAGGTTTGGAGTCTGGTCAGCTCTGCCGAATTACCCCACGATAGGCCCGTCTCTTTCCATGAGGTGAGCCACGTGGGGATGCCAGATCGGAATTCGGGGGCCGCTGCCCATTCAGGGTCGCGCGGCTCGGTGATGTAGAACCACCCCGATTGCCACCCTTTGATGGTTTCCACAAAGGAACCCTCGAGCCATGTGACGTTGGTCATCTTGCCCACCATGGCGCCTCCGCACTCCGCCTGCTGGCCGCCAACTACCTTCGGCTTGACATTGAAGATCTTCAGCCATAAGCCTAAGTGGGGTTTGATGCGGAGGAAGACCTCTCACACGATGATAAACGCCGAGATGTTGAGGATGAAGTTTGGGGCCAAATCGTGGAAATCCATGCCGTAGTAGAACATGAGCCCCCGGACAAATGGGTGAAGTGGGAAGCCCAGTCCACAGAGGAAATGGGGGAGGAACACCACCCTCTCATGGGGCCCGGGGGTGGGGATGAGCTGCCCCTCATCTGGGAGCCGGTGCGCAATGTCGTTTGACAAGTATCCGGCCATCCACCTGCCTCCCGCTCCGGACATGACTAGAGAAGGTTGTGGTGGGAAGTGCGGACTTGGGCGCTGGAGCTCGAGTGCGCGGAGATGGATAAGCAAAGGAGGAAGAAGGCGTAGATGGAAAGAGTGGATCCTTATCCCCTTATATGGGTGGGGGAAACTATGTACCCCCACCAACCTAGTAAAACTCGCTTATCTCACAATTGGCGTGATTAATGGCGCGGTTGGGTTACCCACGCCCGTATTGATGAGAATCCCAGAATAAGGGGACACGATCTCTGCTTTGACAAGACGTGCCAAGGAAACCGCCTCGCTAAACGCGTTGAGGTGGGACGTAAAATGATTCGAATAAAGGCTTGGCCGTGGCATGATGCCATGCTGCGGAATACGTCAGCAAATTAGATTTGTACAAATATTATTCTCTCTAGGGTGGTATGTGGAACTTATTTTGTAGAGCCGGACACTATCCTTGTGTTCAAACATCTTCTATGAAGTATTCGGAGGAGGAACACGCCTTGCAATGCCGAAGACAATTTGCGCTCCGGACACGTCGTCATTGAAGCCTGGTTCAGGGGCCACTGAGGGAGTCCCGGATAGGGGGTGTCCGGATGACCGGACTATGACCTTTGGCCGGACTCCCGGACTATGAAGATACAAGATTGAAGACTTCGTCCCGTGTCCGGATATGACTTTCCTTGGCGTGGAAGGCAAGCTTGGCGATACGGATATGTAGATCTCCTCCCATTGTAACCGACTCTGTGTTATCCTAGCCCTCTCCGGTGTCTATATAAACCGGAGGGTTTTAGTCCGTAGGACGAACAACAATCATACCATAGGCTAGCTTCTAGGGTTTAGCCTCTCTGATCTCGTGGTATATCTACTCTTGTACTACCCATATCATCAATATTAATCAAGTAGGAGTAGGGTTTTACCTCCATCGAGAGGGCCCGGACCTGGGTAAAAACATCGTGTCCCTTGCCTCCTGTTACCATCCGCCTAGACGCACAGTTCGGGACTCCCTACCCGAGATCCACCAGTTTTGACACCGACAATGGGATTTAGAGCGGCGTCTACGGCGCCGCTTTGGTGGTTTATCAAGGGAAGTATCCGTCGTTGCATCGTCACCGTCGCCTTCTTTTGGTGTGTCCACCATATATGTATCGTATGTTGAGTTCGCAGTATAGCGCCCAGTGAGCGGTGGTTCCTATTCTTCTTCTGCATCGTTGTAAATACCATCAACGTCTTCGGAGTCAAAATCGAGCGTGTCGGTTAAGTCATCGACACTGGCTATGAAGTGGGTGGTGGGTGGGGGACGAATTTATTCCTCGTCCGCTTCCTACTCGAGCCGTACATAGTTCGGCCAGGAATCTTTCGACAAGGAAGGAGATCTTAATGAGTTCAGCACATCACCTAAGGGCGAGTGCTGAAAAATATCCGCGACAGTGAACTCCATGACTGGTGCCCAATCAGATTCGACAAGCACGGGCGCACGCAGTTCGGATCCTGTAGCCGGAGACGAGTCCGAGGGTCTGATGAAACCACTCTCACAGGAGGCGGGATCAGTGTTCGGCTCTGACGCCGATGAGTGTGCGGACTTCGTGACGAGGTCCATCCACCCGCCCTCGGAAGGCCCGATATGCTCCGGATTGATTCCCGGCGCCACCGCAGGCGCGATCTCCCGAATACTATCCGACGGTAGATCAAAGTCATGCCCGTTGTGACCGTTCGGCGTGACCGGCATGGGCTCAAATCCGTCGAAGATCAAGTTTTCGCGGATGTCGGAAGTATAGTTTAAGCTTCCAAGCCTGACCTGATGGCCAGGGGTGTAGCTATCGATCTGCTCCAGATGGCCAAGCGAATTGGCCCGTAGTACGAAGCCGCCGAATACGAAGATCTGTCCGGGAAGGAAAACCTCCCCCTGGACTGCGTCGTTGAAGATAATTGAAGGAGCCATCAAGCCTTATCGTGACGACATAGTGGAACTCTCAATGAAAGCACCAATGTCGGTGTCAAAACCGGCGGATCTCGGGTAGGGGGTCCCGAACTGTGCGCCTAAGGCTAATGGTCACAGGAGGCAGGGGACGCGATGTTTTACCCAGGTTCGGGCCCTCTCGATGGAGGTAATACTCTACTTCCTGCTTGATTGATCTTGATGATATGAGTATTACAAGAGTTGGTCTACCACGAGATCGTAGAGGCTAAACCCTAGAAGCTAGCCTATGATTCTGATTGTTCTCGTCCTACGAACTAAACCCTCCGGTTTATATAGACATCGGAGGGGGCTAGGGTTACACAGAGTCGGTTACAGAGAAGGAAATCTAAATATCCGAATATCCAAGCTTGCCTTCCACGCAAAGGTGAGTCCCATCCGGACACGGGACGAAGTCTTCAATCTTGTATCTTCATAGTCCAACAGTCCAACCAAAGTATACACTAGTAGAAAAGGGGGCAATGGCCCAGGCCAGTTCAGCCCATTAGTCCCGGTTCAATCCAGAACCGGGACCAATGGAGCTATTTGCCCCAGTTCGTGAGCCCAGGGGGCCGGCCGGGCCACGCGGGCCATTGGTCCCGGTTCGTCCGGACGTTTTGCTCCCGGTTGGTGGGACGAGCCGGGACCAATGGGCCAGGCTCCTGGCCCACCACTATTGGTCCCGGTTGGTGGCATGAACCGGGACCAATGGCTTCCCTTTAGTCCCGGTTCATGCCACGAACCGGGACCAATAGTGCTGCCTATATATACCCCCTCGCTCGCGAGCAGAGCACTCCAATGCTCTGTTTTTCTCTTGCCGGAGAGGGGGGGCTTTGTGGTGCTCTAGCTCACCTCCATAGCACATGAGGTGTTCGATGAAATGCCCGAGCCACACTACTTAAGCTTTCTCCTCTCCAAGCTCGACCTCCAACCTCCATTTTCCTCAATATTTGTCTAGGTTTAGCGGTCCATCACGCCCCGTCCCCATCTTCACCGCCGTCGATCACCCGCGCCGATCACATCGCCAGCACCACCGTGGTGAGCCTCTTGTTTTTATCTTCTTTCTGAAAGGAAAAATATTCTTACTTGTATTATTTTCTTACTTTTATTATTGCATCTTATATAGTGCGATGGTTTTGGTATCCGCCCCCGTCGGCCGTCGTCCTGTCTATGATTCGGATGTGGTATATATTATCTTTTCATAACTATTGGTTCATTTATTGTTTATGAAAATTATACCGACCAACGTGACATAGATTTTATTTATCTAGGAGGTTGTTGAATCGGAAATTCCAACCGACCCTATTGTCGAGAGGTTAAATTTAGTTGAAGAAGAAAACAATTTCTTGAAGGAAAAAATAAAAAAACTTGAGGAGGAGAAGATGATATTGGAGTTGCATGTTGCGGATGTCGTCGATGATCACAAGATGAAGATGGATGCGATGCGCTTGAAGATGAGAAAGATTAGAAAATATGCCAATTATACCGAGGCTTGGTATCATTATGCCGTTGGATCAGTTGTTACCTTGGTTGCGATTATGATCGCATTTGTTTTCGCATTGAAATGTTTTACATAGTTTCAATGTATGGTTTAATTAATTTAGATGCTCTGCAGAGCTTTATGTTGTTAGATGAGAACTATGTATGTACTTTGGTTTTTATGTGATGATGAACTTCTATTAATTTGGTCACTTAATTATCTATTCATGATGTTCTGTAATGATTTTTGACACACTTAATTATATATAATGCACGCAGATGAACCGGCAATGGATGTACGGCGACAGACACACCTCTGAGTACATTAAGGGCGTGCATGATTTTCTCGAAGTGTCTGAGGCAAACAAGCAGAATGGTTTTATGTGTTGTCCATGTCCAATATGTGGGAATATGAAGTCTTACTCTGACCGGAAAATCCTTCACACCCACCTGTTTTACAAGGGTTTCATGCCACACTATAATGTTTGGACGAGGCATGGAGAAATAGGGGTTATGATGGAAGACGGCGAGGAAGAAGAGTACGATGACAACTATGTGCCCCCTGAATACGGTGATGCTACTGAACATCAAGATGCACCAGACGATGTGCACGATGGTGCTGCAACGGGCGAAGCTGCTGAAGATCAAGAGGAACCAGACGATGTGCCTGATGGTGATGATCTCCGCCGGGTCATTGTCGATGCAAGGACACAATGCGAAAGTCAAAAGGAGAAGCTGAAGTTCGATCGCATGTTAGAGGATCACAAAAAAGGGTTGTACCCCAATTGCGAAGATGGCAACACAAAGCTCGGTACCGTACTCGAATTGCTGCAGTGGAAGGCAGAGAATGCTGTGCCTGATAAAGGATTTGAGAAGCTACTGAAAATAATGACGAAAAAGCTTCCAAAGGATAACGAATTGCCCGACAGTACATACGCAGCAAAGAAGGTCGTATGCCCTCTAGGATTGGAGGTGGAGAAGATACATGCATGCCCTAATGACTGCATCCTCTACCGTGGTGCCTACAAGGATCTGAACGCATGCCCGGTATGCGGTGCATTGCGGTATAAGATCAGACGAGATGACCCTGGTGATGTTGACGGCGAGCCTCCCAGGAAGAGGGTTCCTGCGAAGGTGATGTGGTATGCTCCTATAATACCACGGTTGAAACGTCTGTTCAGAAACGGAGAGCATGCCAAGTTGATGCGATGGCACAGTGAGGACCGTAAGAAAGACGGGAAGTTGAGAGCACCCGCTGACGGGTCGCAGTGGAGAAAAATTGAGAGAAAGTACTGGGATGAGTTTGCAAAGGACCCAAGGAACGTATGGTTTGCTTTAAGCGCGGATGGCATTAATCCTTTCGGGGAGCAGAGCAGCAATCACAGCACCTGGCCCGTGACTCTATGTATGTATAACCTTCCTCCTTGGATGTGCATGAAGCGGAAGTTCATTATGATGCCAGTTCTCATCCAAGGCCCTAAGCAACCCGGCAACGACATTGATGTGTACCTAAGGCCATTAGTTGAAGAACTTTTACAGCTGTGGAATGGAAACGGTGTACGTACGTGGGATGAGCACAAAAAGGAGGAATTTGACCTAAAGGCGTTGCTGTTCGTGACCATCAACGATTGGCCCGCTCTCAGTAACCTTTCAGGACAGACAAACAAGGGATACCACGCATGCACGCACTGTTTACTTGACACCGATAGTATATACCTGGGAAGCTGCAGGAAGAATGTGTACCTGGGCCATCGTCGATTTCTTCCGACCAACCATCAATGTCGAAAGAAAGGCAAGCATTTCAAAGGCGAGGCAGATCACCGGAAGAAGCCCGCCATGCGTACCGGTGATCACGTACTTGCTATGGTCAATGATTTACACGTAATCTTTGGAAAGGGTCCCGGCGGACTAGCTGTTCCGAATGACGCTGAGAATCACGCACCCATGTGGAAGAAGAAATCTATATTTTGGGACCTACCCTACTGGAAAGACCTAGAGGTCCGCTCTTCGATCGACGTGATGCACGTGACGAAGAACCTTTGCGTGAACCTGCTAGGCTTCTTGGGCGTGTATGGGAAGACAAAAGATACACCTGAGGCACGAGAGGACCTGCAACGCTTGCACGAAAAAGAGGGCATGCCTCCGAAGCAGTATGAAGGTCCTGCCAGCTACGCTCTTACGAAAGAAGAGAAAGAAATATTCTTTCAATGCCTGCTCAGTATGAAGGTCCCGACTGGCTTCTCGTCGAATATAAAGGGAATAATAAATATGCCAGAGAAAAAGTTCCAGAACCTAAAGTCTCATGACTGCCACGTGATTATGACGCAACTGCTTCCGGTTGCATTGAGGGGGCTTCTACCGGAAAACGTCCGATTAGCCATTGTGAAGCTATGTGCATTCCTCAATGCAATATCTCAGAAGGTGATCGATCCAGAAATCGTACCAACGCTAAGGAGTGATGTGGCGCAATGTCTTGTCAGTTTCGAGCTGGTGTTCCCACCATCCTTCTTCAATATCATGACGCACGTCCTAGTTCATCTAGTCGACGAGATTGTCATTCTGGGGCCCGTATTTCTACACAATATGTACCCCTTTGAGAGGTTCATGGGAGTCCTAAAGAAATATGTTCGTAACCGCGCTAGGCCAGAAGGAAGCATCTCCATGGGCCATCAAACAGAGGATGTCATCGGGTTTTGTGTTGACTTCATTCCTGGCCTTAAGAAGATAGGTCTCCCTAAATCGCGGTATGAGGGGAGACTGACTGGAAAAGGCACGCTTGGAAGGGACTCAATAATATGCAGGGACGGATATTCTTGGTCTCAAGCACACTACACAGTTCTACAGAACTCTACCTTGGTGACCCCGTATGTCGATGAACACAAGAACAGTCTGTGCTCCAAACACCCGGAGCAGTGCGACGACTGGATTACATGTGAACACATCAGGACTTTCAGCAGTTGGTTGGAAACACGTCTTAGAGGTGACAGCACTGTTTGTGATGAGCTGTACTTGTTGTCCAGGGGACCATCTTCGACTGTAATGATTTGGAAAGGATACGAGATAAATGGGAATACATTTTACACGATTGACCAAGATGAAAAGAGCACCAACCAAAACAGCGGTGTCCGCTTTGATGCAGCAACCGACAAGGGAAATGACACATATTATGGTTACATAGTAGACATATGGGAACTTGACTACGGAGTAGATTTTAAGGTCCCTTTGTTTAAGTGCAAGTGGGTCAATCTGTCAGGAGGTGGCGTGCAGGTAGACCCACAGTACAGAATGACAACAGTGGATCTGAAAAATCTTGGGTACACTGACGAACCGTTCGTCCTAGCCAATGATGTGGCACAGGTTATCTATGTGAAGGACATGTCTACCAGACCGAGGAAAAGAAAAGATAAGGAAGCGAATACATCATACAATGAGCCAAAGCGCCACATAGTTCTTTCAGGAAAAAGGGACATCCTGGGAGTGGAGGGCAAGACAGACATGTCTGAAGAGTATGAAAAGTTTCATGAAATTCCCCCCTTCAAAGTCAAGGCTGACCCAAGCATCCTGATAAACGATGAAGATTATCCATGGTTACGGCGCAATAAGCAAACGACACAAGCGAAGAAAAAGTGAAGACTTTCTCCCGCAACTATTATGATGATACCATGCCAACTTTGTAACAGACGAGTATGATACCATTGTCCGTTTTGTACATGCACATGCTATGCCAACTTTTTCAGAGTTCATTTGAAAACTATGAATTTGAAAACCTCGCCAACCGAAGGGCGCTCACACCGGTTTATAAGCCCGTCCCTATACACGCCTTGTTGAGCTCACAAACTTGTGATTCACACAAATTTCAAAGAATTCAAATTTGAAAACTAATGGCACAAACAGAAAGTTTATAATTTTGCTGACCTAAAAGCAAAAAGAATTAAAAAATAAAGCAAAAAACCAAAAGAAAATAAATAATGCAGAAAACAAAACAAAAAAACTTGAAAAAAAATAAAAATAGCAACAATAAGTATTTTTGTTGTAAGTAGAAACAAAATAAAATAAATAAAGCAACAAAGAAAACAAAAAAAGGGTTTTCAAATTTGAAAACTAATGGCACTAACAAAAAGTTTATAATTTTTCTAAAACTAAAAGCAAAAAGAATTAAAAAATAAAGCAAAAAACAACAAAAAATGAATAATGCAGAAAGCAAAACAAAAAAACTGGAAAAAAATAAAAATAGCAACAATAAGTATTTTGTTGTAAGTAGAAACAAAATAAAATAAATAAAGCAACAAAGAAAACAGAAAAACGAAAAAAAAGTGCCACCTACTGGGCCCCCACGGCCTGAATACGACTAGAAACCCTACCAAGGCCAGGATTCAGGCCCGCGGGAGGCCCAGTAGGCCCACAGGCACAGTTTGCAGGTTTAGGGCCGAAAGCCTGCTTTAGAAACGAGTTCGAGAGGGAAGGCACACCGCACCTTATAAACAGGTGCGCCTCCCTCTCAACTAGCGAGGGGGGACTAAATATTTGGGTTCGGGGCAGCACAGGCCTTTGGTCCTGGTTCATGGAACAAACCGGGACTAATGCCCCCCTTTAGTCCCGGTTGGTGCCGCCAACCGGGACCAAAGGCCGCCGCTTCCCGCCCTTTGGGCTGCTGAAAACAGGCCTTTGGTCCTGGTTGGTGGCACCAACCGGGACTAAAGGGTGGCATTAGTCCCGGTTTGTGCCACGAACAGGGACCAATGCGCTTTCTATATATACAGGACTTTGCGAAAATTGCGTTCAGTTCCTCATCCCGCCGCAGACGCTGCCCTCTGCCCCGACGCCCTGCTCCTCGTCGTCGTCGCCGCCCCCGTCGTCGCCCGCGCCCCGCGCCGTCCCGTCGTCGCCTGCGCCGCCCTGACGTCGTCGCCGCCCCCGTTGTCGCCCCTGCCCCGCGCCGCCCCAAGGCCGTCGTCCCCGTCGCCGCCCCGAGCCCGCCGTCCCCGTCGCCGCCCCGAGCCCGCCGTCCTCGTCGCCCCTGCCCCGTGCCGCCCCGAGCCCGTCGTCGCCCCTGCCCCGAGCCCGCCGTCCTCGTCGCCCCTGCCCCGCGCCGCCCCAAGCCCGTCATCGCCCCTGCCCCGCGCCGCCCCGAGCCCGTCGTCGCCGTCGCCGACGCCCTCGCCGCCGCCGCCGTTGCCCTCGCCGGCTGCCCCTGTTGTGAGCCGCCGCCGTCGAGCCTCTGCTCATTAGTTTATTTTTTTGTTCATATGTGATGTATGTGTATGTGGCTATAATGTATATGTTTTTTATTTTTATTAGTTTAGTTTTTTGTTCATATATAGAAAGTTACAATTTTAATTAGGTTAGTGCAGGAAAAGGTTAGTGCATTTTAATTAGGTTAGTGTAGAGGAAAAAGTAAAATAAGGAAAAGGAAGAAAAGAGGAAGAAGGAAGAAGGAAGAAGAAGAAGAAGAAAAAGAATGAGAGGGAAAAGAAGAAAAAGAAGAGGAGAAGAAGAAAGGAATAGAGGAGAAGAAGAAAAAATAGAAAAAAAATTCTATTTTTCTTCTTCTCCTCTATTCTTTTCTTCTTCTCCTCTTTTTTTTCTTCTTTTTTTTCTTCTTCTTCTTCCTTCTTCCTTCTTCCTCTTTTTTCTTCCTTTTCCTTATTTTCCTTTCTCAAGGGATAAGAAGAAAAAGAAGAGGAGAAGAAGAAAGAAAGGAATAGAGGAGAGAGAAGAAACTTCAACACGAGGGGGGGGTACCGATACCCCCTCCCCGATAACATTATTTTCCCATGTATATGTATGTCGCGTCGTTGTCGATATAACGAGGGTGTCGAGGATCGCCGAGCGGTCGAGGGTCGGGAACTAGGGTAGAGGGTTGAGGGTCGTTAAGGGGTCAAGGGTTGAAGATTTCAGGGTCGAGGGTTCCTATAGTGTCAAAGTATTTAAGAAATCCATGGCTTCATCATTAGCCGGAAGTAACCATGGTATGATGGTATGAAGTCCTCCAAAGTTATTCTGGAATGGAGTCCCAGATAGGATAATTTGCCTTTTTGTACGAATTTCAGCAAAGTCCTTTCAAATAACGATATTTGGAAGGTTCTTGCTGAACTTTGTACCAAAAAGTGAATTATCCTATCTGGGACTCTGTTCCAAAATAACTTTGGAGAGCTTCGTACCATCATGCACCTGTTACTTTCGCCTAATGATGAAGACATGGTTTTGTTGAATCCTTTGACACTAGGCAACCTCTCGACCCCTCGGCGATCCTCGACCCCTTGACCCTCGACCGCTCAGCAATCCACGACCCTCTACCCTACCGTGGGCGTCGATGCCCACGTCACTTGTGGGACATAGATGTAGTGTTCAATGCCAACCCCCTCCCGATAGCTTCAACACGTGGGGGGGGTCGATATTACCCCCTCCTTGAAGTGTTCTCGAGGCCACCCCCTAACCCTTGAAGCGTTGTTGAGGCCACCCCAAACCCTAGAGAAGCAGCGTCGAGGTCACTAATATGATTCCTTATTGTGATTAGCTAGCTAGTTCTACGTTTGCCACTAATATATCCATATATGTCATGTTTGAATAATAATTGCCATGTTGTAAATATTTGTAGAAACTATGGACACCCCCCGAGACGAAGCACAAGAAGCGTTGTTGAGGGACATAATCGCACAAGGAAGTGATGCCGTCTGCTCGTTGATGTTTCTCAACGACAACGATGGTCTGGAAGGAGAGGGTGAAGAAGCAGCTGGCTATGATTTACATGGCTCCGATGACCCAATGCCGGTGCAAGAAGGAGAGGGTGAAGAAGTAGACCGTGAGGACGGCTCCGGTGATCACCAAACCGAGTCCGGCCAGGTATATATATTAGTTAAGCCTGTGCTGACTAGCTAATTGATGCATTCATTGTTTTGGTATGTACACATATTAATTAACTCTCGTCTTTGTTCTTTTTTCTAGCCCTCCGGATCGAGCACAACTTCGGTAAAGAGACGAGGCCCGAAGAAAAAGTTGAGCTCGGATGAAAAGTTTGAGATCATACAAATCGCGCGCGACGGCCAACCGATTGAACCCTACCGGACAAAGAAGGCATTTGTTGCTCAGTGCGGGGTTCTGGTTAGGGACAAGATCCCGATCAGCATCCACCAATGGTATAAGCCTAAGAACGAAGACCCTGAGGTGTCTTATGTCAATGATATGCAGAAAAATGATCTTTGGACTGAGCTGAAGTCAAATTTCACCCTACCGCCAGAGGATGATCCGGAGAAGCCAGTTATAGAGCCATTAATCAAGTCTTTTGCTCTGAAGAAGATGGCAGACCTATTCCGGAATTGGAAGAAAGACCTCAATAGGTATGTCAAAAAAAATGAGACACCAGAATTCAAGGACAAATATGAGAAGATCAGAGATGACTGGCCCGCATTTGTGGCCCACAAGACATCGGAAAAGAGTAAAAAGATGTCGGCGACAAACAAGAGAAATGCTGCGAAGAAGAAGCTTCACCATCGCACGGGGTCAGGTGGCTACCTCATAGCCCGGCCTAAGTGGGCCAAGGCTGAGAATGATCTGCTTGATAAAGGGATCGAACCAGAGACAATGAACTGGCCAGACCGTTGTCGGACTTGGTTCTTCGGGGCCGGCGGATCCTTGGACCCTATAACAGCGAAGTGCATTTGGACGGACGAACAATTGGACATACCAGTCAAGAGGCTTCAGCAATATATCGAAGCAGCGCAGCAAGGGACGTTCGTTCCAGACAAGGAGAAGGACGAGCTCAGAATGGCCCTCGGCAATCCTGAGCACCCTGGACGGACACGAGGCACGCCAGGCTCCGTTTCGTGGAAGGCTGGATTTCCGGACGCAGGGGGTTACAAAACCTAGGAGAGGAGGAAGAAACTGGAGCAGAGCCAACTGCAGGCGCTGCACGAAAGGGTAATGGGGCTAGAGGAACGAGAAGCAGATCGCAGCAAACGACCTACCGAAGCTTCCCCCGAAGCTACCCCGCCATCTTAGCGGAGAAGCAGCGTGGCTTCCACCGAGCTGCTTCAAGCCAGAGCATGGCTCCTGCTAGCTATCCCGTGGATGCTATCGCGGATGCTGAAAATTGCCACCTTATGGCGCAATGGAGCAATTTGAAGGTCGAGGCGGCTGTTGGCTCTGTTTATCCTACTAAACCCGACTCAACTTTTCACAGCTGGCCGATTCTAGAAGGATATACTAAGGTGATGGTCGATGAAATAATGGAGGGATTTGAGGACCTCCGGCTTGACCACCCTACCGGTGAAGGGGAGTATCGGCTGGGTTCTGCTCTGAAAACTCCATGCCTATGGCGGAAGGATCTCATCAACCTTCCGAACTGGACGCCTCCTCCTCCTCCTCCTCCTCCGGCGAGTCAGGGCACTCCGCCTCCTCCACCGCCTCCTCCTCCGGCGAGTGACGATCAGGGCACTCAGCCGGCTCCTTCTCTGGCGCGTGGCGGCACTCCGCCTCCTTCTCCGCCTGTGCCGGCGCGCCCGAGCAGCCAGCATCCTCCTTCTCCGCCTCGTCAGCAAGGGCAGAAGAGACCCGCTGCCGCTCCGGCTGCTCCGGCGCGTCGTAGTCCTTCTCCTCCGCCTCGTAAGCAAGGAAAGAAGACATCCGCTCCGTCTGCTCTGCCGGCGTCTAGCAGTACAGCCAAAGGCGGGAGGAGATACAGATTCGGTCCTTCTCTGAAGACTCCAGAGAAGTTACCGTACGAGAGGAGCGAGGAGGAAAACGCGAAGATCGCACAGACGGAAGTGGATGACTGGTTTCAAGGGTTGAAAGCAAAGAGACATCCACCTCCGGAGGAGAAGGTAGATCCGGTGAAAGCGAAGCGCACTCTGGCTGCCCTGACAAAACCACCCAAGTCTCCGTCGAAAGGCAACTATAAGCGCATTATTGGAAAGGCATTTGCCGAAGCGGAGAGGTCGAGAAGTACTAAAAGTGATCAAAGGATGAAAGAACGACGAGCTGGGAAACAAATTGCCCATCTCGGTGAACAAACAAAGCAATCGTGCCCCCCGCTCAAGGTGCCTGCTAGCGACATCGTCGATCCGAGGATGGTGCCCGGTTATGGCAATCCTGCAGATTACCTGCCCGACGATGTACATTATGATTTTTTGGAGGTGCAGATACAAAGATACGAGTACGGGAAGCCTCTCGTCAAAGATGAAAGTTCTCTATCAACGATGATGCGAAGATTGCATGATTGGTACATGAAAACCTGCAAAGAGTCTGAGGGGAGGAGTACTTTGTATGTGAGAGTTAAAAAGGAGCATGACCTCCTTGGAATTGAACTGTTGCCTATTCCATTTGAGGAGTTCTATCAGTTTTTCAATCAATTGGCCATCGATAAAGCAACGGTCACCTGCTACTGTCTGTAAGTAGTACTACTTCTGTCATTAAGTCTCTCTATATAACTCAGCCCTTTCATTGCATGTATTTATAATTATCCTCACTATATTATGCAGATTGAAGATCGCCGAATTGAAGAAAAGACAAGTGGGTGATATTGGGTTCATTAACACATATCTCATAGATAAAACTGAGGTTGAATTTCGTAAAGAAAATACCGAGGCCAACTTGCTACAATCGTTGGTAATAAATGAACACAAAGATATAATACTCTTTCCTTACAACTTCAAGTGAGTGTTACTGTCTTGTGGCATATTCGGTTTCCTTATTAGTCCAGGTTATAGTAATGTAATATTGATGAGTTATGCATGTGTGCGCAGCTACCACTATATTCTCCTAGAGATTAAGCTTGAGAAGGGAGTAGTAACTGTCTTAGACTCCAAGCGAAAAGATCCCAAGGAGTATGCGGACATGACTGAAATGCTCGAGAAGTAAGTTAAATCGATCATTATCCACCATATCAGCAACTTTGTTCATTTCTGATATCAAGTAATTGTTTTCTTTGTATGGCAGGGCTTGGAGAAAATTCACCAAAAAAGCTCCGGGACTACCGAAGAAGCTGCAATTTAGACACCCGAAAGTAAGTACTATATAGTAGCATATTCCACGCATCTCCTAGTGATTCAAGCGCTAGTTTCATCAATACCATTTAGCATGCTTGCTAATTATCAGTTTGATTGACCTCTATTTCTTGTAAAGTGGTTGTGGCAGGAACAAGGGAATGATTTCTGTGGATACTACATTTACGAGTCCATCCGCCACACGACCTGTGAGCGGGGCTACTCCGACAAACAATATGAAGTGCGTAAATAAATATATTCACAATTTTATTTTATTACCATCATTTGTGTTGAGTTTCATTCATTCATATATATATATATATATATGTATTGACCCCCTTCTTAAAATTAGATGTTTCGGATGCGGGATGAACTCCTAGCACCAGATCGCATGCGAGCAATTCAAGAGGAATTGGTGGCATTCTTTCTTGACCACGTGATCGCTGAAGACGGAGAATACTATGTGGACCACGCGTCCGTATCTTAGGAGATTATATATTTGTAAAAGATAATTATTGTATATATGTAGCCGGTAGTTTCGAATAGATATATGAGAACTTGTTGTTCGACCAATCTCTCGGAGAAGGAGAGGTGGTCGATATCACTTCTCTCTGTATGCATATATGTTCATGACGATCTTCTGTTTGCTTAATTACTAGCTAGCTAGCGTGTCTAGCTAGTCCTCTCTATACGTATGTATAGTACGTAGCGTCGACCAAGCATGGACAAAAGAGAGGACACTTTTCTCTATTAATTAGCTAGCTATAGCACAATATATGAAACACCTAAATTAACCCCCAAAACCCCCCAAACCCCCCCCCCCTTTCAAAAAAAACAAAAACCCCAGCTATAGAAATGCTGACGCGTGGATGCCTATTGGTCCCGGTTGGTGCCACCAACCGGGACCAAAGGCCCTCCTGCTTGGGCTCAGCGGACAGGACACGTGGAGGCCCATCTGTCCCGTTTCTGGATTGAACCGGGACTAAAGGGTTAGGGCATTAGTACCGACCCTTTAGTCCCGGTTCATGAACCGGGACTAAAGGCCCTCACCAACCGGGACTATAGGCCCTTTTTCTACTAGTGATATATTCCGCCTGTCCGAGGACCCCTTAATCTAGGACTCCCTCACCTGCCTCGTGGCCTCCTCGTAGAGTCCCAGACTTCAACTCCAAGTCTTCTGGATTGCTTTTGGTCCAAGAAAGATCCTCGCAAAGGTTTCGTTCCGTTTGGAGATGTATCAAGCATCCCCAAGCTTAATTCCGGCTCGTCTCAAGTAGGTTAATGATAAAAACAAATTTTCTGATGTGGAATGCTACCTAGCATATTTCTCAATTTAATTTTGTTTATTGTGGCATGAATATTCAGATCTGAAAGATTCAAGACAAAATTTCAATATTGACATAAAAACAATGATACTTCAAGCATACTAACAAAGCAATCTTGTCTTCTCAAAATAACATGGCCAAATAAAGTTATCCCTACAAAATCGTATAGTCTGGCTATGCTCTATCTTCATCACACAAAGTATTTAATCATGCACAACCTTGGTTTTAGCCAAGCAATTTTTTCATACTTTAGTATTTTCAATCTTTTTCAATCTTCACGCAATACGTGAGCGTGAGCCATGGACATAGCACTATAGGTGGAATAGAATGGTGGTTGTGGAGAAGACAAAAAGGATAAGATAGTCTCACATCAACTAGGCGTATCAACGGGCTATGGAGATGCCCATCAATAGATATCAATGTGAGTGAGTAGGGATTGCCATGCAACGGATGCAATAGAGCTATAAGTTTTTGAAAGCTCAACAAAAGAAACTAAGTGGATGTGCATCCAACTTGCTTGCTCACGAAGACCTAGGGAACTTTTGAGGAAGCCCATCATTGGAATATACAAGCCAAGTTCTATAATGGAAAATTCCACTAGTATATGAAAGTGACAACATAGGAGACTCTCTATCATGAAGATCATGGTGCTACTTTGAAGCACAAGTGTGGTAAAAGGATAGTAGCGTTGCCCCTTCTCTCTTTTTCTCTCATTTTTTTATTTTATTATTTCGGACTTTTCTTTTTTTATGGCCTCTTTTTTTTAGTCTAGAGTCTCATCCCGACTTGTTGGGGAATCATAGTCTCCATCATCCTTTCATCACTGGGACAATGCTCTAATAATGAAGATCATCACACTTTTATTTACTTACAATTCAAGAATTACAACTCGATACTTAGAACAAAATATGACTCTATGTGAATGCCTCCGACGGTGTACCGGGATGTGCAATGATTCAAGAGTGACATGTATGAAAATTATGAACGGTGGCTTTGCCACAAATACGATGTCAACTACATGATCATACTAGCAATATGACAATGATGGAGTGTGTCATAATAAACGGAGCGGTGGAAAGTTGCATGGCAATATATCTCGGAATGGCTATGGAAATGCCATAATAGGTAGGTATTGTAGCTGTTTTGAGGAAGGTATATGGTGGGTGTATGGTACCGGTGAGAGTTTCCCGGTACTAGAGAGGCTAGCAATGATGGAAGGGTGAGAGTGCGTATAATCCATGGACTCAACATTAGTCATAAAGAACTCACATACTTGTTGCAAAAATCTACAAGTAATCTAAACAAAGTACTACATGCATGCTCCTAGGGGAAGGGTTGGTAGGAGTTAACCATCGCGTGATCCCGACCTCCACACATAAGGAAGGCAATCAATAAATAAATCATGCTCCAACTTCATCACATAACGGTTCACCATACGTGCATGCTATGGGAATCACAAACTTTAACACAAGTGTTCCTCAAATTCACATATACTCTACTAGCATGTCTCTAATATCACCATCCTCATATCTCAAAACAATCATCAAGCATCAAACTTCTCATAGTATTCAATGCACTTTATATGAAAGTTTTTGTTCTACCCATCTTGGATGCTCATCATATTAGGACTAATTTTATAACCAAAGAAAATTACCATGATGTTCTAAAAGGCTCTCAAAATAATATAAGTGAAGCATGAGAGATCAATAATTTCTATAAAATAAAACCACCACCATGCTCTAAAAATATATAAGTGAAGCACTAGAGCAAAATTATCTAGCTCAAAAGGTATAAGTGAAGCACATAGAGTATTCTAATAAATTCCGATTCATGAGTGTCTCTCCCAAAAGGTGTGTCCAGCAAGGATGATTGTGTTAAACTAAAAACAAACAGTCAAATCATACAAGACGCTCCAAGCAAAACACATATCATGTGGTGTATAAAAATATAGCCTCAAGTAAAGTTACCGGTAGACAAAGACGAAAGAGGGGATGCCTTCCGGGGTGTCCCCAAGCTTAAGCTTTTGGTTGTCCTTGAATTATCTTGGGGTGCATTGGGCATCCCCAAGCTTAGGCTCTTGCCACTACTTATTGCAAAATCCATCAAATCTTTACCCAAAAACTTGAAAACTTCACAACACAAAACTTCAATAGAAAATCTCATGAGCTCCGTTAGGATAAGAAAATAAACCACCACTTTAAGGTACTGTAATGAACTCATTATTTATTTATTTTGGTGTTAAACCTACTGTATTCCAACTTCTCTATGGTTTATACTCCCCGATAGTACTCATAGATTCATCAAAATAAGCAAACAACACACGAAAAATAGAATCTGTCAAAAACAGAACTGTCTGTAGCCATATGTAACTTTAGAATACTTCTGTAACTCTAAAAATTCTTAAATAAATTGGTGGACGTGAGTAATTTGTCTATTAATTATCTGATAAAAGAATCAACATAAAAGAACTCTCCAGTAAAAAATGACAGCTATTCTCGTGAGCGTAAAAGTTTCTGTTTTTTACAGCAAGATCGCAAAGACTTCACCCAAGTCTTCCCAAAGGTTCTACTTGGCACAAACACTAATTAAAACATAAAACCACATATAAACAGAATCTAGATGAATTATTTATTACTAAATAGGATAAAAAAGCAAATAACAAAAATAAAATTGGGTTGCCTCCCAGCAAGCACTATCGTTTAACTCCCCTAACTAGGCATAAAAATAAGAATAGATCTAGGTATGGCCATCTTTGGTATGCAATCCATAAGTGGCTCTCATAATAGATTCATAAGGAAATTTGATTTTCTTCCTAGGAAAGTGTTCCATGCCTTTTCCTTAACGGAAATTGGAATATAATGTTTCCTTCTTTCATATCAATAATTGCACCAATCGTTCTAAGGAGAGGTCTACCGAGAATAATAGGACATGTAGGCTTGCAATCTATATCAAGAACAATGAAATCTACGGGCACATAATTCCTATTTTCAACAATAAGAACATCATTAATCCTTCCCATAGGTTTCTTAATGGTGGAATCCGCAAGATTCAAATTTAAAGAACAATCATCAAATTCACGGAAACCTAGCACATCACATAAAGTTTTTGGAATCGTGGAAGCACTAGCACCCAAATCACACAAAGCATAGCATTAATAATATTTAATCTTAATCTTAATAGTAGGTTCCCACTCCTCATAAAGTTTTCTAGGGATAGAAACTTCTAGTTCAAGCTTTTCTTCATAAGATTGCATCAAAGCAGCAAAGATATGTTTAGTAAAACCTTTATTTTGATTATAAGCATGAGGAGAATTTAACATGGATTGCAACAAGCAAATACAATCTATTAAAGAGAAATTATCATAATTAAATCCCTTGAAATCCAAAATAGTGGGTTCATTGCTACTTAAAGGTTTAACCTCTTCAATCCCACTTTTATCAATTTTTGCATCTAGATCTAAAAACTCCGAAACATTGGGAGGCCTTTTAACTAAAGTTGACTCATATACAGTCCCATATTTATCAATTTCATATTGAAAAACAAAGATTTAATAGGATTCACATCAATCACTTTTAGATCTTCATCATTATTATCATGAAAACTAGAAGAACACGCTTTCATAAAGCAATCTTTTTTAGCACGCGTCCTAGCGGTTCTTTCTTTGCACTCATCAATGGAAATTCTCATGGATTTGAGAGAGTCATTGATATCATGCTTAGGTGGAATAGATATAAGTTTCAAAGAATCAACATCATGAGATATTCTATCCACATTCCTAGCCAACTCATCAATCTTAAGCAATTTTTCTTCAACCAAAGCATTGAAATTATTTTGCGAACTCATAAATTCTTTAACACTATTCTCAAAATCAGAGGGCATATTATTAAAATTTCCATAAGAGTTGTTGTAGGAATTACCATAATTATTAGAGGGATTCATTGTTGAGGAAATCGCTAACTGGTAGCTGCTCGGTTACCTGGCGAGTAGGGGATTAATAGGCTAATCGACAAGTTAATCGGCCATTTAATCAATTAATCGGACGATTTATCGGTTTATCGGCTACTTGGTGACCGTACGAGTATGGATTAATCGGCAAGTTAACTCGTTAATCGGACGAATTCTTGAACAGGGGAGGGATTACTAGGAAACGGCCTAGGATTAAAATTTCCTCTATACGCGTTGTTACCAAAATTGTTCCTACCAACAAAATTCACATCCATAGATTCATTATTATTCTCAATCAAAGTGGATAAAGGCATATCATTAGGATCAGAAGAAACACTTTTATTAGCAAATAATTTAATAAGTTCATCCCTCTTTCCACTCAAAACATTAATTTCTTCAATCACATGAACCTTTTTACTAGTGGATCTTTTGGTGTGCCATTGAGAATAATTAACCATAATATTATCTAGGAGTTTAGTAGCTTCTCCAAAAGTGATTTCCATAAAAGTGCCTCCCGCGGCCGAATCTAAAAGATTTCTAGAAGCAAAATTCAATCCGGCATAAAAATTTTGTATAATCATCCACAAATTCAAACCATGAGTAGGGAAATTATGTATCATTAATTTCATCCTCTTCCAAGCTTATGCCACATGCTCATGATCAAGTTGCTTAAAATTCATAATATCGTTCCTAAGAGAGATGATCTTGGCGGGAGGAAACTACTTAGAGATAAAAGTATTTTTGCACTTATTCCATGAATCAATACTATTTTTAGGCAAAGAAGAGAACCAAGTTTTAACAATATCATTATCCACACCTTTCTTCTTTTGCATATCACACAAACCAATGAAGTTGTTTAGATGGGTTGCGGCATCTTCACTAGGAAGGCCTGAAAATTGATCTTTCATAACAAGATTCAACAAAGCTGGATCCTACTCATGAACTATCCATTAGAATGCTGGGATGTTGGGGTGATTAGCCGCACCGTTTCACCATATGGTCGCTTTCTGATCTGGAACAAAGATCCAAGGGACAAAGCAAGGGTTATTGTTAAGCTCAGGGTCATGAATACCAGTTAGCTTAGTAGTACTGAGGAATCTTGATGATGTTCTCTATGGTGATTCATGGACTTGCCCAACTTATATTTTGTCGAGGGATCTGATTGGTCAGCAAGAAGGGTGATGAGGATCCATTGCCACCTGATGGTGGAAATCCTCACCCCCTTCCTCATGTTCATGGAGGTTCTTGGCATGATGAGGTTTTAGGGAATATACCTATGGATCAGGTTGTTATTAATCCTCATAATGAGAACCTTGGTGCACCTTATGAGGATGTTCATGTTGTCCATAATGATAATGTGAACCATGCTGCTATTCACCTGGCTGCTTCTACTGAATCTATTACTGCTGATCATGTTGAGGCACCTGTTTTTGTGGAAGTAACGGCACCTGTACAGATACCCTCCAGTACACTCCATGTTGAACCTCATGAGACACTTGGGCCTGATTACATCCCAATTAATCCTGTATCTTCACAGCCCAGCTCTCAGAAAGTTCCAAGTCATGTGTTTATCCCCAAGAACTGCAGCATGAACTACAATGACATACCATCCTCTAGCAGTTCCCAGCGTATGCAGACAAGCAACATTGCTGTTGAGGGTGCTACTGAGCACATCAATGTTCTTCAGGAACTTATTGGTAACCTGGTGACAAATGCTCAGGACATCATCCCCAAACTTGGTGGCAGCCAGATTGTCAATGCTTCCTGCAATGTGGTTGATGTTGTGGGCACAAATGGTAACAATAAAAGATGTTATCTGCAGATCCAAACCATCCAGAATGAGCAACCTAAGAATGCCAGCTCTATCAGCATTGAGGAGATCACACGCCAGGAGTTTAATGAAGTCCAGAAACCCTCTAACAGACAGAAAAAGAAGAAGATCATTGATGACTCTTTCTGCGGGAGGAGCAACACGATTGCCAAGCTCACCAGGGGCTTCAAAGACCAGGCTGCTGCAGATAATGCCATCAATAATGATGCTAAGATTGATCATAGTAACAAACAAGGCCCTAAGAAACTGAAGAAAGATATATCTGTTAACCTAGGACCTTAGTTTGATGCTGTGATTATTAATAAGCAGGCACCTCCACCACCTGAATTTCCTATGAAGACCCTGCAGGCTATTGGCACAGGGTCATGTAAGATGGCACCTCAGGATGTGTCTCCTAGTGCTCTGCACTATGACAGCTCTGATGATTAGGATCCACTGCTATGATGTGGGCTTTGGTGGCTCCCCTAACTGCCATCCTATTATGATTTCCATGCTTTTTGCTTCATCTTACATGTCATTTGGATGCCTGCGTGCATCATCTATCAGTATGGTGTGTAATAATTATACCTTGTGCTACCTATATTATTGGAGACTGCATGTCAGAAGCTTATGCTGTTATAAATGTTTGTTCAGTCTGGTTATCTCCTACCTGTCAATATTCCAACGAGTATTATATACAGTGTAATCTCTTATACCTCGGACACTTGCTACAATAGCAAGATTCACAGATCATGAAGGAGTACATATTATGCTATTCATAATATGTCACAAAATTACCACCTATACATTTGCCATGAATAGAAGTTGGAATATCCTTAATTGGAATGTTAGAGGTATAAACTCCACAACTAGGTGGAATGACATTAGAAAGAAAATTAATGAAAGTGCTGTATATTGACTTTTCAAGAAACCAAGAGAGATTCTTTTGACATTGCTTATATCAAGAATTTTTGCCCCAAGAGGTTCAACCAATTTTGCTTTTCACCTTCTATTGGCAACTCTGGAGGTTTGATTACTATTTGGAATGGCAACTTAATGAAGGGAAAAGTGATATCCGAGACCTACTATCAGATCACCATTGAGTTTACATCTAATCTGGATAATACCTGCTGGTATCTCACTAATGTTTATGGACCTAACAGCTCTGAAGGTAAACAGGAATTTACTGATTGGCTTATGGGTCTGAATATGAACCAGTCTAAGTTATGGATGATTCTGGGTGATTTTAATTTCATAAGAAGTCCTGACAATAGAAACAAACCTGGTGGTGATCCTGCTAGTATGATGACTTTTAATAATATCATTGTCAACCTAGATCTGGCTGAAATCCCACTCAAAGGAAGAGCCTTCACATGGAGCAATAAACAAGATCAACCTCTATTGGAAAAGTTAGACTGGATTTTTACCAGCTCCCACTGGACTACTGCCCATCCATCTACTATGGCTATTCCATTAGCTAAAATTTCTTCTGACCATGTACCTATCAAAATCCAGATTGACAGCAATATTCCCAGAAGCCAGATATTCAGATTTGAAGAGTATTGGACTGAATTCAGTGGTTTTATTGAAACAGTGGAGAAACATTGGTTGAATTCCACTCATTTCTCTGATTCTGCTATGAATTTAAACTCCAAGTTTAAAGCTATCAGAAGAGGTTTGAAATCATGGAGCAAGCAATATTCCCAACTGAACAAAATCATTGAAAATTGTTGTTTCTATGTGAAATTATTTGATGTCATTGAGGATCAAAGACCACTAGCTAGGGTGGAAAAGAATTTCAGGAAATTGCTCATCAAACATACAAACAAGTTGCTGGAGGCTACGAGAATCTACTGGAGAATCAGGGAAAACATCAGATGGGCAAAACTTGGTGATGAAAATACCAAATTCTTTCATGCAATTGCTACTTATGTATTTAGGAACAACTACATCACATATCTTATGACTACGGATGGACAGCAAGTATTTGATCATGATCATAAAGTTGCTATACTATGGGCTTCTTTTAAAGATAGGGTTGGTACTGAAACAATCTGCACACAAAACTTTGACATATCCCTTTCACATATCTTGGTGTACCAATGGGATCTACAAGACCTAAAGTGGCAGATTTGATGCCCATGGTATGTAGACTTGATCATAGACTTTCTGGCATTGCTTCTTTAATATCATACTCTAGGAGACTTGTTCATCTCAAATCCATAGTTGCTGCTCTACCAATTTTTGCTATGTGTTGTATAAGAGTACCATTCACCATATTGGACCACTTTGAAAAGTCTGGCAGGAATTTTCTTTGGTATGGTAAGGATATCAATAAAAAGGGTAATTGTCTTGTTAAATGGGATAATGTTTGCTTGCAAAACAGGGAGGGGGCCTGGGTGTGTTAGATCGGAGAACACAAAACAAAACTCTGCTTATTAAATTTCTTTACAAATTCTTCAATAAGCATGATATTCCCTGGGTTAACCTTATATGGAATAATTACTATGACAATGATGAGGTACCTAGTTTCCCTACCATGGTGGGATCTTTTTGGTGGAGAGATTGTTGCTCTAATTTGCAAGACTTCAAAAACATGACTATATGCTATGCTGGGAAAGGTGATACAATTAAGCTATGGTCAGATAATTGGTGTTCTCATACAATATCACAGTCAATGCCTCAACTATTTTCTTATGCAAAGAAGGCTGACACAACTCTTGCATCTGTCAGCAACATGGAGGATAGTGAATTTTATGAATTGTTCCACTTGCCTATGTCTTCTATCGCTGTACAACAGAGTACCAATCTTAGAGAGCTGATCAACAACAGAGAGAACCAGCAGCTATCAGATTCTTGGAAATTCTATTGGGGTGACTCAAAGTACTCTAATAAGAGAATATACCTTGAACTCATGGGAAATCCTGTTGATGCACCTAAACCTTATCAATGGATATGGAAATCATGCTCTTTACCCAAGCATAAATTCTTCTTCTGGCTCCTATTACAAGACAGATTAAACACCAGAGACCTACTCAACAGGAAGAATTTCTACATTGAGACTAGTAAGTGTGAATTATGTGATGATGATCCTAATGAACATCTAATGCACCTCTTTTTTAGCTGTGATTTCAGCCAAATCTTCTGGATGAACATTGGCTACCAATGGAACACTGATCATAACCTTGTGGATATGCTCCTGGAGGGAAGGAAGCAAGATACCCATGGATGCTTTAAAGAATGTTTGATTGCTGGATGCTGGAGTCTCTGGAAACACATAAATAGCATTATTTTTTATCACAAGGTCAAGAATATGGCATATTGCATTGCCACCTTCAAGGAGAACTTCAGCATGATAATAAAGAAGGCTAAACCTGGATTGAAAGAGGGCATGCAAAGCTGGCTAGATCATTTGTAGACCTTCTATTATCCTGCAATATATCCATCATGTAAATCCATATGTAACTGTTCCCCTCCTATAATGAAAATGAGAATCACAGTGGGGGTCTTCCCCACTGTTTTTGTCAAAAAAAAGATTCAACAAAGCCGTATTAATTTCACAAGATTCAACATCGGTAGTAGGAGCAATCGGAGTGCTAATAAAATCATTGTTGTTGGTATTGGAAAAGTCACACAATTTAGTATTATCTTGAGCCATCGTGACAAACAATCAATACAACACACAAGCACACAAGAAGCAAGCGAAAAGATATGAATGGTATAGGGGCGAAGAAAAGGCAAAGGTTTTCCAAAATCATTTTCGAAGTGGGGGAGAGGAAAACGAGAGGCGAATGGCAAATAATGTAATGCAAAGGAGAAGATTTTATGATGGGTACTTGGTATGTCTTGACTTGGCATAGATCTCCCCTGCAACGGCGCCAGAAATCCTTCTTGCTACCTCTTGAGCATGCGTTGGTTTTCCCTTGAAGATGAAAGGGTGATGCAGCAAAGTAGCGTAAGTATTTCCCTCAGTTTTGACAACCAAGGTATCAATCCATTAGGAGACGACGCACAAGTCACCTAGTACCTGCACAAACAATCAAGAACCTTGCAACCAATGCGATAAAGGGGTTGTCTATCCCTTCACGGTCACTCGCAAAAGTGAGATCTAATAAAGATAGTAAAGTAAATATTTTTGGTATTTTTGTTGTATAGATTGGAAAGTAAAGATTGCAAAATACTAAACAAGATGCAATGTAAATAAAAGAGATGTAATATAATAGAAAAGAGACCCGGGGGGCATAGGTTTCACTAGTGGCTTCTCTCAAGATAGCATGTATTACGGTGGTGAACAAATTACTGCCGAGAAATTGATAGAAAAGTGCATAATTATGAAGACATCTAGGGCAATGATCATGAACATAGGCATCACGTCTGTGTCAAGTAGACCGAAACGATTCTGCATCTACTACTATTACTCCACACATCGACCGCTATTCAGCATGCATCTAGAGTATTAAGTTCATAAGAACAGAGAAACACATTAGGCAAGATGACATGATGTAGAGGGATAAACTCAAGCAATATGATTTAAACCCCATATTTTTATCCTCGATGGCAACAATACAATACGTGCCTTGCCGCCCCTACTGTCACCGGGAAAGGACACCGCAATATTAAACCAAAGCTAAGAACTTCTCCCATTGTAAGAAATATCAATCTAGTAGGCCAAACTAAATCAATAATTCGAAGAGACTTGCAAAGATATCAAATCATGCATATAAGAATTCAGAGAAGAACCAAATAATATTCATAGATAATCAAGTTCATAAAACCACGATTCGTCGGATCTCGGCAAACACACCGCAAAAGAATATTACATCGAATAGATCTCCAAGAACATCGAGGAGAACTTGGTATTGAGAATCAAAGAGAGAGAAGAAACCATCTAGCTAATAACTATGGACCCGAAGGTCTGTGGTATACTACTCACGCTTCATCAGAGAGGAAATGGTGTTGACGTAGAAGCCCTCCATGATCGTTTCCCCCTCCGACAGATCGCTGCAAAAGGCCCCAAGATGGAATCTCACGGGTACAGGAGGTTGCGGCGGTGGAAAAGTGGTTTCGTGGCTCCCCCTGATGTTTCTAGGGTATAAGAGTATATACAGGCGAAACAAGTACGTCGCTGGAGCTATGCGGGGCCCACGAGCACTAGTAGAAAAAGGGCCTACAGTCCCGATTGGTGAGGCCCTTTAGTCCCGGTTCATGAACCGGGACTAAAGGGTCGGTACTAATGCCCTGACCCTTTAGTCCCGGTTCAATCCAGAACCGGTACAGATGGGCCTCCACGTGGCCTGTCCGCTGAGCCCAGGCAGGAGGGCCTTTGGTCCCGGTTGGTGGCACCAACCGGGACCAATAGGCATCCACGCTCAGCATTTCTGTGGCTAGGGTTTTTGTTTTTTTAAAGGGTGGGGGGGGTTTGGGGGGTTTTGGGGGGTTAATTTAGGTGTTTCATATATATTGTGCTATAGCTAGCTAATTAATAGAGAGAAGTGTCCTCTCTTTTGTCCGTGCTTGGTCGATGCTACGTACCATACATACGTATAGAGAGGACTAGCTAGACACGCTAGCTAGCTAGTAAGCAAACAGAAGATCGTCATGAACATATATGCATACAGAGAGAAGTGATATCGACCACCTCTCCTTCTCCGAGAGATTGGTCGAACAACAAGTTCTCGTATATCTATCCGACACTACCGGCTACATATATACAATAATTATCTTTTACAAATATATAAGCTCCTAAAATACGGACGCGTGGTCCACATAGTATTCTCCGTCTTCAGCGATCACGTGGTCAAGAAAGAATGCCGCCAATTCCTCTTGAATTGCTCGCATGCGATCTGGTGCTAGGAGTTCATCCCGCATCCGAAACATCTAATTTTAAGAAGGGGTCAATACATATATATATATATATATGAATGAATGAAACTCAACACAAATGATGGTAATAAAATAAAATTGTGAATATTGTTATTTACGCACTTCATATTGTTTGTCGGAGTAGCCCTGCTCACAGGTCGTGGCGGATGGACTCGCAAATGTAGTATCCACAGAAATCATTCCCTTGTTCCTGCCACAACCACTTTACAAGAAATAGAGTTCAATCAAACTGATAATTAGCAAGCATGCTAAAGGTTATTGATGAAACTAGCACTTGAATCACTAGGAGATTTCTTCAATACTTTGACACTATAGGAACCCTCTCGACCCCTCGGCGATCCTCGACCCCTTGAACCCTCGACAACCCTGGAACCCTCGACCCCTAGACGATCCTGGAACCCTTGATCCCTCGACCCTAGAACCCTCGACCCGGGATAATATAGACAACGCTTCAAGGGGGTAATACCGACAACGATGAGATACATACACGGGAGAAATTAATGTTATCGGGGAGGGGGTATATCGACCCCCCACGTATTGAAGTTATCGGGAGGGGGTATATGGACCCCCCCCCCCTCATGTTAAAGTTATCGGGAGGGGTATATCGACAATGACAGAGGAGAAGATCGAAGAAAAAAAGAAGGAAAAAAAGAGGAGAAGAAGAAAGGAATAGAGAACTAGAAGAAAAAATAGAATATTTTCTATTTTTTCTTCTTCTCCTCTATTTCTTTCTTCTTCTCCTCTTCTTTTTCTTCTTTTTTCCTCTTCTTATTTATTTCTCCTCTTCTTCCTCACCTCTTCTTCTCCTTCTTCCTCTTCTTATTTTCCTTTTTCCTCTCCTTCTTTTTCTTCTTCTTCCTTCTTTCTAGCTAGATATATAAAACTTTTCTAAAAATGTAACTTTTGCATATATAAAACTTTTTTCTTCTTCTTCCTTTCTTCCTTCTCTTCCTTCGTCCTAAATATATAAAACTTTTCTAAAAATGAAACTAACCTAAAATTAATGTACTAAATCAGAGAACAATTGAAAACACCATGCATATTACAATTGAAAAAATACATACATTCATACAAAAATATATATAAAACAAGCATATATATATGAAAAAAATGAAAAAGGAGGGCGCCGGCGGCCGGACCAAGCTGCGGCGAGGATGGCGGGGTCGGGGCAGAGGCGCGGATGACGGCGAGGGCGGGCCGGGGCGGCGGCGTCAGGGCAGGGGCGCGGGCGACGGCGACGGTGGTGGGCCGGGGCGGAGTGCGTCGGGCCAGGGGCAGGCAGGGGCGGCGCGCGTCGGGGCAGGGGCGCGGGCGACGGCGAGGGCGCGGGCGACGGCGACGACGGGCACGGGCGAGGCGACGGCGACGGCGGGGGCGACGGACAGCGTCAGGGCAGCCTGGCGGCGTCGATGTGCTCGGCATCGTCGGGGGGAAACTGGCGAGGGAAATATGAAATTTCCCAAGTGTTTTCTTATATAGCAAGGGCATTAGTCCCGGTTCGTGCCACGACCCAGGACTAATGCCCCCCTTTAGTCCCGCTTGGTGCCACCAACCAGGACCAAAGGCCAATTTTCAGCAGCCCAAAGGGCGGGAAGCGGCGGCCTTTGGTCCCGGTTGGTGGTACCAACCGGGACTAAAGGGGGGCATTAGTCCCGGGTCTTAGCACCAACCGGGACCAAAGGCCTGTGTTGCCCCGAACCTAATATTTAGTCCCACCTTGCTAGTTGAGAGGGAGGCGCACCTGTTTATAAGGTGCGGTGCGCTTTCCCTCTCGAGCTCCTCTCTTAAGCAGGCTTTCGGGCCTAACCCTGCAATCTGTGCCTGTGGGCCTACTGGGCCTCCTGCGGGCCTGAATCCTGGCCCATGGTAGGGTTTCTAGTCGTATTCAGGCCGTGGGGGCCCAGTAGGTGGCACTTTTTTCCAGTTTTTTGTTTTGTTTTCTGCATTATTTATTTTCTTTTGTTTTTTTCTTTATTTTTTAATTCTTTTTGCTTTTAGTTTTAGAAAAATTATAAACTTTCTGTTAGTGCCATTAGTTTTCAAATTTGAAAACACTTTTTTTGTTTTCTTTGTTGCTTTATTCATTTTATTTTGTTTCTACTTACAACAAAATACTTATTGTTGATATTTTTTTTTCCAGTTTTTTTTGTTTTGTTTTCTACATTATTTATTTTCTTTTGTTTTTTGCTTTATTTTTAATTCTTTTTGCTTTTCGTTTTAGAAAAATTATAAACTTTCTGTTAGTGCCATTAGTTTTCAAATTTGAAAACACTTTTTTTGTTTTCTTTGTTGCTTTATTCATTTTATTTTGTTTCTACTTACAACAAAATACTTATTGTTGCTATTTTTATTTTTTTTCCAGTTTTTTTTGTTTTGTTTTCTACATTATTTATTTTCTTTTGTTTTTTGCTTTATTTTTTAATTCTTTTTGCTTTTAGTTTTAGAAAAATTATAAACTTTCTGTTAGTGCCATTAGTTTTTTAATTTGAAAACACTTTTTTTGTTTTCTTTGTTGCTTTATTCATTTTATTTTGTTTCTACTTACAATAAAATACTTATTGTTGCTATTTTTAGTTTTTTCCAGTTTTTTTGTTTTGTTTTCTGCATTAATTATTTTCTTTTGGTTTTTTGCTTTATTTTTTAATTCTTTGAAATTTGTGTGAATAGTTAAATTGAATTCTTTGAAATTTGTGTGAATTTGAAGTTTGTGATTAACTTTACTAGTGCCATTATTTTTTCAGTTCTACTTAGAAATAAATACTTACATTTTTTTGGTGATTTCTTTTTTCTTTTAGGTCACAAAAAATAAAAACTTCTCTGTTAGTGAACATAGATGCACTTATAGAGAAAATGAAACATAAATTCATAATCAATTTCTATTTATAAATTTAGGTCCAATTTCCTCTATAGGTGCATCTATTTTCACTTTGAGAGGAGATCAACA
This sequence comes from Triticum aestivum, assembly GCF_018294505.1. NCBI lineage: Eukaryota > Viridiplantae > Streptophyta > Magnoliopsida > Poales > Poaceae > Triticum > Triticum aestivum. The sequence goes on from NC_057795.1 coordinate 644,381,616, forward strand.
ACACCGAGAGGGACGGGCTTATAAACAGGTGTGGGCGCCCTTCGGTTGGCGAGGTGGGACTAAAAGCTGGGTGCAACGAGGGCCAACCCTTTAGTCCCGGTTCATGCCACCAACCGGGACCAATAGTGGTGGGCCAGGAGCCAGGACCATTGGTCCCGGTTCGTCCCACCAACCGGGACCAAAAGGTCTGGACGAACCGGGACCAATGGCCCACGTGGCCTGGCCGGCCCCCTGGGCTCACGAACCGGGGCAAATAGCTCCATTGGTCCCGGTTCTGGATTGAACCGGGACTAATGGGCTGAACTGGCCTGGGCCATTGCCCCCTTTTCTACTAGTGGAGGGTGGTAGGTGTGCCTACCCCCCTGGGCGCACCCTCCTGCCTCGTGGCCTCCTTGTAGAGTCCCAGACTTCAACTCCAAGTCTTTTGGATTGCTTTTGGTCCAAGAAAGATCCTCGCGAAGGTTTCATTCCGTTGGACTCCATTTGATATTCCTTTTCTGTAAAACACTAAAATAGGCAAAAAAATAGAAACTGGCATTGGGCCTCCGGTTAATAGGTTAGTCCCAAAAATAATATAAAAGAGCATATGAAAGCCCATTAAACATCCAAAATAGATAATATAATAGCATGGAATAATCAAAAATTATAGATATGTCACTACAAGAAATATGTCAACTTATGACCTTCTGTCAGTGACCCTGGAAGAATTGGTCATAGCTTTATGACCATTTGAGACCAATTGGTCAAAAGCTGTTCGAGGGGCTCCAAACCCTAAACCATTGCGACCATTTTGGTCAGAAAGGTCATAATTTCCTTACATGAAATGGTCATAAAGCTAACAGCGCTAGTCCACTGCCTTATTTCTAGTTGTTAACGACCAATATAGATGGTCATAGCCTTGTAAATTGTGGTGGGTTGCTATGACTAGGCGCCACCTCGTCAGTTTTGCCTATGTGTCATGTCCATGTGGCAGTTTTTGCCCTAGGTTGTGAAGCAACCTATATTTCTGTCATTCCCAAAATTCCCAAAAAAATCTCATAAATTCTTTGGGTCATATCTTCGTCAAATATGTAAAAACCTTCCTTGCCAAGTTCAAAAATAATTCAAAAATATTCATTTTCCTATTCTGTTCAGAGTAACAGTTTGTGAAGGAAGTACCACTTTGGCATGTCCAAATAGTATCCATTTTCTACAGTACTTTCCTATGCCCAAATAACCATCCTCCACCAAATTCCAGCTCAATCCATTCATTATTTTGAGCCGAGCTTCAACATTCGTAGTTATGTCCAGTGTGGTAGTTTGCAAATCAAGTACCACCTAGGCTCCTCCTTTTGAGCTGAAAATTTGTGAAAATGGTCTTCTTAGTAACTGATCATCCTCAGCCAAAACTCACGCGCATTAGCCATGTACATTTCCCGTACCGCTAATCAAACACTTGGCTGCTAATTCATGTTTGAGCATCGATTGGTCTCCTCGTGAGAATCTTATGTTGTAATTTTCTTCCTAGCACCAACCTGGGGAGTTCCCAACCCACTAGACATGCCTAGGCCGCCCAGAACACATGGCAACGCCACGGTCACGCGGTGACCACGCGGCGGGCATGCGAGTTTACGCGCTCTAGAGTTGGGGCCCTCGGCCACCGCCCAAACCTCGACGTATCGCCACCAAACCATGTATTTATGATTAAATAGGTCCTTATGTAACTAGAAATGATTTTTGGAAAAAATAAATAGCAAACTATGAGGCAGCTGCAGTTCAAATTTGACCCACTTCCAGCTGAATCAGCGGAAATTTGTCTTTTTCACGAGAGGTGGATCAAAACTTTTTACACCCAACCATTTTGTCAATTGTGCATTAAATATGGCCTAGTATTTTATAAAAATGATTTGGTCCAATTTTGCAACAATTATTTGGTAGTTCCTTCACAAAAAAACCTTCTTTCGTGCACTCGAAAAATTGAAAATGGTTTTATCGTCCAACGAAAATGAAAACTTCCTTAGGCACATTGTTTGCCATTCCAATATGCACCCTTGTGCACAATATGAGATGATTTGAACAAACTATGCCATGAATGTGGCCATAAGATTGATCATTTGGCTTGGAAGCCATTCATCTCCACACGTGATAGCTCGTTTCTGAGAACACTTTTTAAAAATAATTGCCGTATTACAAGTTTGTTATTTTTCCTGGGAACTTGGCCATAAATAATGACACAATGCGGAGGTTTCCCAATTTTTTGATTTTTTTTGAATTTTTTATGCCCGTTTCAAAATGCGGTCAAAACGGCGGGAATGACCGTTCCTAGCTAGTGGTTGAATCTTGGAATTTTTTTGGTGTTTCTCTGATTAAATAGATACTTCTGTACCTAGAAATGATTATTGGAAAAAATAAATAGCAAACTAGGAGGCAGCTACAGTTCAAATTTGACCCGCTTCCAGCTGAATCGGCGGAAATTTGTCTTTTTCACGAGAGGTGGATCAAAACTTTTTACACCCAACCATTTTCTCAATTGTGATTATTTTATAAAAATGATTTGGTCCAATTTTGCAACAATTATTTGGTAGTTCCTTCACAAAAAAACCTCCTTTCGGGCACTCGAAAAATGGAAAATGGTTTTTTCGTCCAACGAAAATGAAAACTTCCTTAGGCAACATTGTTTGCCATTCCAATATGCACTCTTGTGCACAATATGAGATCATTTGAACAAACTATGCCATGAATGTGGCCATAAGATTGATCATTTGTCTTGTAAGCCATGAATCTTCAGAGATGATAGCTCATTTCTGAGAACACTTTTTTAAAATAATTGCCGTATTACAAGTTTGTTATTTTTCCTGGGAACTTGGCCACATATAATGACACAATGCGAAGGTTTCCCAATTTTTTGATTTTTTTTGAATTTTTTATGCCCGTTTCAAAATGCGGTCAAAACGACGGGAATGACCGTTCCTAGCTAGTGGTTGAATCTTGGAATTTTTTTGGTGTTTCTCTGATTAAATAGGTCCTTATGTAACTAGAAATGATTTTTGGAAAAAATAAATAGCAAACTATGAGGCAGCTGCAGTTCAAATTTGACCTGCTTCCAACTGAATCGGCGGAAATTTGTCTTTTTCACGAGAGGTGGATCAAAACTTTTTACACCCAACCATTTTGTCAATTGTGCATTAAATATGGCCTAGTATTTTATAAAATGATTTGGTCCAATTTTGCAACAATTATTTGGTAGTTCCTTCACAAAAAAACTTCATATCGGGCACTCGAAAAATGGAAAATGGTTTTTTCGTCCAACGAAAATGAAAACTTCCTTAGGCAACATTGTTTGCCATTCCAATATGCACCCTTGTGCACAATATGAGATCATTTGAACAAACTATGCCATGAATGTGGCCATAAGATTGATCATTTGGCTTGTAAGCCATGAATCTTCAGAGATGATAGCTCATTTCTGAGAACACTTTTTTAAAATAATTGCCGTATTACAAGTTTGTTATTTTTCCTGGGAACTTGGCCACATATAATGACACAATGCGAAGGTTTTCCAATTTTTTGATTTTTTTTGAATTTTTGATGCCCGTTTCAAAATGCGGTCAAAACGGCGGGAATGACCGTTCCTAGCTAGTGGTTGAATCTTGGAATTTTTTTGGTGTTTCTCTGATTAAATAGGTCCTTATGTAACTAGAAATGATTTTTGGAAAAAATAAATAGCAAACTATGAGGCAGCTGAAGTTCAAATTTGACCCGCTTCCAGTTGAATCGGCGGAAATTTGTCTTTTTCACGAGAGGTGGATCAAAACTTTTTACACCCAACCATTTTGTCAATTGTGCATTAAATATGGCCTAGTATTTTATAAAAATGATTTGGTCCAATTTTGCAACAATTATTTGGTAGTTCCTTCACAAAAAAACCTTCTTTCGTGCACTCGAAAAATTGAAAATGGTTTTATCGTCCAACGAAAATGAAAACTTCCTTAGGCAACATTGTTTGCCATTCCAATATGCACCCTTGTGCACAATATGAGATGATTTGAACAAACTATGCCATGAATGTGGCCATAAGATTGATCATTTGGCTTGGAAGCCATTGATCTCCACACGTGATAGCTCGTTTCTGAGAACACTTTTTAAAAATAATTGCCGTATTACACGTTTGTTATTTTTCCTGGGAACTTGGCCATAAATAATGACACAATGCGGAGGTTTCCCAATTTTTTGATTTTTTTTGAATTTTTTATGCCCGTTTCAAAATGCGGTCAAAACGGCGGGAATGACCGTTCCTAGCTAGTGGTTGAATCTTGGAATTTTTTTGGTGTTTCTCTGATTAAATAGATACTTCTGTACCTAGAAATGATTATTGGAAAAAATAAATAGCAAACTAGGAGGCAGCTACAGTTCAAATTTGACCCGCTTCCAGCTGAATCGGCGGAAATTTGTCTTTTTCACGAGAGGTGGATCAAAACTTTTTACACCCAACCATTTTCTCAATTGTGATTATTTTATAAAAATGATTTGGTCCAATTTTGCAACAATTATTTGGTAGTTCCTTCACAAAAAAACCTCCTTTCGGGCACTTGAAAAATGGAAAATGGTTTTTTCGTCCAACGAAAATGAAAACTTCCTTAGGCAACATTGTTTGCCATTCCAATATGCACCCTTGTGCACAATATGAGATCATTTGAACAAACTATGCCATGAATGTGGCCATAAGATTGATCATTTGTCTTGTAAGCCATGAATCTTCAGAGATGATAGCTCATTTCTGAGAACACTTTTTTAAAATAATTACCGTATTACAAGTTTGTTATTTTTCCTGGGAACTTGGCCACATATAATGACACAATGCGAAGGTTTCCCAATTTTTTGATTTTTTTTGAATTTTTTATGCCCGTTTCAAAATGCGGTGAAAACGACGGGAATGACCGTTCCTAGCTAGTGGTTGAATCTTGGAATTTTTTTTGGTGTTTCTCTGATTAAATAGGTCCTTATGTAACTAGAAATGATTTTTGGAAAAAATAAATAGCAAACTATGAGGCAGCTGCAGTTCAAATTTGACCTGCTTCCAACTGAATCGGCGGAAATTTGTCTTTTTCACGAGAGGTGGATCAAAACTTTTTACACCCAACCATTTTGTCAATTGTGCATTAAATATGGCCTAGTATTTTATAAAATGATTTGGTCCAATTTTGCAACAATTATTTGGTAGTTCCTTCACAAAAAAACTTCATATCGGGCACTCGAAAAATGGAAAATGGTTTTTTCGTCCAACGAAAATGAAAACTTCCTTAGGCAACATTGTTTGCCATTCCAATATGCACCCTTGTGCACAATATGAGATCATTTGAACAAACTATGCCATGAATGTGGCCATAAGATTGATCATTTGGCTTGTAAGCCATGAATCTTCAGAGATGATAGCTCATTTCTGAGAACACTTTTTTAAAATAATTGCCGTATTACAAGTTTGTTATTTTTCCTGGGAACTTGGCCACATATAATGACACAATGCGAAGGTTTTCCAATTTTTTGATTTTTTTTGAATTTTTTATGCCCGTTTCAAAATGCGGTCAAAACGGCGGGAATGACCGTTCCTAGCTAGTGGTTGAATCTTGGAATTTTTTTGGTGTTTCTCTGATTAAATAGGTCCTTATGTAACTAGAAATGATTTTTGGAAAAAATAAATAGCAAACTATGAGGCAGCTGAAGTTCAAATTTGACCCGCTTCCAGCTGAATCGGCGGAAATTTGTCTTTTTCACGAGAGGTGGATCAAAACTTTTTACACCCAACCATTTTGTCAATTGTGCATTAAATATGGCCTAGTATTTTATAAAAATGATTTGGTCCAATTTTGCAACAATTATTTGGTAGTTCCTTCACAAAAAAACCTTCTTTCGGGCACTCGAAAAATGGAAAATGGTTTTATCGTCCAACGAAAATGAAAACTTCCTTAGGCAACATTGTTTGCCATTCCAATATGCACCCTTGTGCACAATATGAGATGATTTGAACAAACTATGCCATGAATGTGGCCATAAGATTGATCATTTGGCTTGGAAGCCATTGATCTCCACACGTGATAGCTCGTTTCTGAGAACACTTTTTAAAAATAATTGCCGTATTACAAGTTTGTTATTTTTCCTGGGAACTTGGCCACAAATAATGACACAATGCAGAGGTTTCCCAATTTTTTGATTTTTTTTGAATTTTTTATGCCCGTTTCAAAATGCGGTCAAAACGGCGGGAATGACCGTTCCTAGCTAGTGGTTGAATCTTGGAATTTTTTTGGTGTTTCTCTGATTAAATAGATACTTCTGTACCTAGAAATGATTATTGGAAAAAATAAATAGCAAACTACAAGGCAGCTACAGTTCAAATTTGACCCGCTTCCAACTGAATTGGCGGAAATTTGTCTTTTTCACGAGAGGTGGATCAAAACTTTTTACACCCAGCCATTTGGTCAATTGTGCATTAAATATGGCCTAGTATTTTATAAAAATGATTTATTCCAATTTTGCAACAATTATTTGGTAGGTTCTTCACAAAAAAAATCATTTTTGCCACAAGAAAAATGATTAAAAATATATAGAAAGATAAAAAAATGCATGGAAATCGGTGATCATCCATAAAATGGGGTCTAACTTGAGTGAATATTTTGGTTGTGGCATTTTGCAAATATTTTGATAGTTGCTTCACAAAATTCCCCTAGTTTTAGTACTAACAAACTATTTTAAATCACAAAATTTCTGAACCAATCAGGGCTCTTCTCACGGATCACCCCACTATAGTCGATCTGAACCGTCCGCATCCGAAGGATCCAACGTCTATCATTCACCTCTCAGGTCATAGCGACCCAACACAAACCCTAGCAGCAACCCGATCGCCCTCTCCCCCTCTCCCACCGCCGCCTGTCTCTCCCCCTCTCCCCGATCCAGATCTCTCCATCGCCGCCCAAACCCAATCCCCAACCCAATCTCCTGAGTGCGGTGCCGCACCCCTGCTTTGTCCCTCTGCATCGCCCGCATCACCCTCCACCATGGCCTCCTGCGTCGCCGGATCAGGGTGCCACCACCGTGCGGGCCCCGACCCCGCACCCCACGGCGGCCAGAGAAGATGGCGGGGAAGGGCTCGGTCCCCTGACGAATCCTCCTCCCTCCATGCCCGCACGTCTCGACCCCATCGACCCAACGCCCAGGCCCAGCACGCGCTGCCGCCATGGACTCCACCGCGGGGACGGATCTGGGGAAGATCGTGAGCGTGTTCTACCAGGCCAAGGATGGGGAGCACAGCCGCCGCCTCCTCGCGCTGCTCGCCACCTCCCTCACCGTGCACGACACCATGCAAGGTCCGCCTCTCTCTCCTCCTCCTAGTCTCTCTCTGTTGCTTGGTTTGATTTTGCTGATGCGGTTTCCTTCCTCCCCTCCCTAATGCATGCGCGCAGGTGCACAGCCAAGTAGGTGCACAGCCAAGTAGGAGGGGTCCAGATCCTGGCCTCACCAAGATCAATCGTCGCTAGAACTCGGGGGGAAAAGATGGACGTGCCTCTGCTGGTCCCCAAGCTCCCTCCTCTTGATTTTTCCTTGTGCTACTCAGGGCCGCTCAGTCCGACTCTGCGGACGTAGGTGAGCCACTACCTTCCCCTCCTTTGTTTTCTCCAGTGCTCTTTCTGTCCATGTCCGGCCATCGAGCCCTGTTCTTTGTGTTATGTCAAGCTTCTGTTCGACAGAATGCCTGCAAGCTGCTTCTAATCACTTGCACTTGCTAGCTGCTGCTAGTGGTCTCATGTTCCTGAAAACTAACAAGAGTGGTCTTACTGAAAACTGACAATCTCAAGTCCAAATTTGATTGGGTGCTCTACTAGCCATTGTTCCTCTTTCTGGTCTAGTACATACACTACAAAACTGCTATTTCTTCAGTACTACTGACGTAATAGCAGCTCTCCCTTGAAAAAATGTTCAGAGCAGAAGCATTCCTGGAGCGAAAACTTGAATAGCTTTTCGTGTCTGGATCAGTAAGCATAATCATGGGCTTATATTCGTGTGTAGCTTGATCAGTTATCAAATTGTGTACATTCTCACATGTGAAGCATGTACCATTTGCTAGTACTACGTAGTTGCTAGCGATGGCTAGCCTGTGTCTGGTCTTTTTGACTAGATCACATCAATATGCTCCGGTCCAATGCGCCCAGCTATAGCCTCATTTTTAAATACGTTATTTTTATTTTCCAGCATTTCTTTCTTAGCTACTGCGGCATTTCTTGAAATGATTTTTATTCTAAGCATTTTTGTCATACTCAATAAGCTAGTTCCTGAATCAAATTTGTTAATGAAATGTTTTTGTAGCATGCTATAGTTAATTAGTTGGCAAGTCTGATGTCCATTCGCCTGATTCCGTCGCCTGATTCCAGACGCCTCCTCTGTTTTTTGCAGGTCTGGCAGCACCGCCGCGTCGACGAATAAGGTGGTGACCGCGGCGGCGAGCGGCGCGAGTTGGTGGCTGCGGGACTCGACGGCACGGCTCATTTTTGTTCTTCCAGAATCTTGGCACTTTGCTTGTCTATGGATCATCTTCCACTTGAGATCTGGCAGGAGGTCATTATTCCGTTGCTGCCTCATCACTTACCTCCAGTTCTGAATTTGTGTGATAAATGCTTTTGAATTCCAATGACAAGTGCTACTGAAAATTTTCTGTTCTTGTTCCTTTAATACGCATGTTCATAAATAATCGCTTCAGTTATTTGTTCTTTTCAGTATGCAAGTACCTATTCCTGGTACAGCAAGTATCAGTTCTTGAGCATTTGCACAGTTTTCATTATTTGTTCTTCTGAAAATTTGCTCGTGTGAATCATAGTAGTATGCACTAGCAGCAATCTGTCAATGTTTGATTCAAGCTTACTCTCGTTATAATGTATTGTGTAGTTGTTGTTTCAAACTGTTTTCTACAAGTATCATAATTTGCATTGAAAATATTGTATTCTGTTGTTGTATCATTGTTTAATAAAACCATAGCATAATGCTCACATGAGATATCCACATGTTTATGTGCTGTTTCTTTCCAGCATGATGCTCTCGTTATAATGTATTATGTTGCTATTTTGCTACAAGCTGTGTGTTGATTTGATAACAGGAGTTTCCTTGTCCTGGTCCTATACTGCATTTTGACTCCTATGTTTCTGTGCGCGTGTGTTTAATTGATGTTGTTTCAACTTTGAACTGCTTCTGCACATGGCCTATACTGCAATTGAGATTTAAATTTGTGGTTGTTCCTCTTTTACAGATGCTCAAGTGTGAAGTGTGAAGCAAGTGTGAAGCCGTGAAGTGTGAAGCCGTCAAGTTCTACTTAGTAAAGAGTAGCATATTGTAGCATATATGTGTTGTAAAGATTGTAATAGATTTATTTAGTGGTATATTTGATGAAATTTATGTGTTCTTTTTGATTATGTATGTGATCTGAAAACTTGTGAAATGGAAACTTGACCAATGGGTCCACTTATGAAAATAATCTGTCAAATTTGTACATTTCTGACATGTGGGACCAATTTGAGAGATGATCATGACAAGTGGGACCCATTTGACTAGTGGGATCAGCTTGACTATATAATGGCTGAAAATAGAAAAGCAATAAATAATAAAAGGCCATGGGCCAACAATAAAAAAGGCTACAACGTTGGGCTAGGCCCATGAAATCGACCAAAAATTGACACGAAAAAAATATAGAAAGGCTGAATTAATGCGCTCGGCCCATGTTGAAAACCGAATTGGACCGGGCTGAATCTTGTGCCACATCAGCTTGCCACGCTGGATGCCTACGTGGCTTGGGGAGGTTGCTAGTGACCAAAACGCCACAGTAGGAATATTTTGGTCGTAAACGTCTTTGACCATTCCAGAAGAAAGGTCGCTATAGTCAGTTTACGACGGCCAGCTTTTGACCTTCTGTTTTTGGTCACAAAAAGGTCGTAAATGGACATTTGTGACCTTTCAATGACCAATAGTGGTGGTCACAAGTTGACATATTTCTTGTAGTGTGTTGGAGACTTATCAGTCACCCTATGTTATAATTGTTGCATGAGGAATTGCATCCAACATAATTATCCATCATTGATCCATTGCCTACGAGCTTTTCACATATTGATCTTTGCTTAGTTACTTCTCCTTTGCCACTGTTATGATCACTACAAAACTGCTACTGTTAATGTTGCCACCGTTACCATTATTTCCATACTAATTTGCTACACTTTGCTGCATATATTAAGTCTTTCAGGTGTGGTTGAATTGACAACTCAGCTGCTAACACTTGAGAATATACTTTGGCTCCCCTTGTGTCGACTCAATAAATTTGGGTTGAATACTGTACCCTCGAAAATTGTTGCGATCCCCTATACTTGTGGATTTTCAAGACCTTTTCTTGCGCCGTTGCCGGGGAGCATAGCTCTATTCTTTGAGTCACTTGGGATTTATATCTGTTGATCACTATGAGGAACTTGAAAGATGAAAGAACCAAGATTTTCCCCTCAACTATGAGGGGAGGTAAGGAACTGCCATCTAGCTCTACACTTGATGCACCCTCTGTTTTAAGTAAATTTGGGACACCTACACCTGCTATTGATTCTGATATGTTGCATGTTATTGATGATGCCACTTCTGCTATGCATGATGCTTATGATGAAACTACTTCTCTGCATGATAATACCGTGCCATTGGGTGAATTTCTTGATGAACAACTTGCTGGGGTTAGAGAGAATGAAATTATTGAAACTAATGATATTGATGAAAGTGATGATGAAGATTCTCCTCCTAGATATGAATTGCCTGTTGTACTTGAAGGTTATGTTATGGATGAAGAAACTGCTAGAGACCTTTTTGCTTCCAATGATAGATATGATCTTAAGAAACTGTTAGCTAAGTTGAAAGAAAAGTCTTTGAATGCTAGAATGAAATATGACCCTGCTTTTGCTATTTCACCTATCTGTATTACTAATAAGGATTATGATTTCTCTGTCCATCTTGAGTTAATTACTTTGGTTGAATCTGGTCCTTTCTATGGTTGTGAATCTGAAACTATTGTGGCACATCTTACTAAATTGAATGACACCCTATTTACTCATGAGGAAAAAATTCGCTATTACTATATCCTTAAATTGTTTCCTTTCTCATTAAAGGGTGATGCTAAGATATGGTTTAATTCCCTTGCTCCTGGTTGTGTGCGTAGTTCCCAGGATATGATTTATTACTTCTCTGCAAAATATTTTCCCGCCCATAAGAAACCAGCTGCCTTAAGGGAAATATTTAATTTTGTGCAAATTGAAGAAGAGAGTCTCCCACAAGCTTGGGGGAGGCTTCTTCGATTACTTAATGCTTTGCCTGATCATCCTCTCAAGAAAAATGAAGTACTTGATATCTTTTATAATGGACTAACCGATGCTTCGAGAGACCATCTAGATAGTTGTGCTAGTTGTGTTTTCAGGGAAATAACTATTGAACAAGCTAACATGCTATTGAATAATATATTGAGCAATGATAATGATTGGACACTTCTAGAACCAACTCCTAAGCCAACTCGAAGAAAAGGGGTATTCTATTTCTCAGTCCTGAAGATATGCAAGAGGCAAAGAAATCTATGAAAGAAAAAGGTATTAAAGTTGAAGGTGTTAAGAATTTACCACCTATTGAAGAAATACATGGTCTTGATAACCCGACACTGGTAGTAAAGGTAAATTCTCTCTATAGATTTGATGAAGGTGATATTCCTCGTAATAAGTGTGCTAGTCAATGCTTGGATGAGTTTGATAATTTTATTGTTAAACAAGAAAATTTCAATGCCTATGTTGGTAGACAATTGAAACGTAATGGTCGTATGGTTGAACACTTGAGTGATTATATGTCTAGAGTTAAAGGTGACCTTAAGCTTATTAGTAGAACAAGTACTTAAAGCACAAGATGATTTTCTTGATGAGTTAAATAATAAGAACAACGATAATTCTGTTAGAGTTATGACTAGAGGTGGTAGACCCAGGAACCTCTGTATCCTGAGGGCCATCCTAAGAGAGTTGAGCAAGATTCTCAGAGAACTAATATTGACGCACCTAGTCCTTCTAAGAACAAGAAAAAGAAAAATGATAGGACTTTGCATGCTTCTAGTGAACCTGTTATTGACACACCTGAGAATCCCAATGATATTTCTATTCCTGATGTTGAAACACAATCTGGTAATGAACATGAACCTAGTGATAATGTTAATGATGATGTTCATGTTGAGGCTCAACCTAGTAATAACAATGATGTAGAGATTGAACCTGTTGTTGATCTTGAAAACCCACAATCAAAGAATCAACATTATGATAAGAGAGACTTCGTTGCTAGGAACCACGGTAAGGAAAGAGAACCATGGGTTCAGAAACCTATGACTTTTCCTCCTAAGCCATCCAAGAAAAAGGATGACAAGGATTTTGAGCACTTTGCTGAAATGATTAGACCTATCTTTTTCGTATGCGTTTGACTGATATGCTTAAAATGAATCCCTATGCCAAGCATATGAAAGATATTGTTACAAATAAAAGAAAGATACCGGAAGCTGAAATTTCCACCATGCTTGCTAATTAAACCTTTAAAGGTGGAATATCAAAGAAACTTGGAGATCCAGGAGTACCACTATACCATGCTCCATTAAAAGAAACTATGTTAAAACTGCTTTACGTGATCTTGGAGCTGGTGTTAGTGTTATGCGTCTCTCTTTATATCGTAGACTTGATTTGAATAAGTTGACACCTACTGAAATCTCTTCGCAAATGTCCAATAAATCAACTACTATACCCGTCGGTATTTGTAAGGATGTGCCTGTTGTGGTTGCAAACGTTACTATTTTAACGGACTTTGTTATTCTTGATATTCCTGAGGACGACAGTATGTCGATCATCCTTGGTAGACACTTTTTCAATACTTCAGGGGCTGTTATTGATTGCAACATAGGCAATGTTACTTTTAATGTTAATGGTAATGAGCATACTGTACACTTTCCGAAGAAACAACCCCAAGTTCATAGTATTAATTCTATTGGAAAAATTTCATTGATTACTATTGGAGGTTTTGAATTTCCTCTTCCTACTGTCAAAAAGAAATATGTTGTTCTTATTGTTGGGCACATGTCTATCCTTGTTGAGGTAACCTCGTGTTATTCGAAAATTCTCCGGTTTCATGTTATTCGGAAGAAGTTTGTTAACAAGACTTGATCAAACTTGTTAGTCGATTCCTTTTTATGAGCATGAGATGGATGAAGATGGAAAGCACAACCTTCTGTACCCACCTTTTACTCTCTGTTATTTAGTTTAAATAAAGAAAAAAATAGTATTTTCTGTCTCTTTTCTGAATTATCCGTGCAATAAAAAAATACCCTGAAAATAAAAGTTCTCCAAATGCCCTGAAAATGGAGTATGATTTTTTGTAGAATATTTAAGAATTTCTGGCACTTAGAACACACTAGGGGGACCCACCATTTGGCCATGAGGGCACAGGGCGTGCCCCCCTACCTCGTGTGCCCCACGTGGCCCCCTTTGTCGGTGTCAAAACCGACAGATCTTGGGTAGGGGGTCCCGAACTATGTGTCTAAGGATCGAAGGTAGCAAGGAGGCAGAAGACATGATGTTCACCCAGGTTCGAGCCCTCTTAATGGAGGTAATACCCTACTTCCTGCTTGATTGACTTTGATGAGTATAGGGGTTACAAGAGTTGATCTACCTCGAGAGCGTGATGGCTAAACCCTAGATGTCTAGCATGTATGATTGTGTTGTCACTTATGGACTAATCCCTCCAGTTTATATAGACACTGGAGGGATCTAGGATTGTACATAGTCGATTACAGAGAAAGGAAAGTACACGATCCGAACGCTAAGTGTCGGTGTCAAAACCGGCGGATCTCGAGGAGGGGGTCCCGAACTGTGCATCTAGGCAGATGGTAACAGGAGACAAGGGACACGATGTTTTTACCCAGGTTCGGGCCCTCTCGATGGAGGTAAAACCCTATTCCTGCTTGATTAATATTGATGATATGGGTAGTACAAGAGTAGATCTACCACAAGATCAGAGAGGCTAAACCCTAGAAGCTAGCCTATGGTATGATTGTTGTTCGTCCTATGGACTAAAACCCTCCGGTTTATATAGACACCGGAGAGGGCTAGGGTTACACAGAGTCGGTTACAATGGGAGGAGATCTACATATCTGTATCGCCAAGCTTGCCTTCCACGCCAAGGAAAGTCCCATCCAGACACGGGACGAAGTCTTCAATCTTGTATCTTCATAGTCCAGGAGTCCGGCCAAAGGTTATAGTCCGGTCATCCGGACACCCCCTAATCCAGGACTCCCTCAGTAGCCCCTGAACCAGGCTTCAATGACGATGAGTCCGGCGTGCAAACTGTCTTCGGCATTGCAAGGCGGGTTCCTCCTCCGAATACTTCATAGAAGATGTTTGAACACAAGGATAGTGTCCGGCTCTGCAAAATAAGTTCCACATACCACCATAGAGAGAATAATATTTGTACAAATATAATCTGCTGACGTATTCCGTAGCGTGACATCATGCCACGGCCAAGCCTTTATTTGAATTGTTTTACTGTCCCACCTCAGCGCGTTTAGCGAGGCGGTTTCCTTGGCACGTCCTATCAAAGCAGAGATCGTGTCCCCTTATTCTGGGTTCTCATCAATACGGGCGTGGGTAACCCAACCGCGCCATGATTAATGGCGCTTGGGAGATACGCGAGTTTTACTAGGCTGGTGGGGGTACATAGTTTCGTCCGCCCATATAAGGGGATAAGGATCCCCTCTTTCCATTTACGCCTTCTTCCTCCTTTACTTATCCATCTCCGCGCACTCGAGCTCCAGTGCCCAAGTCCGCACTTCCCACCTCAACCTTCTCCAACCATGTCCCGAGCGAGAGGTAGGTGGATGGCTTCCTCCGTCACGGAGGGGCAAATCAAAAAGTTGAGGAAAGCCGGATACTTGTCCAATGACATCGTGCACCGGCTCCCAGATGAGGGGCAGCTCATCCCCACCCCTAGACCCCATGAGAGGGTGGTGTTTCTCCCCCATTTCCTCCGTGGACTGGGCTTCCCACTCCACCCATTTGTCCGGGGGCTCATGTTCTACTATGGCCTGGACTTCCACGATCTGGCCTCGAACTTCATCCTCAACATCTCGGCGTTTATCGTGGTGTGCGAGGTCTTTCTCCGCATCAAGCCCCACTTCGGCTTATGGTTGAAGACCTTCAATGTCAAGCCGAAGGTAGTGGGCAGCTAGCAGGTGGAGTGCGGAGGCGCCATGGTGGGCAAGATGCCCAACGTCACATGGCTCGAGGGCTCCTTTGTGGAAACCATCAAGGGGTGGCAATCGGGATGGTTCTACATCACCGAGCTGCGCGACCCTGAATGGCGGAGGCCCCCAAATTCCGATCTGGCATCCCCACACGGCTCACCTCTTGGAAAGAGACGGGCCTGTCGTGGGGTAATTCGAAAGAGGTGACCGGACTCCAAACCTGCGTCCAAAACCTGATGGACAAGAAGGTTAAACTTGTCAATGTAGTCCAGGTCATGCTCTTCCGCCGAATCCTCCCGTGTCAACGACGGTCTTTCAACTTGTGGGAGTTCGACCCGGCCCAGCACCAGACTTTGTCCAGGCTCTTCGACACAACGCACGAAGACGCCGGAAGGTGCTATTCAAGGGCTCCAAGGTTTCCCCTCCAATTACCGAGGATCGCGGATTCTGCTCGGAGGGCCAAGCCAGCGCGGTAAGATTGTTTTACCCTTTACAGGATACTTGTTTTTTCATAGTTTGACTCTATGCGGGATCTAAGCTCTCGCTCCTTTGACAGGACTGGAAGAGGACGTTCGGACAGATCGACTGTCTGGCTCCTTTGCCCGAAGGCCCAGCAGACGCCCGCTTGGCAAAGCTGCTGGTTCCGGCACCTCACGTGGTGCCGGAGAAGAAAGACAAGAAGAAGGCCACGGGAACTCGAAGGAGCTCTCGGCGCCTGGTGGTGTCGGACTCATCGCCCGACGACCCAAAAGCGCACTCCTCCTCTGAAGACGAGGAGGACGAAGAAGAAGCCTCTCCCCCTCCAACGGGGGGAGGAAAGAAAAGGAAGGCCGCCCCAACTGGGGAGGCCAGAGGGTCCAAGAAGGGGAAGACCCTTCTTCCGGACTACGCCTCCGACGCCGAAGACGGCGGAGAGGAGTGGCCATCCAAGGCCAAGCCCCTAGCAAGATCGTAAGTATTCGAATACCAGAATAACTCATGGCGTTCCTTTATTGCACACTACCTTCTGATGCCGAATATAATCATGCAGTCCACCCAAGGCTCAACTCGACGATTCGTCGAGCGGCTCCCTGGATTTGTCGAATGTGAATAGTCTTTCACTCCCGACTGCTACCTCCCCTCGCCCTACGGACAATGCCGAGGTGGAGTCCCAAAAGGGGCTAAGTGAAAGTGCGTTATATCGACTAGAGGGGGGGTGAATAGGCGATTTTTATGAATTCTTCACTGAGGAATTTGCCGGTGAGGAAATTCCTTAGTGAAGAACTACTAGCAGCGGAATAAGTACTCAGAAGTAAGCATAACAGGATACAGACATAGTCATCATGATGAAATGAAGACAAGCACAGAGTACAGAAAGCGTAAACACAGGATAACACAAGATGAAGACAAACAGACTGAAGAAATTGAACTGAGGTAATTGAGAAAGTCTTCAGTCAAAGTCTTCAAACACAAATATGAACAATCACTCAACACAGTAATGAGGAAATGAAAGAGTTGAGGAAATAGAACCAGTAAGGTTGGTGAAGACAATGATTTGTTAGACCAGTTCCAACTGCTGTCTCAGTTGTACGTCTGGTTGGAGCGGCTGAGTATTTAAACTCGAGGACACGCAGTCCCGGACACCCAGTCGCTGAGCACGCAACTCAGGACACCAAGTCCTCACCGTATTCTCCTTGAACTAAGGTCACACAGACCTCGTCCAATCACTCGTGGTAAGTCTTCAGGCGACTTCCAAACCTTCACAGACTCGGTCACTCGGCGATCCACAATTCCTCTTGGATGATCTAGACCATGACGCCTAACCGTCTGGAAGAAGCACAGTCTTCAAAGGTAACAAGCGTCAAATCCACGCAGGATCAATCTCTTCAGTGATGCTCACTCTCTTTGGGGTTTGTAGGTGTTTGGGTTTGGGTTTTTCCTCACTCGATGATTTTCGCTCAAAGTCCTCGGAGGATGGGTTGCTCTCAAATGACAAGTGTCAGTTTCTCTCGGAGCATCCAACCAACTAGTGGTTGTAGGGGGCGGCTATTTATAGCCTAGGGAGCAGCCCGACATGATAAGACATAAATGCCCTTGTCTGATATGACCGTTAGGTGGATAAGATATTTTGGGATAGCTGGCGTGCAGCACAGCAACGGTCGGAAATTTGACTATCAAAATTCCTCAGGGCTATCATGTTCGTCACTGTGTAGGCAATCCGCACTGGCGAATTCCTAGCTCCTCAGTCAAAAAAAATTCCTCAGCGACCAGAAGAACTTCGTCTCTGTCACTGAAGAAATTGACTGAACTGTATGAGATTTCCAAAGGCTTCACTCGAAGGGTTTGGTAGGTGTAGGATTTTGAGTTGAGCATCACTTGGAAATTTTTCCTTAGTATTTCCTCGACCCCTTTTCACAGTACGGTGTTTCCTATGACTCAAGAAAGAGAAAAACAAAACTATGAAAATGGAAGTCTTCAAGCTTCATATTCCTCGCATGAATATCAAGTCTTCACGGTAACACCAATTTCTTCACTTTCAAAGTCTTCATGAAAGTCTTCAGAAATACTAAAATCTTTAGTCGAAGATATTCATTTTTAGGGGTCGACTTTCCTTGTAAATATCAAACTCCTCATAGACTTATAGACCTGTGTACACTCACAAACGCATTAGTCCCTTAACCTATAAGTCTTCAATACACCAAAATCACTAAGGGGCACTATATGCACTTACAATCTCCCCCTTTTTGGTGATTGATGACAATATAGGCTAAGTTTTCAACGGGGATAAACATGTGAAGTGTAAGTACTGATATTGAGGAATTTGATTACAAGATATAGAAGAACTCCCCCTGAAGATGTGCATAGTGAGGAATTTGCTTTTGAAGCAATGCACACTTGAAGAGTTGAATCATGGAGATCTCCCCCTATATCTTGTAATTCATACACGCATTCGACATATGATATGAAGAATTTGAAATGCATGATGAAATATGGTGCCTGATGAAATTCAACATGCGTGCAGTAACATTAATGAGGAACAAGCATGCAGAATAACATATCGAGAGTATCAAAGCACAGTGCATCAAAAGTATCAGGGCACCATCGGGTTTAAGATTACAACTCGATCCAATAAAGTTTCAGAAGAACGAGAGTTGTAACTTATCAAAAAAATGCTCATATAATAGACCCGCTTGAAGACTAACTCAAATTTCTCCCCCTTTGTCATCGAATGACCAAAAGGATCGAAACTGAGGACTAACGCCCCTGAATAATATCAAGTTGATGGAGGAGAACCAACGTTGTTGTGGTCGTTGTTGTAGTAGGGCCTGCAGTAGTGTCGTCCAAATCTTCATTTTCATCAGTCTCGCGTGATGAAGAATAGGAGCTGGCCACCAAGGAAGGGACTTTGACCTTCTTGAACTTCTTCGGTGGGGGTGCAGACCAGTCAAATTCTTCCTTGAGACCCATATTCTTCAGATCTGCAGCGCTGTAGACATGAGATAGAACAGCCCAGGTACGGTTGAAGGTTTCATGGAGGTAGTATTGGTTTTTCTTCACGGCATTGTGTGTTGAGGTCATGTTGTGAAGAATTGAACCAAACTGACGCTTCACTACAAGAAATATGTCAACTTGTGACCACCACTATTGGTCACTGAAAGGGCACAAATTTCCATTTATGACCTTTTTATGACCCAAAATAGAAGGTCAAAAGCTGGCCGTCGTAAACTGACTATAGCGACCTTTCTTCTGGAATGGTCAAAGACGTTCACGACCAAAATATTCCTACTGTGGCGTTTTGGTCACTAGCAACCTCCCCCAGGCCACGTAGGCATCCAGCGTGGCAAGCTGATGTGGCACAAGATTCAGCCCGGTCCAATTCGATTCTCTACATGGGCCGAGCCCAACAATTCAGCCTATTTGTGTTTTTTTTTCATCAATTTTTTGTTGGGTTCATGGGCCAAGCCCAACAGCCATTTATTCTTTTGGGCCAGCCTTTTTTCTAAGCTTCTTCCATTTTTTGGGCCTCAGCCTTTTTGCGGTCCATTCATTTTTTTGTCCAATATTGTTTGGGCTAAGGCCTCTTCCAGCCCATCAATATTTTCAGCCCGCTAATTCAAAGGACTGGACAACAGAGAAACAATTCAGTTTTTTCAATTTTGCTATCAAAGCAACATTTGTTTCACTGTACAATCATACATCATCTGTTGCAGTTACATATTCATCACATTATCTATACATAAGAAGCAGCAACTAAAAGATTGTCATAACAAACGACAGCCACTCAAAAGAAAGATCACCATCACAGCTCCAGCGACTACTAATATACACTACAACTTCCACTTATGTGCAAACCTACAAGAAGGCCAAACAAAAAAGGAATCGCTGAATATTCAGAGACCACTGCCATGCTGCCGATTGGATTTGGTTGCAGCCCTTCCAGTTTGCTAATGGCATCTCTCCAGCACCATATCTCATAACCTACAAAGAGAACATAAACCAGCATAAGAATTTGAAACTTCTTCTAATTTGAAACTTCCGGTAAACGATAAACTTGAGGTAACATTCAGGACAGCAGCACTGCTCCACTGTTTGATATAAGTGGCTGCTGCATGTCGTGTGTATAGTACTATAGTTTCATCTTCAGACCAATCAACGCCAAGTTTCAAAGAAAATCTGATGATAAGTTGCACCAAGATTTAGCAAGGTGCGTACCTCCAAGTGGATGAGCGAGCTCTGAGACCCACTCCCTGACCCTCTCCGCAGATGCTCCCGTCGAAGCATACTGCATCATAGCAAGCACAAAAATTCAGAAAACTACAGCTGGTGTAAAGATGGACCAAACTACAGTTTAAGTAAAACTATAAGAACACAAAATAAAACTACAAAAACTACAGTTTCAGTAAAACTATAAATTAGTTTAGATTGTGAGAGCATACATGGAAAGTCTGCACCATCAGCAGTAACCATTAACAAAAGAAAATAAATTATGTCGATGCTGGAAATAACATCTCTGGAGTAGTTTTAATTGAAAAAATCTATAGAATACTCCAGTAATTAGAGTACACAGCTAAGATGCTGGAAAGAACATCACACAGGCAGGACAAACTACTCCATCTCTGCACTACAGGCAGGAAAAACTACAGGAGTATACAGCTACTCATACGGGAGTACTATGGGCAAGACAAATACAGGAGTAAGATGTTGATCATGTTAGATTCAGACTATCACTGGTAGTGTAATTTTCTACTACATAAACATCTACTGAACCAATGGTGAATAATAGCTTATTGTAGGCAAAATCATTTGGATAACAGTAACTTGTTCAGATAGTCGGAATCAATTAAGCTGCAATCAATTAAGCTGCTTAGGCATCTGTGTACGTGATTGTCTTGCAAAGAATCGATCAAAATCACTAGTAGCACAAAGGACCCTCGCAGACATTTGTAATAGTACGCAAACTGACCTTGTGCATTGTACATGTAAGGTAAGGTAAATAGAGTTCCCAGCAGACAATGTATTCTAGTTATTAAACAAATGCTCGCCAAGATAATCAGTACAGTGGTGAACCGAACGCAGTAATAATCCAAAGGTGATACTAATAAGCAGTAGGAACCTCCCTACTTTTGTGATATAAAACTAATATCAGACCAATTTTGTACCAAGTTAAAGTTACTTCAGATTGTGAACAGTTAGCTCGACTAACATTTTCTAAACCTTCTAATTATAAGTTCCACAACCTAAACACACTATGCAACCATTTGTGTGCTCTCTGTCAAGCTGAATTTAGGCCTTTCCATGGAGCAGAGAGCATAGATTCGATCACCGGCCTTGTGCCAAGTCCCCCACGCCTTCCCGTGGCGGCCTTCACAATAATGACCTGCAAGCAAAACACACCAAAAACTAAGTCACACATGCATGCTAGTAATCCACTGTCCTGTAGTTGTTTGGTTATTATTTTAGATTAATATGAATAATTCAATATGTATTATCTGTTTTTAAAAAATGAAGTAAACAAGTTATTCAATATTTCTTGGAAGAAAATATGGCTGGCTGGAGAACCTGCTATCCGAAATGTCTAGACAATGAAAAAGAAGCAGCATTATCATTAACCAGCACAGAAATTTAGTAAAGTGGGAACCCAGTAAGGAGCTATGTATCTTTGTTCTATTAATTTTCACTGTATCTTCAGAGATTGCTCTAAATTCAGGATGGTTCATCTTTCATTCTAAGATGTGTGCAACATTGCCATCCTTCAGAAGGAAGCTACAGGGAGTCTCAAGGAAATTAAACCTGCAAAGAGGCCGTGATGGAGACACGAGGAAATTGTGCAGAAAATACTACAACCACATTTCCTCATATCACCATCACATATCCACATCCCCTGTGCAGGTGGAATTTTCACATATCCATATCCACATTCCCCTGCCGAACTGAACTCGTATATGGAAATACAAACCAACAAATCAGACGAACATAGCAATTTCTGCACACTCCAGAGCTGGTGTTACGGACTACAAAGAAGTCGACCTAGGCAGTACGCGATGCAACTAACAGAGCAGGTGCAGAGGCGATGCTACGCAGACATTACAGAGCGGAATCAACGGGGTTCAGGTGGATGAATCGACATCGCTTAGGCTGGCTCACCAAGGTTGCTCGAGAAGGAAAAGGAATGGACCCGTACCTCGGGCTCGGAGGAGCCGACGACCCAGGCTGGTCGACGTCGAAGAGCGTGGCCGGCAGGATGCCGAAGACGAAGTCGCCGAAGGAGATGTTGTAGCTCCGAGGCGCGCGCCGTGGTGCTCCTGCCATGGGGCGGGCGCGCGAGGACGGCCGGGCTCCTCCCGCTTCTCCTCCAGAGGCCTCCGCTATGCGCTGCTCCCACGCGAGCCCTGCATGTCACCCAAGGAGAGGAGAGGAGCGCATATGTTAGGAACCATAGGAGAGGGAGGGGAGGTGCGGAGTGTCGTGTGCGTACGTGGTCGTGGCGGGGCACGCCGCCATCCTGGCCGTGGACTACCTGCCTGTGGTCGCCGGACCGGCGAGATGAGGCGCCGCGCGACAAAATCCCAAGGACGGAGTGGTTGGTTGGCTCGGAGTGGATAAGGCTAGGGGAGAACGGGAGGGAGGGAGGAGCTCGATCTCGTCTATGGTGAGGGTCGTCGATGGTGGGCGGCGGCGGATCGAGATCTGAGGGAGGGAGAGGGTGACTTGGAGATGGGGATCTGGGATCAAGGGGCGCGGGAGAGGGTGCAGCAGCGACGCTTGGGGGTGGGGGTCGAGCTCCGCCGGAGGGAGGTGGCCGACGCACGCAGGAGGGAGATGGAGGCCGGGGGGCTCTGACTTGGATTGGATCTGGGCGGCCGCGGCGGTTTCGTGGGTGGACGAGGATGAGAGGATCAGCTAGGGTTTCGCCTCAGGTGGGGTTGGTGGGGGAGGCGAGGAGCGACGGCTACCGTTGGATCCGGGAAGATCCAATGGTGTTTTGTGCATGATTCGTGTGCCTTGTCCACAGACCAATCAGAACGCAATACAATATTATGACCAATTGAACGGTCAAGCCCGCCGTTTTGACCGCATTTTGAAAAGGGCATAAAAAATTCAAAAAAAATCAAAAAATTGGAAAACCTTCGCATTGTGTCATTATATGTGACCAAGCTTCCAGGAAAAATAATAATCTTGTAATACAGAAATTATTTTAGAAAAGTGTTCTCATAAATGAGCTATCATGTGTGAAGATTCATGGATTTCAACCCAAACGCTCAATCTCATGGTCACATTCATGGCATAGTTTGTTCAAATGATCTCATATTGTGCACAAGGGTGCATCTTGGAATTCCAAACAATGTTGCCAAAGGGAGTTTTCATTTTCTTTGCACGGAAAATTCATTTTTCATTTTCCGAGTCCCCGAAATGAGGTTTTTTTGTGAAGGAACTACCAAATAATTGTTGCACAAATGGACCAAATCATTTTTATAAAATACTAGGCCATATTTAATGCACAATTGACAAAATGGTTGGGTGAAAAAAGTTTTGATCCACCTCTGATGAAAAAGACAAATTGTCGTCGATTCAGTTGGAAACGGGTCAAATTTGAACTGTAGCTGCCTCATAGTTTGCTCTTTATTTTTTCCAAAAATCATTTCTAGGTACATAAGTATCCATTTAATCATAGAAACACCAAAAAAATTCCAAGATTCAACTACTAGCTAGGAACGGTCAAGCCCGCCGTTTTGACCGCATTTTCAAACGGGCATAAAAAATTCAAAAAAATCAAAAAATTGGAAAACCTTCGCATTGTGTCATTATATGTGACCAAGTTTCCAGGAAAAATAATAAACTTGTAATACGGTAATTATTTTAAAAAAGTGTTGTCAGAAATGAGTTATCAAGTGTGAAGATTCATGGCTTTCAAGCCAAATGATCAATCTTACGGCCACATTCATGGCATAGTTTGTTCAAATGATCTCATATTGTGCACAAGGGTGCATATTGGAATAGCAAACAATGTTGCCTAAGGAAGTTTTCATTTTCGTTGGACAAAAAAACCATTTTCCATTTTTCGAGTGCCCGAAAGGAGGTTTTTTGTGAAGGAACTACCAAATAATTGTTGCAAAATTGGACCAAATCATTTTTATAAAATACTAGACCATATTTAATGCACAATTGACAAAATGGTCTGGTGTAACTTTTTTTGATCCACCTCTCATGAAAAAGACAAATTTTTGCCGATTCAGTTGGAAGCGGGTCAAATTTGAACTGCAGCTGCCTCATAGTTTGCTATTTATTTTTTCCAAAAATCGTTTCTAGTTACATAAGGACCTATTTAATCATAAATACATGGTTTGGTGGAGATACGTCGAGGTTTGGGCGGTGGCCGAGGGCCCCAACTCTAGAGCGCGTAAACTCGCATGCCCGCCGCGTGGTCACCGCGTGACCGTGGCGTTGCCATGTGTTCTGGGTGGCCTAGGCATGTCTAGTGGGTTGGGCACTCCCCAGGTTGGTGCTAGGAAGAAAATTACAACATAAGATGCTCACGAGGAGACCAATCGATGCTCAAACATGAATTAGCAGCCAAGTGTTTGATTAGCGGTACGGGAAATGTACATGGCTAATGGGCGTGAGTTTTGGCTGAGGATGATCAGTTACTAAGAAGACCGTTTTTACAAATTTTCAGCTCAAAAGGAGGAGCCTAGGTGGTACTTGCTTTGCAAACCACCACACTGGACATAAATACGAATGTTGAAGCTCGGCTCAAAATAATGAATGGATTGAGCTGGCATTTGGTGGAGGATGGTTATTTGGGCATAGGAAAGCATTGTAGAAAATGGATGCTATTTGGACATGCCAAAGTGGTACTTCCTTCACAAACTGTTACTCTGAATAGAATAGGAAAATGAATATTTTTGAATTAGTTTTAAACTAGGAAAGGAAGGTTTTTACATATTTGACGAAGATATGACCCAAAGAATTTATGAGATTTTTTTGGGAATTTTGGGAATGACAGAAATATAGGTTGCTTCACAACCTAGGGCAAAAACTGCCACATGGACATGACACATAGGCAAAACTGATGAGGTGGCGCCTAGTCATAGCAACCCACCACAATTTACAAGGCTATGACCATCTATATTGGTCGTTAACAACTAGAAATAAGGTAGCGGACTAGCACTGTTAGCTTTATGACCATTTCATGTAAGGAAATTATGACCTTTCTGACCAAAATGGTCGCAATGGTTTAGGGTTTGGAGCCCCTCGAACAGCTTTTGACCAATTGGTCTCAAATGGTCATAAATCTATGACCAATTCTTCCAGGGTCACTGACAGAAGGTCATAAGTTGACATATTTCTTGTAGTGCTTGACCCATTTATGAGTGCGATCAACCTTCTGATGAAGGCTGAGGAGTAACTCACGATTAGTCATCACCCTGGGAGCTGTGGCTTGAGGATTTTGCTTGGCGGCAGAGTCATGTGTGGCAGAGTCATCATTGGTGGAGTAGGATGCAGACTTGCGAAATTGACCATCCAATGGACGAATGCCTTCATCTATCACAGCTGATGCCTTGCCTTTGTCATCAGCTGAGGAATATGTCCTTTTGAGGACTTCAATCGGGGGCAAGTAGCTGCCATGGTTCAAAGTGTCAGCTTTGTAATTTAGTGAAGCCCTTGTCTTGATGAATCTCATAATCCATGGTGCATAAGGCTTCAGCTCAAATGGTGACATAGCAATATTCGCCAGAGTCCTCATGAAGAAATCATGGAAGTTGACGGGAACGCCATGAATGATATTGAAAAGCATGTTCTTCATGATGCCAACGACCTCTTCATCATTTGAGTCATGGCCTTTGATAGGACTCATTGTCTTCGACAGAATGCGATAGACAGTCTGGGGCACATATAGTAATTCCTTGACGAGGAATTTGGTTCGAGGAGCCTGCCCTGGCTTCAAAGGCTTCATCAGCACTTGCATGAAATGATTTGAAAGTTCAGGTTCATTGTAGACACAACGAGCACCGTCAAGGGGAGGACTGAATGGGAGGGCACGAAGCAATTCAGTTGCTGGTGCCTTGTAGTGAGTATTTTCAGACATCCAGTCCAGCACCCATGAATTCACATCTTCAGAGTTTCCTGTGATGTGCAGCGTTGCATAGAATTGAACAATGAGTTCATCATTCCAGTCACAGATGTCAGTGCAGAAATTTAGCAATCCAGCATCGTGAAGAACACTGAGGACTGGTTCGAAGCACGGCAGAGACTCCATGTCTACATGAGGAATGTGTTCATGATCGAAGACTTTGTCTTTGTTGAATAGTACTGAGGAATAGAAATTGGCTTGACTAGCAGTCCAAAAACGCCTCTTCCTTATGCGAGCAGTCATAGGGGTTATAGTCAGTAAAGAACACATGCTCGCTGAAGAAATCTTCAGCCTTGAACTTTTGCTTCTTTGAGAATGTATCCGTTGGCTTGGGCACTGGAGTGTCAGTGAGTTGCATCACAACCTCAGGAATCGCAATCTCAGGTTCTTCAGGCTGAGGAATTTCTTGTTCCTCTTCAGTAGCAGGCTGCGTGTTCAAGGGTTCAACAACAATAGCTTCTTCAGCACTAGCGGCTGGAATGTCTTCTTGCATAGACGAGGTGGGATGAGTTTCTTCAGAGCCCATTTGAACAGTTGGTGCAGGGGACTGAGGTATTTGTTGAAGTGGGGTGAAGAGTGGAGTATTGGGGTGCTGACTTTCCCAAAAGTCATCATTCATCACGGGCGTTGTGCAGCCAATGTCCACGTCTTCATCTTCAATTTCTTCAACGCCAGCCTCTTCAGCAGTGAACTGAGGCATTTGCGAGGAATCAACAGGTGTTGAAGGGATCACATCCACTTCAATTTCTTCATCAACCTGCTCTGACGAAGCAGCAGATTGAGGTTCTTCATTAGATCCGCTTGGGATCACATATTCCTCACCAAAAGGAACAAGGTCCTTTGATGACATGGTGGAGATTGGAACAGCATCAGTTGGATTCTCAATAGAGCTTGTCAGAGGCTTCATCTTCTTTGGAGCTGAAGATTCTGAAGCACTGGATGCTTTCCTTTTCTTCACTGCAGCTCGCTCTGCAACCTTGGTCTTCTTCACTTCAAATGCACATGGAAGAATTGGAGTCGGTGTAGGCGCAGATGGAACTGAAGTTTCTGGTTGAATTTCCTCAGGCGCAACTGATGCAGTTGCCCTGACTTTTTCAGTTTCTTCAGGCGCACCACTAGTGGATGCCCTGACAATTTCTTCAGCGGCTGGAATGGAGTCATCATCCCTAGAACTAGCATTTTCTTCAGCAGCCTGAATGTCATCAGCGGTGCTGGCATGTTCTTCAATTGGCTGAGCAGATGCTTCAGCATGAGGAATTTCTTGTTGCGATGGGGCTGCAACATTTTTGAATTTCTCAGTCAGTTTCACAAACCTGACTTTGGCTCCTTGCCAATCAGCATAGTAAGCATTGAAGTCATTGCTAAGGGTTTTGATTTCAGCTTGGATCTTGAGGAGTTCATCAGGTGTCATATTGACAACGTTATTCTTCAGGAACTTCTCTTTTCTGAACTGAGTCTTCTTGATCTTCCTGGCCTTCTCAAATTTCCATTTCTGTTCAGTGATGAAATGGGTCAGCATGTGACTTTGACCAGGAGTCAACTTGAAATCAGGCATAGGAGTATTTGGATCCTTGTGCCAGAGATCAATGTAATCAAGGATCGCCCTTGGATCCAAAAGCAGTGGCACATTTGTGCCTTTGGCTCTAGCGGCCCTTTCTTGTCGGTCTCTGATGATTTCTGCAAGTTCATCATCATCAGCTTCATCGTCAGATGGCACGTCGAAGGCAACCTGTTTCTTCTTCGGACTTGGCCGAGGACCTCGACCAGCCGTTGCCTTAGTCTTCAACAGAGTGGGGCCTGATGAAGATTTTAGTGCAGATGAGGAACTTGCTGAGGCACCAGAGGCAATGGAGATGCTTGTTGTCCTTTGGCACGTGGCCAGATGTACAGGTGTTGAGGACTTTGCCGGAGCAGCTGAGGACTTTGGAGGAGGAGCAGTAGTTGGAGCTGGCCGTGAGGTCTTTGAAGAATCTGGCCGTGAGGGCTTTGAAGATTCTGGTCGTGAGGGCATTGCTGAGGAACTTGACCGTGAGGGCATAGTTGGTGAAGCACTTGGCTTGTGAGCAGGCTTCTTTGCCATTGATTTTCTTAGCTTGACAGAGGCCTCAGTGGCAGTAGCAGCAACAGAGTCTTCATTGAATTTCCCCACTGCTTCTTTGGCTTGTCTTGCCAGCTTAGCTTGGCGTTTGGCCCATTCTTCAGGAAAATCCTCACCACGCTTGATGCTGGTGGGGTCAGCTCTTTGGCCAGGTGCCAATGGAGCTCTTGGGCATGGAGGATTAAGTGCGAATTTCTTCATATACTTTGGAGTCACATATCGGTACTCCCTCCATTCTCTTGCCCATCTCCGTTCAATTTTCTGTATGCGCACCTTGCGCTGAGTTTTAGTTTCTTTTCCGTACTTAGCCTCATCAGGTGTGCAATAGTCAGTATAGAGGTCCTCAGGGATTTCAAAAGAAGTCATGACCTCAGGCTTCTTTCCTCCTTTCTGCGGCCTCTTACCATCAGCCATATTCTTCAGATGAGGAATTTGAACAATCGAATTTTCTGAAGAAGTATGCAACTTTTCTTCGAGGAATGCTGCAAATGAGCTAAGTTGATGAGAACCTAGTGATTCAGCAGCAGACATGAGTACCTGTGAACAGAGTATAGTTGCAAGGAATTTGGAGAGGTCATATGCATTCTCAGAAGGTTTTTCAAAAAGAACAAGTTTGAGGAATTTGACCAGATGAGCCTTGAAGAAATTCACTAAGCGTTCTATGTCTTAGGTTCCAGAGTTGTATAGATCGAGGATCCACACAATTGAGGAATCTTAAAGAAAAATGATGCTTAGAGAAACGAATCAAGAATAGATGACTAGTGAGGTGTTTTGTGTGTGAGGATTTGAAGAATAAAACATCTTTGAAGATTTTGTTGTGAAATTTCGAATCAAAAGGGACAGTAAATGTCATTTTTAATTACCCTTGATGAAGAACACGAAGAATTGTGAAGAAGAACAGTGAAGTTCGTCGGTGCAGATCTTCGACGCCCTAACTTGGCGGAGGAAGACAGCTACGGCGGCGGCGGAGTGAAGATTTCTGTGGTCGGCGCGAGTACGATGGCGACGAGGTTGAGGCAGTGAAGCTCTTCCTCACCGGCGACAATGGAGTAGCGGCGGCACTAGGGTTTGAGGAGCTGGAGCGAGAGAGAGAGAGCGGTCGAGCGGAGTAAAGGAAGTGAGGAAGGGATGAGGGGGTATTTATAGTCGCAGTGAAAAACTGTTCACCCGAAGATTTAGGACGAACCTGCCCCTGACCCTTCTCCTTCGCTTGACATGTGTCACCCATGTACTGAGGAGTGGAGATCGTCTTAGATCGTGGGTGAATAGATAAGTCTTTCATGGGATCCGGAACGGATTGAGCGGTAAAACCGAAAATTTGGATAAGATTAATTTTAAAGTTCGTTCGCAAATTCTTTAGCTGACAAGGACACAGTGAAGATTTTGAATGTGTTTCAAATAGAACGCACATGAAGAATTTGTGAATAGATTGGCTTGATTATAGCACAGAGGAGGAAGGGTCCGATCACATTCACTTAGCAGAAAAATGCAACTTGAAGAATTAGCCATAAGTGAATGCTGTAGAGGACATAAACTCATATATATATATATATATATATATATATAGAGAGAGAGAGAGAGAGAGAGAGAGCCAATGAAGAAAAACGACGGAAACATTCAAGATTTTGTAAAGTTGAAGAATTTGAAAAACTGAAGAATTTCAAAAACTGAGGAATTTCAAAAATGAAGATTTTCAACTTTGGTGGGGGCGTGACCCACCGTATAAGTATGATGATTTCAGACACCGCGTACAATAGTCATAGGGTTCTGAGAATCAAATTCTTCATCAATTTGTTCACACTTAGAGTGTTATTCTTTATTGATTGAAGAAAAACGTTTCTTCATGTGTTGCACATCTAAGTCATCAATTTTGCATAAGTGTCAGGATGTGTGTCCTTTTCAGAGAACATTTGAAGATTCTAAGATATTTAGATCACACCGCAACTTGCTTAATCTCTTCTCATCCAAGGGCTTTGTGAAGATATCGGCTAGCTGTTCTTCAGTCTTCACGTGCTCGATGGAGATGTCGCCCTTCAACACATGATCACGAAGAAAATGATGACGAATCTGTATGTGCTTTATCTTCGAGTGCTGAACTGGGTTGTGAGAAATCTTGATGGCACTCTCATTGTCACAGAGGAGAGGCACATTCTTCACGTTGATGCCGTAGTCCTTGAGGGTTTGCTTCATCCATAGCAGTTGAGCACAGCAAGAACCAGCAGCAATGTACTCAACCTCTGTAGTAGACAGTGATACGCAGTTCTGTTTCTTCGAGGACCAACAGACCAAAGATCGTCCGAGGAAATGACAAGTACCAGATGTTGACTTGTGGTCCACATGATCACCAGCATTGTGTTGGTGTGAGCTAGATATCGAAGAATATGTTTCACAGCCTTATGGTGTGATTCCTTCGGTGCAGCTTGAAATCGGGCACACATGCAAACACTAAGCATTATATCTGGCCTAGATGCACATAAGTACAATAACGAACCAATCATGGAGCGGTATACCTTGTGATCGAAGTCAATACCATTTTCATCAGTGCATAGATGGCCATTCGTGGGCATAGGAATTTTGACGCCTTTGCAGTCTTGCATGCCGAATTTCCTCAGAACTTCCTTGAGGTATTTCTCCTGAGATATGAATATACCATTGTGCTATTGACGAATTTGAAGACCTAAAAAGAATTTGAACTCTCCCAACATAGAAATTTGATATTCTTCACTCATCTATAGGCAAATTCATCACTATAACGTTGGTCAGTACAGCCAAAGATAATATCATCAATGTATATTTGGCACACAAATAGTTCACCATCATAAGATTTAGTAAAGAGAGTAGGGTCGAGTGAACCGGGTGTGAAGCCATTCTTCATGAAGAATTCCTTCAAAGTGTCATACCACGCCCGAGGGGCCTGCTTGAGGCCATACAGGGCCTTGTTGAGTCTGAAGACTTTGTCAGGATTCTTTGGATCTTCAAAACCTGGGGGTTGAGAAACATATACTTCTTCCTCAAGCTTACCATTGAGGAATGCACTTTTCACATCCATTTGTTGTAAGATAATATTATGATGGTTAGCATAAGCAAGTAATATGCGAATAGCCTCAAGTCTGGCAACAGGTGCAAAAGTTTCATCGAGATCAGTTCCTTCAACCTATGTGTAGCCTTGAGCTACAAGTCGTGCCTTATTCCTCACCACAAGGCCATTTTCATCTTGCTTGTTGCGGTAGATCCACTTTGTGCCGATGATATTATGCTTGCGAGGATCTGGACGTTTGACCAGTTCCCAGACATTGTTGTGCTCGAACTGATGTAATTCTTCTTGCATGGC
Organism: Triticum aestivum; assembly: GCF_018294505.1. Classification (NCBI taxonomy): domain Eukaryota; kingdom Viridiplantae; phylum Streptophyta; class Magnoliopsida; order Poales; family Poaceae; genus Triticum; species Triticum aestivum. The sequence continues at coordinate 644,412,949 of NC_057795.1, forward strand.
CTGAATCCACTCAGGCTCCAGAAATGCTTCATCTACCTTAGTGGGCTCTGTAATAGAGACAAAAGCATAGTGCCCACAAAAGTTAGATAAATGTGAAGCTTTTGAGCATGTGAGAGGACCTGGCGCTCAAATGTCATCGATGATCTTTTCAACTTGCACTTCTTTTGCAATGCGAAGATGAGCTGGTTGTTGTTGAGGAATTTGATCAGCATTTTCTTTAGCACCATTTTCTTCAGCATTTTCATCAGGTGCACCAGCTCGATTTTCTTCACATTCCGGAATGAATTCTTCAACAGGTTCTTCGGTAGGAATAACATCCTCAGTAGCCTTGAACTTGATAGAATCCTCAGGTTCTTGTTCATCTATTACAGAAGGTAGGTGCTCTCTTTGCGAGCCATTAGTTTCATCAAACCGCACATCTACAGTTTCAACAACCTTGTGAAGAACGTTGTTGAAGACTCTATAGGTGTGCGAGTCCTTTCCGTAACCAAGCATAAAACCTTCATGTGCTTTCGGTGCATATTTAGCATTGTGATGAGGATCTCTAATCCAACATTTAGCACCGAAGACTTTGAAATAACTCACATTGGGTTTCTTGTCAGTGAGGAGTTCATAGGCAGTCTTCTTGAAGAATTTGTGAAGATATACCCGATTGATGATGTGGCACGTAGTATCAATTGCATCAATCCAAAAATGACGAGGCATTTTGTATTCATCAAGCATAGTGCGAGCCATTTCAGCGAGGGTTATGTTCTTGCGCTCCACGAAGCCATTCTGCTGAGGAGTATAAGGAGCAGATAACTCATGATTAATACCAAGTTCATCAAGATAGCCATCAAGACTGGAATTCTTGAACTCGGTTCCATTGTTAGTTCTGATGTGCTTGATTTTCACACCAAAGTTGGTTGAAGCCCTCGAGGAAAATCGTTTGAAGATTTCCTGCACTTCATGTTTGTAAGTGACAATGTGTACCCATGTGTAACGAGAATAGTCATCAACAATAACAAAGCCATATAGAGATGCATCATTTGAAACAGCAGAATAATGATTAGGACCAAAGAGATCCATGTGAAGAAATTCAAATGGACGAGTAGTGGTCATGATAGTCTTCGCTGGATGCTTGGCCTTTGTCATCTTTCCTACTTCACAAGCTCCGCATAAGTGATCCTTGAGGAATTTGACATTCTCAATGCCAATGACATGCTTCTTCTTCGCAAGCGTGTTCAGATTCCTCATGCCAGCATGACCAAGTCGTCGATGCCATAGCCAGCCTTCTGAAGCTTTTGCATGTAAGCACACGGCTAGTTGTGGTCCTGTAGAGAAATCAACAATATACAAATCTCCTCTCCTAAAGCCTTCGAAGACTTTGGAATGGTCAGCTTCCATGATCACAACACAACGATACTTGCCAAAGACAACAACCATATCAAGATGACAAAGCATTGAGACAGACATGAGGTTGTATCCTAAGGACTCGACAAGCATGACTTTGTCCATGTGTCGATCCTTTGAGATCGCAACCTTACCTAGACCCAATACCTGACTTTTGCCTTCGTCAGCGAAGACGATGTGGTTCAGATGTGACGGTGATAAAGGAGCATCCATCAATAAACTCTTGTCACCCGTCATGTGATTTGTACATCCACTATCTAGAACCCACTCGTTGGCTTTGGCTGATCATCCTGCAGATGAATTAGTGCAACTTACGATCTCATATACTTCATCAGTGAAGAATATGATATCAAGTTCATCAGATGAATTTCTTCAATCAGTAAAACAGATATTTCAGTATGAGGACGTGTGAAATGAAAGTTCATTTCATCATGATTCGCCTGCGTCCTTTCAGGCAATTTTGTCAGGCCTCCAGCAAATTCTTCAGACGTTCAAAACACGTCTGGAGACCTGACCCTGCATAAGAGATTAGTTCTTTTTCTTCACCACCCACATCTGAAGGGGTGGCAAAGAGTCCATCACTCTGCGAGCACCATATGAGAAAGGTGGCATAGAGGCCAATCCATTTCGTTTCACATAAGAGGGGTTAGGGTATGCATATGAATAAGCAGAGAAATTCTTCGAGGACTTATGAACATATTGATTTGAAGAATAATGTGCATATTCATAGCCCTTAGCTCTACCCTGCGAAATAGAGGGGTTAGCACGATGATGATCATACGAGGGCTTTGATCCATTTGAGGAATTTGATCCATGTGAAGAATTAGCTCCATATGAAGAATTGGATCTGGGGTTTCTGTTCTTCATAGGTGGTGTCATGAGGACATTCACCTGAAGACTTTCAACATAACTTTTGGGAACCCAGATTTTCTTCATAGGGGAACCGTTCTTGCAGTTAGTCCCAACATATCTAGCAAATACTTCACCATTCTGATTTTTGAACTGTTTATAGTTGGAGTCAAATGACTCATTAGAAGAATGAGAAGATTCACATGTAAAGCCAGATAAGTTAGATGGATCAACTGGAGGTCCCTTTGCAGCAACCCATGAGGTTTTGGGGTACTGCTCAGGCTTCCAATATGTTCCATCAGCATTCAGTTTCCTCTCAAAGGCAATACCCTCTTTCCTAGGGTTTCTGTTAAGGATCTGCTTTTTGAGCACATCACGAAGAATCTGATGCCCTTTGAGGCTTTTGTACATGCTTGTCGTGTACAATTCCTTCAGCCCTGCATCGTTAGTGATACTAGCAATGTCCTCAGATGAGGAATTAGTGATAGCAAAGGCATGTGAAGAATTTGTAACAGTTGAAGCATTTGAACATTCAGGTGAAGAATTAGCAGATTCACGTTCAATGCACTTTAAGCATGGAGGAACAAATTCTTCTTGAGTAGCGCTGATTTGTTGAGCAAGTAATGAATCTCGATCCTTCAGAAGATCTTCATAACTTACTCTTAGCTTCTCAAGATCTTGCTTTCTTTGAAGAAGTTCAAGATAAAGTTTCTCGTGATCAGATAAGAGAGCGTTATGATGACCTTGAAGATCGTCAAACTTGGAATGGAGTCCCTGAAGACTTTCAGCCAAGGCTTTTGACTGATCCATTTCTTCACCCAACATATCATCGCTCTTATTTAGCATGTAATGAACTTTTTCCAAAGTGCTTTGTTGTTTAGTGGCAAGGGAAGCAAGTTTATCATAGCTAGGTCCAAACTCATCGCTAGATTCATCATCACTGGACTCGGATAGGTAGCATTCGTTTACCTTAGCATTTTTTGCCATGGGGCAGGGGTTGGGCGATGATGATTCTGGTTCGAATGTCATCTCTTTGAGAGATTCCTTGTAATCATCAAGCCAAGGATCATTTCGATTTAGATGTCCATCATAGACCTCAGAGAGACGGTCCCAGATTAGCTTCGCGTGATTGAGATGCATGACGTTCCTGAATTGATTTCGGGACAGACTTGTGCAGATGACATCCTTCGCTGTGAGGTTGAGGAGAGTGTACTTGCGAATGTCATCAGCTTCAGCCATCTTGCATAGATCGGTAAGACCGATCTCGGTGATAGTCCATAGTTCGCTGTCCATAGCCATGAGTTGCTTCTTCATCATGGCCTTCCACCGAGGATACTCATGACCGTCAAAGATGGGGCAGGAAACGTTCCTCAATCCCGCAGTCGACATAACTAGAACTCCAGGTGGTTAAACCAAAATCACACAGAACAAGGGAGTACCTTGCTCTGATACCAATTGAATGTGCGTTATATCGACTAGAGGGGGGTGAATAGGCAATTTTTATGAATTCTTCAATGAGGAATTTGCCGGTGAGGAAATTCCTTAGCGAAGGACTACTAGCAGTGGAATAAGTACTCAGAAGTAAGCATAACAGGATACAAACATAGTCATCATGATGAAATGAAGACAAGCACAGAGTACAGAAAGCGTAAACACAGGATAACACAAGATGAAGACAAACAGACTGAAGAAATTGAGAAAGTCTTCAGTCAAAGTCTTCAAACACAGATATGAACAATCACTCAACACAGTAATGAGGAAATGAAAGAGTTGAGGAAATACCACCAGTAAGGTTGGTGAAGACAATGATTTGTTAGACCAGTTCCAACTGCTGTCTCAGTTTTACGTCTGGTTGGAGCGGCTGAGTATTTAAACTCGAGGACACGCAGTCCCGGACACCCAGTCGCTGAGCACGCAGCTCAGGACACCAAGTCCTCACCGTATTCTCCTTGAACTAAGATCACACAGATCTCGTCCAATCACTCGTGGTAAGTCTTCAGGTGACTTCCAAACCTTCACAGACTCGGTCACTCAGCGATCCACAATTCCTCTTGGATGCTCTAGACCATGACGCCTAACCGTCTGGAAGAAGCACAGTCTTCAAAGGTAACAAGCGTCGGATCCACGCAGGATCAATCTCTTCAGTGATGCTCAATCACTTTGGGTTTCTAGGTGTTTGGGTTTGGGGTTTTTCCTCACTCGATGATTTTCACTCAAAGTCCTCGGAGGATGGGTTGCTCTCAAATGACAAGTGTCAAGTTCCCTCGGAGCAGCCAACTAGCTAGTGGTTGTAGGGGGCGGCTATTTATAGCCTAGGGAGCAGCCCGACATGATAAGACATAAATGCCCTTGTTTGAGATGACCGTTAGGTGGATAAGATATTTTGGGACAGCTGGCGCGTAGCACAGCAACGGTCGTAAATTTGGCTATCAAATTCCTCAGGGCTATCATGTTCCTCACTGTGTAGGAAATCCGCACTGGCGATTTCCTAACTCCTTAGTCAGAACAAACTCCTCAGCGACCAGAAGAACTTCGTCTCTGTCACTGAAGAAATGACTGAACTGTATGAGATTTCCAAAGGCTTCACTCGAAGGGTTTGGTAGGTGTAGGATTTTGAGTTGAGCATCACATTGAAATTTTTCCTTAGTATTTCCTCGACCCCCTTTAACAGTACGGTGTCTCCTAGGACTCAAGAAAGAGAAAAACAAAACTATGAAAACGGAAGTCTTCAAGCTTCATGTTCCTCACATGAATATCAAGTCTTCACGGACACACCAATTTCTTCACTTTCAAAGTCTTCATGAAAGTCGTCAGAAATACCAAAATCTTCAGTCGAAGATATTCATTTTTAGGGGTCGACTTTCCTTGTAAATATCAAACTCCTCATAGACTTATAGACCTGTGTACACTCACAAACGCATTAGTCCCTTAACCTATAAGTCTTCAGTACACCAAAATCACTAAGGGCCACTAGACGCGCTTACAGACTCGAGAGTCCAAGCTTGCCTCGGCACTTGAAAGCGCCAAGTCTGCCAAGGCCGAAGCCCAAAAGGCCCTCCAGGAAATTGAGGCGATGAAAAAGATAGGGGCGGGTAAGGCATTCTTTATGCAAAGCAAGCACGTGAAAGTAAATTACTTTTTACTTACCCGAATCCGGAGCTCTCCAGGAGCATTCGCAGATCTTCCCCGCAGTGTGTCTGACGCCGCCGCATTCTACCGAGCCGAAGAAGTGAGCTCGACGGAGAAAGTGTTCTGGTACCAGTATGCTGAGGCCGGACACCCGATGCCCTTGAGCGACCAGCTGAAGCAGCTGGTCGAGCTCCATAAGGTAGCCGAACAGGCCATGAAGGGCCTTATAGGCCGGCTGTGGCCTGGGGAGGTCCTGCCTGAGAGCTATTTTTGGCTGGTGAGGCGGCTGGTGGATTCCTGTCCATGGCTTGAAGTCATCAAGCGCTTCGTATGCATCGAAGGCGCCCGTAGGGCCCTTGCCCGTGCCAAAGTGCACTGGCGCAAGCTGGATGGTGACAAGTTGGTAACAGAAGGACCACTGGAGGGGAAGGATCGTAGGACCGAGATGTACTATGAGGGCATCCTGAAGGGTGCCCGCCTGGTGGCGAAGGAATGTTCCAAGGATTTAATTTTTGAGTAAACTCGCTCGTGTTTATCCTATGTGCGGAAAACTTGTTCATATGCGCTAAGCAACGCTTTTTGAATTTAAAATATTACCTTCTGTGCGGCTGTTTAGTAAATCTGAGAGATGCAAGTCGTCGGCTTCTACCCCCATGCCACGAGTGTTGGGGTGTTCAGGATAAACCTGAGCGCTCTTGTTCCCATTCTTGGGTCCTTCGAGGGAGGCGCTCAACACAACGAACAAGGCAACCGGACTTATAATGCTTTATCACTCTCACTTAGCCATAGAATTCTATAATTTTAAATTTCGGCGAAGCCCCTAGTATTCAGAAGACCGAGTTCGGGGCTCTATCCACGCCTAGGCCGGACAAAGCCAGCTCCTCGCTCTAAGCGGCATAAGTCTTTAGGGACTCAAAAAACCTCTCGAACAGCGACCGGCTCTCGCCCTATCATGACGGTCAGTTTTAGCTTTCTCTACTGAGGTGTTAACCCAGCTCAAATGGAGCACAATCGTAGTAGTTCTCCCAACGCTACCTTAGCCGATATAGAGGAACGTAAGGTACCAAAACATGGGAGCCGGGCAAACCCAACTATTGACCCAAGACATGATTCGGAGCCGCTGCATATAATGCTATAAGTTTGGGGTGCCGCACTCATGAGAGTGTTCGGTCTTCTCACACCGTATTCTGGGGTACTTAAGCCCTGGTGTATTGGCCATACCAAAGTGTACGGTTGCATAATGTCATAACTGAACATATTTACATAAAAAATGAATGCAATAATAGACAAGAGCTATGTATTGTTTATTAAAGGGCTGCTATGAAAGCAGAACGATACAAATAGTGCGATAAGCAAGAGATGAGATTATTTGACATGTCCCCCTCCAGGGGCAAGCTGCGAGACTTTAAGTAAGACAGGTATTTAGCTCATTATAGAGACCACCTGGACATTCGACGTGGCTTGTTGTCTCCCTGGCTGTTGCATCGTGTGTTCGGCGATTGTACTGCCGGACAGGCCTTCCTGAAAGTGGAGTCCTGAAAGTAAGAAAAGAGAAATGACAAAATCGGGAGCCCCTAGTGCGGTTGAGCCGCATTCTGGGCGTGCCGTGGTTGTGCCCCTCCCCTTATGCCCATGGTATTTCTAGAGCGTAATTATATATGCGTGGTACTGGTTTCGTGAGTTTGCGAGGGCTGGGGTTGGGGCCGCACTATGCTTGCTCGGAACGTGCCAGACGGTCTTGTTGTAGGTTACTCCGGGCGCGCTTGATGGTGTCCGGACGTTTAACAGCCGGACTGGAGAGTTTCCTTGAGAGGCTACTTTGTACTTCCGCCGCGAGGGCCGCCGTGTGCTCCTCTGTTCAGAGAGAGTGTTCGGTGTTTCCATTGACCGTAATGACTCCTCGAGGGCCCGGCATCTTGAGCTTGAGATATGCGTAGTGCAGCACCGCATTGAACTTTGCAAATGTGGTTCGCCCGAGCAGGGCGTGATAGCCACTGCGGAACGGGACTATGTCGAAGATTAACTCCTTGCTTCGGAAATTATCCGGGGATCCGAAGACCACTTCGAGTGTAACTGAGCCTGTACAGCTGGCCTCTACACCTGGTACGACGCCTTTAAAGGTCGTGTTTGTGGGTTTAATCCTTGAGGGATCTATGCCCATCTTTCGCACTGTATCTTGATAAAGCAGGTTCAGGGTGCTGCCGCCGTCCATGAGGACTCTAGTGAGGTGAAATCCGTCAATGATTGGGTCTAGAACCAATGCGGCGAATCCACCGTGACAGATGCTAGTGGGGTGGTCCCTTCGATCAAAGGTGATCGGGCAGGAGGACCATGGGTTGAACTTTGGGGCAACTGGCTCTAATGCATATACGTCCCTGAGTGCACGCTTCCGCTCCCTTTTGGGGATATGGGTTGCGTATATCATGTTCACTGTCCGCACTTGTGGGGGAAAAACCTTCTGTCCTCTGTTGTTCGGCGGCCGGGGCTCTTCCTCGTCATCGCTATGCAACCCCTTATCTCTGTTTTCGGCACTTAACTTGCCTGCCTGCTTGAACACCGAACAATCCCTATTGGTGTGATTGGCTGGTTGTTCGGGGGTGCCGTGTATCTAGCACGAGCGATCGAGTATCTGGTCTAAACTGGACGAGCCCGGAGTATTTCTTTTGAATGGCTTTTTCCGCTGACTGGGTTTAGAGCCTCTGAATCCGGCATTAACTGCCGTATCCTCAGTATTTTTGCCGTTAATGCGGCGCTTGTGCTTGTTGCGACGCGACCTGCCATTGTTGTCCTTGGTATCCGAATTACCAGGGCTCTTGGTCAAGTTATTGCTACGAGCTAGCCAGCTGTGTTCTCCCGCGCAAAAGCGGGTCATGAGTGTCCTGAGGGCTGCCATGGATTTCGGCTTTTCCTGTCCTAGGTGTCGGGCAAGCCATTCGTCTCGGATGTTATGCTTGAAGGCTGCGAGGGCCTCTGCGTCCGGACAGTCGACTATTTGATTTTTCTTGGTTAGGAACCGTGTCCAGAATTGTCTGGCCGATTCCTCTGGCTGCTGAATTATGTGGCTTAGGTCATCAGCGTCTGGTGGTCGCACATAGGTGCCCTGGAAATTCTCAAGGAATGTGGATTCCAGGTCCTCCCAGCAACCAACTGACTCTGCTGGCAAGCTGTTAAGCTAATGCCGAGCTGGTCCTTTAAGCTTGAGTGGGAGGTATTTGATAGCGTGTAGAACATCACCGCGGGCCATGTGGATATGAAGGAGATAATCCTCGATCCATACCGCAGGATCTGTTGTGCCATCGTATGATTCGATGTTTACGGGTTTAAAACCCTCGGGGATTTGATGATCCATTACTTCATCTGTGAAGCATAGTGGGTGTGCAGCGCCTCTGTACTGGCCTATATCACAATGTAGCTCGGATGAGCTTTGCCTGATGTGTTCGGCCTGGCCGTATTTTCCATATCCGGCGTGGCAGTTATCGTCACGTGTCGCGCACCCACGCGATCTGCAGATCGATCTTGTTTGCCTTGCCTTGTCCTCCAATATGTCTCGCAGGTCTGGCGCGTTTGCCCGGGCCTTGGTACTTTTTGAGCGGCGCCGGGATGCGGCTTGAATTGATGGACGAGAGGCCTCTCTGTCGCGGCCACGAGGTGGCCGGTCGGCCGCGTCATACGCTGGTGATGTAGGTTTAGTTGCTTCCTCCTCTAATCGGGGTAGCAGTCTGCGTTTGGGTAGCTCTTGGAGGGCCGTTCGAGTTCATACTCTTCGGCCGCAAGGACTTTAGTCCATCGGTCGGCTAGCAAGTCTTGGTCAGCTCTAAGTTGCTGCTGTTTTTTCTTGAGGCTGCTTTCCGTGGCCATAAGCCTGCGTTTGAAACGCTCTTGTTCGACGGGATCCTTAGGCACGACAAATTCATCGTCGTCGAGGCTTGCCTCGTCTTCGGAGGGAGGCATGTAATTATCGTCCTCGACCTCTCTGTCTGCCGCTCTCTCATGAGGGCTGGCTTCTCCATCCTCCTGTGCTAAATCCTGCTGGAGGGGGTTGTCTTCGGCACTATCCGGGGTGTTGTTATCTCCCGTGCTAGAATCGCCATTTTTGCTTTGGCGGGATTTAGAGCGGCGCCGCTGACGCTGGCGCTTAGGCTATTTCTTGGGGGGGTCATCCTCCATTGTTCCATCGCCATTCCCTTCTTTTGGGGTGTCCACCATGTATATGTCGTATGACGAGGTGGCTTTCCAGTGCCCTATAGGCACTCGTTCTTGGTCGTCTCCTTCATCGGCTTCCATACTGTCGATGTCTTCGGAGTCGAAGTCGAGCATGTCGGTTAAATCATTGATAGTGGCTGCGAAGTGGGTGGTGGGTGGGCTTCGAATTTCGTCGTCCGCATCCCCACCTTGTTGGCCATAGTCCGGCCAGGGCTCTCCTGATAAAGAGAGAGACTGTAGTGAATTCCGAATGTTGACAAAGGGCGAGTGCTGAAAGATATCCGTGGCGGCGAACTCCATGAGCGGCGCCCAATCGGGTTCGATCGGCAGGGGCGCGGAAGGCTCGGAGTTCGGAAAGGAGTCCGGCACATTGGAGTCGCGAGCTTCGCGAAGGACAAGACTGGTGTTCGGCTCGATCGTCGTAGAGATTGCAGCCCCCGAGGCGGTGTCCAGCCACCCGTCCTCGATCGGCGCAGTCGGCTCCGAGCTAAGGATCGGAGCGGACACCTGAGCGGCCCTCTGGGCATTGTCCGGCGGCAGAGCTAGATCATGCCCATCGTGACAGTGCGGCACGCTCGGCTGTGGCTCGAATCCGTCGAAGATCAGGTCTCCGCGGATGTTGGCCATGTAGTTCAAACTTCCAAAGCTGGCCTGATGGCCAGGGGCGTAGCTTTCGATCTGCTCCAGATGGCCAAGTGAATTGGCCCGCAGTGCAAAGCTGCCGAATACGAAGATCTGTCCTGGGAGAAAAGTCTCACCCTGGACCGCGTCGTTGTTGATGATCGGAGGAGCCATCGGGCCTAAAGGTGACGACACAGAGGAACTCTCAATAAAAGCACCAATGTCGGTGTCAAAACCGGCGGATCTCGGGTAGGGGGTCCCAAACTGTGCGTCTAGGCGGATGGTAATAGGAGAAAAGGGACACGATGTTTTTACCCAGGTTCGGGCCCTCTCGATGGAGGTAAAACCCTACTCCTGCTTGATTAATATTGATGATATGGGTAGTACAAGAGTAGATCTACCACGAGATCAGAGAGAATAAACCCTAGAAGCTAGCCTATGGTATGATTGTTGTTCGTCCTACGGACTAAAACCCTCCGGTTTATATAGACACCGGAGAGGGCTAGGGTTACACAGAGTCGGTTACAATGGGAGGAGATCTACATATCCGTATCGCCAAGCTTGCCTTCCACGCCAAGGAAAGTCCCATCCGGACACGGAACGAAGTCTTCAATCTTGTATCTTCATAGTCCAGGAGTCTGGCCAAAGGTTAGAGTCCGGTCATCCGGACACCCCCTAATCCAGGACTGCCTCACTAAGCTTGCCATCCACGCAAAGGAGAGTCCTATCCGGACACGGGGGAGGTCCTCCTACCTTGTACCTCCACAGCCCACCAGTCTGACCCATGTCACGTAGGCCGACTCCTCGAGGATCCCATAGTCCAGTACTCCCTCAGTAGCCCCTGAACCGGGCTTCAATGACGATGTGTTCGGTGTGCAGATCGTCTCCGGCATTGCAAGGCAGGTTCCTTCTCCGAATACTTCAATGCAATCTTCCACGCAAAACAATTCTATCTGGCTTTCAACAATTACACCCTTAAGCTGTAAGGGAAAAAATACTCGAAATGAATTAAGCCACGTCCATAGGCGATTTTTCCGGCAAGGCATTATGTCCTGGCCTGATTAGAATTCTGAACCATTTCACAGCCTCGTTCCGTATTTCGAGGCACGATCATCGACATGTCTTGTCAAAGCAAAGATCATGTCCCCTTATCATGAGATTTTCAAAAATAGGGGCTTGTGTAATCCAACAGTGCCGTTCACATGTCCCCTTGGGAATAGGCAATATTTAAGGCTTGTTAGGGGGCGCTTGACATCCACTGCCTTTATAAGAAGATAAGGATCAGTCTTTTTACCCCACGCCTTCTTCCTCCTCTGCCTATCCACCGTTCGAGCTCCAGCACCCAAGTCTCGGTCCTTTCCTTCGCCACCAAGCACTCCAATCCATGTCCGGATCTGGAGTGCAGGGCAAGTGGATGGCCTCCTCTCTTATAGAGGAGAATATCACGGAGCTTCGGGAGGCTGGGTATTTGGCCACAGACAAAGTCCATCGGCTCCCTGCTAAAAAGCAGATCATTCCCACTCTAGAGCCCAACGAAAGGGTAGTGTTCATCCCCCATTTCCTCCGCGGACTAGGGTTTCCCCTTCATCCTCTCGTCTGTGGTCTCATGATCTACTATGGGCTAGATTTCCATGATCTAGCCCCAAATTCTTTCCTCAACCTTTCGGCGTTTATCGTCGTGTGCGAGGCATTCCTCCGTGTCCATCCCCACTTCGACCTATGGCTCAAGGTCTTCAATGTGAAGCCAAAGGTGGTCGATGGCCAACACGCGGAGTGTGGCGGCGCCATGGTGGGTAAACTCCCCAACGTTAACTGGCCAAAGGGGACCTTCGTGGAGAGCGTCAAAGGATGGCAGCAGGGGTCGTTCTACATCATGGAACCCCACAACGCTGTATGGGCCGCTGCTCCTAAGTTCAAATCTGGGCCCCCGATGCGGCTTACATCCTGGATTAATAAGGGTCTGGATTGGAAATCGCTTGACGAGGTGACCGCGTTGGAGAGCAGCGTCAAGGGCGTGATAAACAAGAACACCAGCCTCGCCAGCGTGATCTAGGTGATGCTTTTTTGCCGGATTCTCCCTTGTCCGCGCCAGACTCAATATTTGTGGGAATTGGACCCAGCCGGTCCTTGGACTCTGCAATGGTTCTTCGGCACGACGCACGAAGACATATGGAAACTGCTCTTCAAGACCCAAAAGTCGTGGCTAGAGATAACTGAAGACCGCGGCTATGAGAGCGCACGTCCGGCCACTTCCGTAAGTTTTTATGATAACTTTTATTTGCAAACACAAGAGGTATACTGAACATTCTGGTTCCCATAGGGCAGGACAAAGAACACAGAGCAGATCAAATGTTCGGCTCCGCTGCCCGAGGACCAGGCCACTCCCTTGCTAGCCAAGATGCTGGTTCCAGCGCCATATCAGGCACCGGAGAAGAAGGCCAAGAAGAAGGGCAAGGAGACCAGAAGTGGCGTCTGTCGTAAAGGTAGTTCGGACGCCATGTCCGAAGACTCCGAAGCCTCCTCCTCCCATGACAAAGACGTAGAGGAGGGAGAGTGAAACTCTCCCCCCAAAGAGGGGGAGAAGAAAAAGGGGGCTTCCACGATCTGGAAGCGGAGGCGGTTAAGAAGGGGAAAACCCTCATTTTCGGATGATTCCGACGCGGATGCTGACGCCACCCCAAAGCGGCGCCTCAGGCCGAAGCCTTCGGCTAAATAGTAAGTATCCGAAGACACCATATACATATCCAATTTTATACCTTATTATTTTATCATACTGAAGTGTGCATTATAGCCCGGCTTGCGATCTCCGCCAACGATCATCGTCATCGGGGAACTTGCTGGGGACGAATGCAATGGAGAGAGAGTCGCCTCCGCAGATCTCTCCACCCACTGCCCAGGATAACACCAAAGTGTTGTCTCGGGAGGCCGGGAAGGTGGCGACGCAGGGTAATACCTCTGTTGCCGAAGAGAGGGGGAAATCAACCCCTATGGAGACCGACGATGAGGGCAACGCTCAATTCGGCCCCCAACCGAATATTAGTTCGGAGACCCATACGGCTCAGGAATCGGAGAAGCAACCTTCTTCAAGGGAAGGGGGTGTGCCGTCTCCACCGGCACACTCTGTCAATACAGAGGTGCTAGACACTCTGATGGAAGAGCTTCAAGGTGCTTCCATTGTGGTGGAGCATCGTACCCTTATGGGTACAGTGGTTGAAAAGTTTCGGTCCGCTAAAAACGGATTGAACCAAGCCTATAACAGCCTTCTATCGGGCTTTGAGGTATGTGAAGTAATATATTTTTAGTTATGTCCAGAAGGAACAACCGTATATAGATAGTAGCCCCTGAGACTCTGTTCGGCTTTTCCCGAAGAAGGGCCGAACAGAGGATCAAATAGTATGCCACAGGAGCTAACACATATGTCTACTTGGATGAGCAGGCAGCAAAGCTGACAGCAGCCTCGCATGTGGCCGAAGTCTCTGAGCTAAAGTGGACATTGGAGGAAAAACAAGGTATCTAATACCAGAGCATATTCAAACTGATATAAGTTCCAATTTGTTATCTAACTGAGCTTTATGTTTATGCTCATAGTTGACACGTCTAAGGTCGAAGCCCTCAAGAGTGCACTAGCCGAATCCAGGAAGGAGGCGGACGAGGAACAAGGCCCGCCAAAATCACAAGGCGAGGTTGGATGAGGTCCAAGTAGAGCTCATAGATGTTATAAGAAAGTGTGAGACTTTGGAGCACAAGGTGTCAGATCAAGAATCCGAACTTGTTGCGGCGCACCAAAGTGCGAAGGAGGCCAAGGTTGAAGTCCAAGGTGCGTGTCAGGAGATCCGTGAAGCCAAGAAGATCGCGGCTGGTAAGACTTTTAATATGTAGAGGAAATACGTAAGGAGGAAGTATAACTTTCTGACACGCATTTGTAGTTACCCAGGAGCATTTGCGGATCTTCCCCGAAGTGTTGCAGATGTTGCGGAGTTCTTCCAAGCCGAAGAGGGGGGCTCAATAGAGAAACTATTCCGGTCAAAATACCTTGAGCCAGAGAAGCCCTTGCCCCTCAGCGATCAGATGAAACAGCTGACCGAGCTACATAGGATGGCCAAACTGGCCATGAAGGATGTCATAGTCCGAGTCTGGCCGGCCGAACCAATACCTAATAGCTACTTTGGGCTTGTGAAGCGGCTGGTCGATGCCTGCCCACGGTTAGATGCTATAAAGCGGTCGGTCTGCATCGAAGGTGCCTGGATGGCCTTCGCTTGTGTCAAGGTACAGTGGGCGAAGATGAATGCCACCAGTCTTGCAACCGAGGGACCGCCCGCAGGCAAGGAGCATCGTACGCCGGAGAAGTATTTCAACGATGTCCTTGAAGTATCCCGCATTATAGATGGCCTGTGTTCGAAGGATGTCATGTTTGAATGAATGTATCTATGACGCTCGAACTTTGTAATGAAAACAAATCGTTCATATAATTTTAGTCTTGTTTCCTGTGAAATTATTTATCCTCCGTTGCGGCCGTTTATGAAAGCTGAGAGTTGGTCAGTCATCGCCTTCAGCCCCTCGTGTAGATACTACCGAGGTGTTCGGAATAGCACAAAAGCACACTTAACCCAATGACTTCGTCCTTCAACGAGGTGCTAGTGCGGCGAACCAGGCAATCAAACCATGCAGCTTTATCACTCTCACTTAGCCATAGGAGTTTGACAATAAGATTGTAGGTGCAGCCCCTGGTCTTGTTAGGCTATCTGAACTCGGGTGCTGTAGACACCTGGCCAGGTAAAAACAGGCCCTTCGTGTGACAAGGAAATAATCGCAAGAGATTTAATTTGTACTGAGTCACCGAATAGCTGACCAGCTCTCGCCGCACCATGACAGTCAGTTTTCGGCTTTCTCTACTGAGGTGTTTATCCGGCCAACCAGAAACACAATCGCAGTAGTTCTCCCTTTACTTCCTTAGCCGAACAATCGGGACGTAAGGTAGTAACCACAGGAGCCGGGCAACCCAACTATTGACCTAAGACATGATTCAGAGCTGATGCATATAATGCTAGATTCGGGATGCCGAATTGCACTTGTGAAAGTGTTCGGACTTATGGTAATTTTAACAACTATACACGGCTGAATAGAGCCCCTAGCGGTTTAGGTCAAGCCAAGGTGTACATAACAATCAGATGATAAAGAAGAAGAAAAACGAATAGGGAATAAGCTAGTACCACATAATTTGGGCGAAAATTGTTTCCATAAAAAGGGGTGATGTGGGTTGTAAAGAACCTGAAAAGAAAAAATCAAGTTAAAGAAGATAGATAGGGATCCAGGTATGGTTGAGCCGTATTTGTGGACTTTATCCTTGATATGCCTCCGTCGCCGCCCATGGTATTTTGAGTGCATAATTATGAGCACGCGGTACATACGCCGCTGTTTGGTTGGGGCGAAGACAGAGGCCGGATTGCTAATCGAGCTCCTAGCGAGCTGGACTTTCATTCTGTGGGGTAGTCCGGACTCACTTGGCAGAGTACAGTGGCCTGACTGCTGATGTGGAGTTCGGAATGATAAGGCCGACTTGTACTTCCGCTGCGAGGGCTGCGGTGTGTTCCTCAGTACGGAGGGAGCAATCCATGTTTCCATGGACAGTTATAACACTGCCTGGTCCTGGCATTTTGAGTTTTAGATAAGCATAATGTGGGACCGCGTTGAAGCGGGCAAACTCAGCTCGTCCGAGCAATGCGTGATAGCCACTGCAGAAAGGGACGATGTCGAAGATCAAGTCTTCACTTCGGAAGTTGTCCGACGAAACAAATACGACCTCCAATGTGATTGAGCCCGTGCAGCGGGCCTCCACACCAAGTATTACTCCTTTAAAGGTAGTTTTGGTGGGTTTGATTCTTGACGAGTCAATACCCATTTTCCGGATTGTGTCCTGATAGAGCAGATTAAGACTGCCGCCGCCATCCATGAGGACTCTAGTAAGGTGGAATCCATTGATAATGTGGCACCCCGGCTCAGATCAACTGGTTTACCATGCATTGCCAGCCCAGAGACCTTGTCTTCTGGAAACACACAACATCTTGGTACAGAAAACAACCGCTTTATTGATGCTAGCGGATCAGAGTTTATATTACAACAGTTGGCGAGGCCAAGCGGCACACACGGTGTGGCTGAACAATATGTACATTATTTAGTGAACATAAAGGGGCCTCGATCACGACAACTACACGGCAGCAGAACAACGTCATAGCGGAACTCCATAGCACAGGGACACCGATGTGGATGCGATCTAGACTTAGACAGCACTCCTTTCCAACGGGACTTTCCTGAAATCTGGCATGATATGCCAGGTCAGTACATTGAATGTACTTGCAAGATCACAACAAGCATAAACATAATGACAAATAATATCATGATAATTAACCAGTTCATATTAATGCAACAATATATCCAACATGCTGTGACCATGCTCTTGTGATAAAAGTCCCTCGGACTGGCTTACCAACCGTGATCGTTCTTGGATCACAAACATGCCAACCCAGAGACATCTCGTGATCCTTACGGCGATCACAACCACGACCAATATTTGGCACGTGATCCTCACGGCAATCACAACCACGACCAACTTCTAGTCCAAATCCACACGATGGCCTTCCCGCCACCACAACAATGCAAAATTCATACTGTTGACCCATGGTGTGACCTACTTTCGAACGTGTCCTTAACCGTGGACTTGGCTATCGATAGATTAATACATTCTGCAGAAGTAGCGCACTGGACCCACACCATGGAACCCATGGCCTCGCACTCCCATTCGGGTAGACCAACGGCATTCCGACGAAACCACTCCATTGCCATGACACTCCCCCGGCCACTCCGACGCACACCCAATCAGGCTAGTCCTGGGTGGCCCCATGTCTACCAAAGACACAACGACCACCGTCGTGGCCAAACGATCCCACACGAGGACCCGGTACCAAAAAATCAACAACGAGCACACAAGGTTATGCCTGCTTACCGGGCCAGGGTACAACACCCCCATCACCTTCCCTAGTTGGAGGCACCGACCAGAGGCATGACAATGACACGAATAAAGGCTATCCCATACCGGCAAATGTGCTTGCACTGGGAAAGACTCGACTCAGCGGCACCATGACCCGGTCAACAACATACTCAAGTTGAGTTATTATCAGGTTCAACTTAAAGTGAAAATAACCGGCGTCAGAATGCCATGACATGCAGCACTAACATATGCATCACATATCAACATAAATAATTGAGTCCACTATATCCACACTGAGCATTACCAACTCATGACATTTCTCTGGTTAAGATCAAACTTCACTTCAACCAGAATCTTTTCTAGCAAATTTTATCATTTTTACTGATGCAAGAAAATAACTCCACTAATTACTTTATCCATAACCATATTATCTTTTCATCACCCAAAAACTAAATCCTTGTTAGTTTACCAACTAAGTTCACTTCTTACATTCTGTAAATCAAGCATGTTTACTTTAACAAGCATCTAACAGAATATAATTAACATATTAATAATTTAAATGCATAGATAATCATTTGTTCAAGTAGAAAATCACAAATATTGTAATGGCACCATGAAAATGTTGATGTGGCTTGCCTTAGTGCATATGAGGTTCACAAGCCTCCTGGTGATCCTCAAGACAAGCCTGACCTTCTGAAAATAATTAAAAACACAAAAAGAAATCATCAAGAAACCTTCTGAAATTCACCAGAAAATCTAGACAGCAGGGGAAAATCCCATCTTTGGTGAGCTACTAGATTTTTGGACAAAGAACACAATGCAAAAAGAATGAATTCATTTGGACTTATGGATAAAAAAGTTATGGCTGTTTGAAGTTCTTTGGATTTAAATGAAATTTGAATTAAAAATAAACAGACTGAGGGGGGTGACGTCGAAGGCGTAAAGCCCTGGGGTGCCACCACTCGTACCGCTTCACGTGCGTACAGAGAGGCTGACTAGCGGGCCCTGCTAGTCAGGTGAGGAGGAGGGGGAGAGGGAATCAGAGAGCGGCGAGGCTTCACCGGAGCGCACGCGGGAGGCGAGGGCTCCTTGGCCAAAACGAGAGGGAGGGATCGAGAGAGAAGACGAAGGCGCACCTGCCCATACACGTAGAATGACTAGGGGTGGTCGGACAACACCAGAAACAGCCTCTCCAGTGGAGGCAGAAAGCAGCGGTCGCCGGAGACGAAGACGACGGCGACCAGAGACGACTCCGAGGGCTCCCACCGTGCGGAACGGCACCACCGGAGAGTGGCGGAGGCCCTGGGAGGGTTTCCCTAGCCTGGGAGGAGCTAGAGCTATGGGGACGATCCGAGGGGATCGCCTATGAGCTCGAGCTCGGGGACAGCGGCCTGCATCCTGCCTGGCCGGGCTATGGCTATCTACTGGCTTGTGGGGTGTGTGGGAGTGGAGTGGGGGTGCTCGAGGAGGCTGGGGGTGGCCGTATTTATAGGCGAGCGGCGAGGGGGGTTCGGGCTCCGCCGGTGGACACCTGTCCACGGTGCCCGGCGACAAACAGCGTCAGTGAGAGAGGGGGAAGAAGACGTAGCTCATGCGGGGACTGTTGGCGAACGCGGACGAGCACAGGGGCGAGAGGAAGGCGACGAGCATAGTGCGCCGCGCACTGTGGCGTTGGCCGGACCGTGCCAGCGCCCGCTATGGCGATCTCCGGCATCGGTGCATGCCAGGGCAGAGTTAAGGGGGTCAGGACAATGATGGTGGCGCGGTTTGGCACGCTCGGGCAGGCTGGGCAGCGAGCACGTGCCCAACAGAGCGCTCAACGGCACCCAGAGCGTGTGTTTTGCATGCCAGCATGCCTGGACGAATGTAGTCACCGCGTGAACTATGACCTCAGGCCGACCTAAGCCCAAACATCATGTCTGGCGTGTAGTCCGTGGTAGTTTTGAGTGTTACCACGCTTGGGTTGGGTTTCAGGTGCAGTAGAAATGGTTTTACACTGCAGGTAAGTTTCTAGACATTAACTTTGAGAGTTTACTCTGGTCAAACCACTGGGAGTTGAGGGCTGGGCTTTGGAGCTACCGAACATTTCCTAAGGTGAAGATGCACAAGAAAAACCAGCTACAATGGAGCAAGTAAAATGGTAGTTGTTGTAGAAACTACCATTTCTGTCCAGAAATAAAAATATTTTCTGTAGCCAAAATATTCCAAAAAGTGATGAAATATTTTTGCTCAGAAAGGTGCCCTAGGGTTCAAATAATAATTGGGATTTTTCTCAGGATTTTATGGGCAAGAATAATTGGGGTTGCTTTGGAGCACATTGAGCTAGCTAGGGTTTACACTACAAAAAAAAGACACATCCGTGACATTTTTGGCCGAACGAAATTTTTTTCTGTCATACATATGACACTTCTAAGACGATAATTGTGAAAAAACCCGGTATCATCACAGCTGTGGTGGGCTCCTACTTCCATGACAGAAAATCATGACAGAAAATGGGCTTTTCGTCCTGGGCGGGCCGGAGACGCAGCTGCATGACATTCTTTGGGCCGTCCATGACGGAAAACACCGTGGTAGAAGTGAGGGGGAGGAAAATTTCTGGGAGTTCCCGCTTACGGTGGGAGGTCGGGGGTCGAGCGATGCGCGTTTCTCTTGTACACGTACGCGCGTATGTGCGGGGCATTGAATCTAATTGAACCCGAGCGAGGCATTGGGCTCTAACTGAACCCGAGCGATTGCACTGGAGGCTACGCGTTACTGAACCCGAGCGATCGATCGATGGCTGTTAACTGAAACAGATCGAGTGATTCCTTCGCTACTGCTGCTAACTGAAGCCGATCGATTGGATGAACAGTGAGCATTGTGGGGGGTTTGGATGAACAGTGAGCAGTGGCGTTGCCTCTGGATGAACAGGACCCCGTGGTGTGGAGGGCTGGATGAACAGTACACGGTGGAGGGGTGCCCGTGGAGGGGTGGTTTAACAGGACCCCGTGGTGTGGAGGGCTGGATGAACAGTAGACGGTGGACGGGTGCCCTTGGAGGGGTGGTTGAACAGTAGCCGGTTGAGTAGCGTGCGGTGGAGGCTGGATGAACAGGAGCCCGTGGATGAACAGTCGCGGGTGGAGGCTGGAGGAGGTCGACGGTGGATGAACAGTAGCCCGTGGAGGCTGGAGGAGGTCGATGGTGGAGATGAACAGTATCCCGTGGAGTCCCGTTTTGCGGTACGCCACACCCCTCCCGATGAACAGGACCCCCGTTTCGACCGTAGCGCTCTGTTTCATCCGTTATGTGGTATGCCACACCCCTCCCGATCAACAGGACCCCCGTTTCAACCGTAGGAGGTCCATTTCCTCCATTTTGCGGTATGCCACACCCCTCGTGATCAACAGGACCCCTGTTTCGACCGTAGGAGGTCTGTTTCCTCCGTTTTGTGGTACGCCACACCCCTCCCGATCAATAGGACCCCGTTCCGAACGTAGGAGGTCTGTTTCCTCCGTTCTGCGGTACGCCAGGCCTCGTTTCTATCGCCTGTCCCGTCCAAGCCCTCCTGATGAACACGACCACGCATTCCGTTCCGACCCAGCTGGTTGGCTCCCCATGAACACGACGATGATGTTGTTTCTCCGTTCTGACCCAGCCATGTACATATGCACGAGTAGGCGTTCGAGACCCTGCCTGTATGTACGTATGTGGCGTATTTTCTTTGTTGCACCCTGGCCGCTGTATGTACGTGTACATGCTACGTGCGCGCCTCTACTACAACACGTGCGCGCCTCTACATCGACCAATATATATGTACGTACACGTTCGCGACCAGAATGACAATGCTATGTACACTTCGACCTGGTGGGTGCCGACTGTCAGGCACTTCCTTGCGTGCGAAGATGTAGCTGGTAGGTCCCAGCAGTTAGGGGTGCGAATCATTTTTTTTGCCCGGACGCACTTCCTTGTGTGCGAAGATGTAGCTGGTGGGTCCCAGCAGTCAGGGGGAAACATTTTTTTCGCGAAATGTGGTGGCCCATCCGGTGGGTCCCCGCTGTCAGGTGGAGGAATAATTATTTTCAGCGTAATAAGGAGGCACTTCCTTGCTGCGGCCGTGGACCCAGCTGTCAGCCTCTCCACGTATAGTCCACGTTCGATCGAATTTGTTCCTTGACCATGTTGACCACGCCGCGCTGAGAGCACCAGGGCGGTGGACGACGGTCAGGCCTAGGAAGGGGACGACGGGGAGCGGGGAAGACGCGGCAGTGGAAGCCCGCGCGGAGAGGAGTACGAGGGTTCACTGGTTCGGCTGCGGTGTGAGGCTGCCATCGCCGCAGGGCCTGGCCAGCGGTGGGAATAGTAGGGGGCGGTGAGGCCTCCGCAGCAGCACATCCGGCCATAGGAGGCAGGAGCATGCGACACGACCGGCGCTGCTTTGGGCGGCTGGAGCAAGAAGACCAGAGGTTGAAGAAGCACTACGGCCGTTGGATGGACATCATACGGTCACTGGAGCTAGAATCGTTTATATTGACTAAGTTGACAAAGCCCTCCATCCCCGTCAACTTAGTAGGCCCACAAGTCAGCCTCCCACCAAGGTGGGTCCCAGGTAGCAGGGGGTATTCATTTTTTTGTGCGTAATAAGGAGGCACTTCCGGTGGGACCGAGCTGACAGCAGGGGGAATGTTTTTTTTCGTGACATACGGTGCCCCGTCAGGTGGGTCCCAATGGTCAGGGGCAAACGTTTTTTTTGCGAAATACTGGTGGCCCGTCCGGTGGGTCCCTGCTATCAGGTGGAGGAATAATTATTTTTCGCGTAATAAGGAAGCACTTCCTTGCGGCTGCCGTGGACCCAGCTGTCAGCCTCTCCATGTACAGTATTCTTCCGATTGAATTCGGTCGTTGACCACATTTACCACGCCGTGCCGAGAGCACCACGGCGGTGGACGACGGTGAGGCCTAGGAAGGGGATGACGCGGAGCCGGGGAAGACGCGGCAGTGGATACCCACGAGGAGAGGAGTACGAGGGTTCACTGGTTCTGCTGCGTTGCCGTCGCCGCAGAATAACAGGGGGTGTTGGTGAGTGGAGTGAAGGGATGGCCTGGCCAGCGGTGGGAGTTGTATGTGGGCGGTGAGGCCTCTGCGGCAGCACAGCCGGCCAAGGGAGGCAGGAGCAGGCGGCACGACCGGCGCTGCTTTGGGCGGCTGGAGCAAGAAGACCAGAGGTTGAAGAAGCACTACGGCCGTTGGATTGACATCGTACGGTCAGTCGAGCTAGAATCGTGCATATTGACTAAGTTGACAAAGCCCTTCGTCCCCGTCAACTTAGTAGGCCCACTATACTCGGTCCCAGCTAGTAGGGGGAGTATTCATCTTTTTGTGCGTAATAAGGAGGCACTTCCTTGCGTGCGAAGATATAGCTGGTGGGTCCGAGCTATCAGCGGCGGTAACGTTTTTTCACGAAATACAGAGGCCCTTTCGGTGGGTCCCTGATGTCAGGTGGAGGAATCATTATTTTGCGAGTAATAAGGAGGCATTTCCTTGCGTGCGGCCATGGACCCAGCTGTCGGCCTCTCCACGTACAGTCCACTTCAGATGCATGTCGGTTGTTGACCATGTTGACCAGGCCGCACCGAGAGCACCAGGGCGGTGGACGACGGCGAGGCCTAGGAAGGGAATGACATGGAGGCAGGGAAGACTTGGCAGTTGTTTCCCACGCGGAAGGGAGTACGACTTTACGAGGGTTTACTGGTTCGTCTGCAGTCGCCGGAGAATAATAGCAGGTGTGGGACTGTGGGTGAGTAGAGGGATGGCTAGGCCAGCGATGGGAGTACGGTGGGGCGGTGAGGCCGCGCGGCAGCACAGCCGGCCGCGGGGAGGAGGGAGCAGGCAGTCCCGCCGGCGCTTGTTTGAGCGGCTGGAGCAGGAAGAGCGGAGATTGAAGAAGCACGACGGCCGTTGGATGGACATCCAACAGTATACATGCCATTTGTGGAAAACCTCAAATCTATGGAAAATAGCATACAACTCATCTACCATTATTTCAAATAATTTACAGCCCATTTGCTAATTCGTATTGGTTTTTTTGGAGCCCATATTCTTTTTGTTAGCATTACAGCCCATATTGTGGCCACGGTTAAAAAATTATACGGAATTTTGCATATGTTGGTGCGGTCTGAACTGTTTTTAATCCTGAAATTTCGAGTCACATTCAGACTGATTTTAAAAGTAAATGTATATCAATATAAAATCCAATAAATTGTCCACGCATAAAAACCAATGCAATTTAAAATCTCGAAATGAAAAAAAGATATTTGAAACTAATTGCCGGTTTGATGTGTTTTAAAAATGTACAACCCATTTCTCATTACTGATAGGCCATTTTCTCGGCCAGCCGAATGAAGCTTTCCTCGTCTTGAAAGATTTGTAGCCCAACAAGCCTGATAAAGTGACTTACTTGACAAATCACAAAAAAACTGGGCTAGCCATTTTCAGAAAGAAAAAAAACTACTGGGATGGTCTGTGGTAAACATAAAAGAAAAGGTTGTCTAGACAGGCCAGAGTGTCCCGCACAGCCCAGTGGACACCCTGCTTCCGTCTCAAAAACAAATTAGATAAATGCCACTCCAATTATGGCGATTCATAAAAATGCCACTGCAATTTCCAAACTTTGAAAAATGCCACTGCAATTTTTGCAAACTTTGAAAAACGCCACTGCAGTTTGCAAACTTTGAAAAACGCCACTCCAGACTTTGAAAAATGCCACTAGAAATGGCATGAAATGGCATTTTTCAAAGTTTGGAAATTGAAGTGGCATTTCTTGGATACACCAGATTTGGAGTGGCATTTATCAAATTAACCCAAAACAAAAATAACTAGGCGAGCTGCTGGGTCCCTGGTGTCAGCAGCTCGTTGTGCAATCCTCTCGTTTATTGACTACGTTGACAATGGCATGGGACCCAGATGTGAGAAATCGACTAGGAGGAGCCATTTTTTTATTGGCTTGAAATAAGGAGGCACTTGCTTGCGTACTGCCATGACCTTGGCGGGTCCCTGCTGTCATCCTCTCCACGTACAATCATCTCTTGATTGTGTACGCGTCAACTTGCTAGGACCACAAGTGAGCCTCTAAACCCGTGGAGGACAAATACAACCCATTTAAAAAAATAACAGCCCATTCCATACGTTCAAACGGAAAGTTCAACATTCAGAGCAAAGTAACAGGTTTGATCCACATATAGAGTACTGAACTTCCACATTGACAACCATCATAGCCAAGTTAACTATCTACTTCCACTAATACTCTAGTAGCGTACAAGTACTAACTTACTCTTAGCTAACTAGACGATGCCGGCCGCCATCTGTGGTATGCGCTAAACGCCGGCACCGGCGTCCTGCGCCTCGCCTTGGACTTGCAAGAGTTGCGATAGGGCGCGTTGCTCGCGCACGTTGGCCCTTTCCATGCCAGCGTGGTCCACCGAAGCTTCAGCTTCCAAGCGGGAAACCCACTTGACGAGCTGGTAGTAAAAATCAGTGTCGCGAACGCGTGCGTGCCTGACAGCCGCCAGGGCTATTTGCCAGGTGCCGGCCTCCACGTAGTCGGCCCAGTTGCGGGCGCTCTGCTCGTGACTCAAAGCGTCGGTGCGCTGCTGCTCCATGTCCTGCTGGTGGCACAAATCAGCAATGCGCTGCTCATCCGCGAGGCTGTCGCGCTCCAACAAATCCTGCTCCTCCGCCATGCGGTCGCGCTCCACCAACTCCTCGATCTCCGCATTGCCATCTAAAGACAGATAGAATGCCTCGTCCCTCCGTCTGCCTTCCGGTGAAAAACCAAACACTAGTTCCGGAGGTGACCGCCTCCGGCGTCGCCCACCGCGGACGGACCGGGGCATGGCGGACGTGGCGAGCGACGTCGGGCCGGTGGGGGCTCGTGAGGATATGGCGAGTTGGGTCACGGTGGCACCAAAGAAGGTCGGGAAACAGTACTTATAGGGGGAAGGTAGCGCGACGGTCATCGGAATTCAATGCATAATGGCTTAGTGCGCCAGCTTGCCGTGGAAAACTAGAGAAACTGAAATTCTGACTGTGCCATCCCATCCCGTCTGGGTCGCACGCCAGCATGGCGATCAAACGAGTGCACTCGAATCATCTCCCTCCATGTCAATAATGATTCCACGGATTTAAAAAGCCCGCAACAATTAAAGCGTATCTTTTTCGCATTAGTTAGCTGCCTTAATTACGGCTGGCTGCATGCAGGCACTTAGAATCGCTCGCAGGCAGTACGCGAAGCAGCATGCAACGAGTCGCAACCGAGGGCACACATGCAGCCACTTAAATCACTGGAATTAATTAGGCTTAAACTTCTGCATGCCGTTAATTATTGCCATGCCTTGGTCTTGCTGCTTTGCTCACGGGACTAATAAACCCGGACGGAGGGAGTACCTTGGTTGGTGAGAGGTTTGAATTAAGCCCTGCAAACCGGAAAGGAGGTACTAGTACGTGCGTGATCCGCTATTTTTTCATGTGGGATCGATTAGGTCGTTTCTTGGATTGATCCCTGCAAACCGAAAAGGAGGTAGTACGTGCGTGATCCGCTATTTATCCGTGTAGGATCGATAGTGTAGCTTGTCAGTTTCTTCAGAGGTAGGCATTTTTATCCGTGTAGGATCGATAGTGTAGCTTGTCAGTTTCTTCAGAGGTAGGCATTTATATCCGTGTAGGATCGATAGTGTAGCTTGTCAGTTTCTTCAGAGGTAGGCATTTTTATTCAAAAAACTGCCACTTTGCATCTTGCGTCGCAAATAAAATTGCCAGGAGCGCATTTGTAGGCTAGCTAGTGATCGATCAGTAACTTGTAAACACTGAGCGAACAGAAATAAGTAACGGTTTATGCATCTCAATGATTCACAGATCATATACAAATATGTAGCTCCAAAAGCAAAGATCAACCACTTCGGATCTTGCATCGCAACTAAAACTAACTAGTACGATTCCCATACATAAGATCAACATGTTAATGCATCTCAATGATTCACAGATCATATACAAATATGTAGCTCCAAAAGCAAAGATCTATAAAAAACATCTGTTCTTCCTACTAACATGGATGCTTCTCTTGGCCAACATTCAGTACATACAGAAAGACAAATTTGTTTGTGAAGTGTACTATTCCTCTTGCAAACGTAAGTGGTTTCACCAACAGCTGGAACCATGAGAATGAACCACACATGATGGAGGAACATCCACTTCAATATGATTTGGTCTTCTCTCGATCACACCGCGAGACTATTTTCGGAATACAAACTTTAACTTAGGAAAAATGATGCCCATTGTATAATCAGACCAAAGCAATGAAGCACCTAGTTTTGGCTAGTAAATAGTACAGTACTACTTTTCTGCAGTCCATGAAGTGACTATCCAATCTTTGTGTCTATTTTCAAATGGCACTGGATGCAGTGACTATACTATTCTCTTGTGCAGTTCAACCAAAATTGAGGACACTTTGTTTTTTTGCCAAATAGCAACGGGCAGACATCTCTATCTGCACAAATATCAAGCAGCTAGTAAACATATACCACACCATGTATTTTCGGTTTAAACATGTCTCTTACGCTTAGCATCTCTCATGTTCTGCACTGGACAATCTGATACAGTTATGTTTTGCCCTGGACAATTTCATACTGAATTTATTTGATGGTTCAGAGCAGAAATATAGCGCCTATTCTTCATCAGACCAAGGATATCCATGTTCGCAGTGATGGAAGAGGTGAAATCGATACAACCGAAATTGAGCATCCAATCATTGAATCATGTCCTGCACCTCCAATGTAGGTCTACCCTGCCAATAAATTCACATGCAAACCACTAGTATTACTATCTAATGACAGTACAAAAAGATTAGCAAGATAGTAGCAAACCATGTACCTTCGTAATGAACAGCTCATAGTGCAACCAATTGGATATAAAGGTTTGGAAAAAAACATGCTCCTAATGTTGAACCAGTTGGACTTTTTGTGCAGTTCCACTAAAATTGAGCATCCCTGTTTGCATAGATATTGAAAGTTTATTACTATAAAAGTGGCACTAGTTGAAGCATAGACTCACAAATATAAGCATTCCAATTTCTTAATGGGAAAAGGTAGCAAGACTGTTTCTAACCACCTGTTTGAAGGAATAAATAAAGCAACGACGGCTGATGTCAGGAAGGCATACATAGTTTTTTCTGAAAAACTGAGCCATTCCTGACCTTTCCTCTTCTTTTAAGCAAATTTTGTGCAGTTCTACTAAAAAAATGCCATCACCGCATTGACAATTCAGTGACACTGTACAAAAGGAAATGACTTAACATTACATGATGATGTCAGGTATGTAGTCGACAGGCATTAGAGACAAACATACATACCTCCTCCGATAACATAATGAGCATTAATTTTAACAAAGGTGTGACTAGCTTTACCGGGATAATTTGAGTGAACTCTACACCCTCTGTTCCTTAATATAAGACGTTTTCGCGGTTCAATTTAAAGTTCCCAAACGTCTAGTATTTAGAAAAACAGGTAGTAGTTTTCTTGAGCACATATCTGGGAAAGCTTACCACACTTTATTTATGTCCATACGCTAATGCAACACCATTTGAATACTACAAATATACCCTAATCCAGTGGCTAGTGCAATAGTAGAGTAGTTAGTTTATTACAGGGTACAGTACAATGGTTTTACTGAACAGATTTCAATAAACTCTAGCACTGGAAGGTTTCTATAAGAATTAACAATACAAAATGTAAAGGTAACAAGTTTCAACATTGGTGTACTAGCTGTGCATGAGCATTAAACCAAATACAAAAGTCTAAAGGTAACTAGCATTATTAACTAATGGCAGTATAAAAAAATTGCAAACCATGTACCTCCAAGGTAAATATCATTTCGAACTCGGGGGGGGCCTTAAAAATTGCTATCCCAATCTTGATAATCGATCAAACATAAAAACTTGATCGAACGAATCAAGAGAACTGCCGGAGGAGGAAGTGCCCACTCTTGACCTTTCCTCTTGCCTTCATAATTGTTTGTGCAGTTTAACCAAAATAAAATGACATCGGCGCCTTGGCATTTTGGTGACACTGTACAAAAAATTTAACTTATCTCATGAAAGTGAGATATGTAATCTATAAGCATTAATAGTGCAAAAATCTGAAGGTAGTAACAAGTTTCATCATTGGTATACTGGCTGTGCAACAGCATTAGAATGCCTTAGTTGAAAAATCTTTAATACATCCACAATCAACAGCTAACCCTGAAATAATCCAGTGACATTAAATGGCATTGCTTAAATTTATCGGTGGCATTAGACTGAGAGCGGCATTAGTTAAATGTGGCATCACTTTAGCAGTAGCATTGCTTGACTTGACTGCTGGCGTTATACTAACAGCAAAAAAAGTGGCAATAAGAGCATGGGAGGCCCATTCGGACAGTGGGCGCACCAGTACGATGTGCCTCCACGGACGCAGAGTGGTGAGGGAGGTATGGTTGCCCAGAGCAACAAATATCCAGGTAGTATATGTGGATTACGTCCCATTTTTTTCTCTTTAGCCACCTTTTTCCTATGTGAGGACAACAAACCGATCGACCTGGTCATTCTCTATTGCGTTGTCATGCCTTTCTACCCTTCTTCAACCAAGAGACACGAGACTCGTTCCTTAGCTACTGATTTTCCCCTTTTCAACCTAGATGCAGGTTCGATGCATACTCTCTTCGACAGTACAGTCTCCCTTCCTTTCCTTATTCAACCCAGACATGGATTAGTCTGCATGAAGTAGGGTTTCCTTTAATAGTGCAAATTATGGTTTTCGTCTGCATGGCCAGCAGAGCAGAGGATAGCAAATTGGGAAGATGGTGGAGTGGAAAAAGATCCACATGCGACGACATGGCAAATGGGGCAATAGAACAAGGGTATGGTTCGGAAAGAGGTAGCATACCAGAGGGTCGGCGGGAAGTGGCTTTGCTCGTGGTCGTCGTCCTCCGCACAAACTACGGCAGCGAGCTTGGGGACGGAGGCCATCCCGTGCATCCGCTAGGTCTGAGAGGACGGCCTTGTCGTTAGTGCGTGACCTCGGTCGCCGATGATGAGTGCGTCAACGCTGCACGTCCTTTTCTTGCCCGATGGATCTGTGACCACCGGTGAGGAGGGAGAGAGGGGCGTCTTTTTTAGATCTGGAGAGAGGGTGGTAGTGTGAGAAGCAAGTGGGCAGCCCTTGGCAAGAAAGCGCTGGAGGTGGAGTAGTGGTAGAGTAGTTTATATTTTCTCTGCATACAGTACCAGTTAGTCGTGCTTCAAAACTGAATGGCACACCATTAAAAAAATAAAGGTCGATAACTAATGCGGCACCTCGGGCCAATGCGGCCAGATCGCATTTTGAACAAGAAATTACTCACCATGTTTCGTTGACATGTGGTTCCGTTCCAACATATCAGTGAGACGACAGCGAGTAGTAGGAGTATTTCCGAACGGACGTGTAGGCCGGGGCGCCTCTTCGTGAACCGTAGCATACTGGCAACCGTCCACCGACTCTTTGCCTTTCCCTCTCGATTTGGAACTGCTGTCGCACTCTCTTCCTCTCCCTCCTCCATTTTCCTTTAGCCCTTCACCCTTTCTTCTGCCATTGTTCGATCGTCTTCTCCATGAAGGGAAAAGGCCGGAAACGACCCTATTATTCTTGCCCCGATCTGAAAGATGACATGGTGGAGGAACTCATTGATCGGTGCGACGTCATCACCTCGGCTAGCATGGCAGATTCGTTCAAGCCCATTCTCGACTCAACTAATAACATCATTACAAGGAACCCAAGACTTAAGGAGGGGTTTGATCTCCCCTATCTTCTTCGCCGTGACCCTGATGACTGGCGCCAGCACGACGGAGGCCTCGCCCTGTGCAAGTTGATGCCGCTTGATAATGATACGTATGATGTTAAGATGCCATCACTTGAGGGCAAGGCTTGGGCAGGCGCAAATGGATATTGGGTTGTTTACATTGGGTCCAACTGCGAGTGGGAACTTGTGAATGTGTACACTTGTGATCGGGTTCCACTTCCAAAAATCTCAGCAGACTACCCAGAGGTTGAGCACACTAGTATTGTACGCACGTTCAAATATGGTCATGGTGACTGTCTTCTACGGAAGATAGCAATTTGTCGAGTTCCCAACCGCTCTTGGAATTACAACAACTATGAAGTTGTTGCTATCTTGGAAAAGCTTGTTGCCGTCCTTGGTGGTTTGACTCGACGGATATTGCTCAAAAATCAGTTTCTGTACACGGATGAGTACTGTGATGCAATTCAATACGAGGGCCTTGTGTTCGCTGCCACCACTCGTGGCACTGTTTTTGCATGGAATCCTTATGCTTTCGGTACATTTGTCTTCCACCATAATTATAATTGTTTCATCCACATGCATCCGGGTTAGCAAGTTTCCCTTTATAATTAACCTTCTTCTTCTGTTTCCAAGGTCCTGTGAACATTCCACCACCCATACTTGAAAATTTTTATAACCAAGGGGGAGATGACGATGGTGATGATCACGAGCATGAGGACGAGCAGCGCCCATATACTTTGTGGTGCCTGGCAACTAATTCTGATGGATCACCTCTTATTGTGTGTATAAAGCCCACTGATGATTTTACTGCTAAGGAAGCAGGTGTAGTCTCCCATGGTCGCACTCTCCGGACCTATTCCAACACCCGTTGCATGGTATTCGGGATGGATACTAGTGTGCTAGCGCCAACTCCTTCTCCCTGGTACAGAATTGATAGTCTTGGAGAAAACTCGCTCTTCGTTGGACAAAACTATCCAATGATGGTGAAAGGCGATCCAACTGCTGTTGACACAACGTCACTACCATTTATGAGAAGCAACTGTGTCTATAGCTCGGACATTTGGGTGGTTCCCTATGCTGGTACTGATTTAGTACGCCGCTTCAGCCTGGATGATCAGTCGTGCGTTGGTCTCCAGATCGACAATGGATGGCCTGTCCCAGAGAATCACTTGTGGTTCAAAGCAAGTGTTTCAAACGCCGAGGAATGGTTGAGTTGAAGTTCATTTCATTGCTTGTTATTTGTTGTGTGGTGAAAACTTTAGTATTTATAATGTATCCTCATTGTCGGTGTGGGTTGATGACCTGTTGTATGTAATAAAATGATATGCCTGTGTTAAACTTACGAAATTTATGAATGGCTTTCGAGTTGCTTCTCTGAGTGAGTGGTGCGACGAGGCAAAAATATATTTTCCGAATACATAATTGTACGTGCATTGCAACAGGTTATCGGATGAGGCCAATCAAAAATAGTAGTACACTATTTGTACTAGCTTCACATGCTTCGTGCGTCGGGCGGGTGTTTTTACTGTAGCCATATGTTAGTGTGTTCGATGTACGTAACCAGCACCTCGAATCCTCGATACTAGTACTATATAGTAGGAGTAAGTAGTAGGAGTAGTAGGGTGGCATGGGCCAGAACAAGCATTCACGTCCAGGAGTACGGCACACGCCACCACCACGACATCCATCTAACACCATATTATTTCTTGGAGTCTGTGCTAGAGCAATCTCTTCAACCTCGTCGTTTCTCTTACTTCAGCCATTATGCGGCGGGCGAGGTGGGGGTTTGCCGATAGTCGGTTTCCTTAACTACGGTCCCACTTGTAAGGCCAACTCCAACGCATGACCCCAGACGGAGCTCCGTTTTGCACGAACTCCAACGATAATTTTGACTAGAAAAGCAAGACCAAAGAAAACAAGAACCACAAGAATACATTTTACTACTCATGTAAGTTGGATTAGTGCCTTCTCGATGCATCCATTGTTGATCTGCGGAGGCTCGATCTTGCGTGCTTCTTTCTTCTTCGGGTGTAAAGAAGTAGAGGTTGCTTCCTCGCATCTAGTCTCATGTCTAGCCTCTATTCTAGTAGGAGTATCAACAAGTGCACTAATCTCATCTCTAGCCTCTGTGCTAGCTAAAAGTGATAGAACATCTACTAAATTGCGCTCTATCAATATATGGATGCACTCTTCTTCCCAATACAAAAACTTGCATCCATTCTACTCCCTCTTTTGCACAATACATGCCTTCTATTTGTCAAAATATATATGTATCTAGACATGTTTTAGTACATAGGTACATCCATTTTTGGACAAATGGAAGTCAAGTATTTTGGAATGGAGGGAGTACACAATAAATTTTTTAAGTTAGCACAACTAGTCTAATCTGAGAGCACAACCGAAGATTTGGTCGGGTTCTTCCTCCTTTTGCCGACACGTGGGACATCCAGCATCTAGGTCATGTCATGAAAGAAAATAGAGTGGTAGTTGAAGCCACGAGATGTGCATCTTGGGTTAAACTGTAAATAGAATCTTACTAGTCTTGAGTAACTCCAAAAGCGGCCACCGAAGATCTTTATTGGATTTGTTTTTCATCACCAGCACGTCGAGGTGAAAGATGTGCAGGTTCAGTGGGTCCGCTTGCATTTTCACTGACATGTGGGACCGCATGTGAGCAAACAGACGATGGGCTCCGCGCGTCCGCTGGCTGGCTGAGCAGAGAGATAGAGGAGGGCTGAACATGCACTACAGGAAATTTGTTCTACGTACCTCGATATAGGCTCGATATAGTGGGGTGGCATGGGCCATAACTAGCATTCACGTCTAGCAGTATGGCACACGCCACCGACACGAGTCCCATCCGACACCAATTTTCTTGGAGTCCATGCTATAGCCATCTCTTCTCCCTCCTGTTTTCTCAGCCATCGCGCGGTGGGCGGGGTGGGGGTTTACCGATAGTCGGTTTGCTCAACTGCGGTCCCACTTGTAAGTGAAAATGCAACACCGCACGCATTCCCACTTGAGCGGCGTGGCGGACCAACCGTGTGGGGGTGCGACGCGAAGATGGCAGGCTTTTCCTTTTGAACTCGTAACTTGTAAAATTTGGTTCTGCTCCATGATGCGACTGATAGATAGAAAATAACAATTTTGCCTAGAGTAACGAGAAGTTTGGTTCTGGCGCCGTTCATGCATGAAGTACGTACGAAAATTATGAAGTTGATGCGAAAGGTAAGATAATTACTGTAGTATCATATACTACTACATGGATTTGACGGAAAGATTAAAATATATACGGATCCATCAACGACATCCTCAGGCCCTAGTGCGCCGGGTCACCAACCGACGTGTGAGGAGTAGCGGCATTGGCGGCGAGCTCAACGTGCTTCTGAAGAGTGTTGTCCAAGGTTGCCTTGCGGTCCAAGAAGGCCAGCATCCTATCATCCTCCTCTTGCATGTAGTAGTCCTTGTGGACGATTTGCGCGTAGACGTGGGTGATTATGTCGATGGTGTCTTGCTGCGCCAGGCGCTGCATGGCGAGCTCGATCTCGAGGTGGACATTCTCCGGCGCGACGGCGGGCAGTCGCAGGCCCACCAGTGTGTCGAAGAGGTTGTCACCATAGTGGCCGTTGAGGGTGGTGGGCATCGCAGAGCCTGGGCGCGTCGGCTGGAGGCTTACGTCAAAGTCGTCTGCGAGCTTCTTGACGACGGTGAACTTGTCAAGGAAACCAACGAGGACCTCGTCGAACAAGGAGACGAAGTTGTCGTCCAAGCGGCCCCTCGCCCTGGCGGCCTCAAGCAATACTACCTGGAGACATTCCTCGGTGCCGGGCCGCAGGCCGGCGTCGTGGACCATCTGGCACAGCCGGCTGATGCTCGCGCTCATCGCCTCCATGGGTCTAGCTTAGCTTCTAGTCAACTGATCTTGCAATTCGATTGATCACTCTTGCCCTTGGTTAGCGTACGTAGGTGTGTAGGATTTCATGCTACTCCTCAGCCCTCTACTGCACCTGCCTTTGGCT
This sequence comes from Triticum aestivum, assembly GCF_018294505.1. Taxonomy (NCBI): domain Eukaryota; kingdom Viridiplantae; phylum Streptophyta; class Magnoliopsida; order Poales; family Poaceae; genus Triticum; species Triticum aestivum. The sequence continues at coordinate 644,446,987 of NC_057795.1, forward strand.
ATATGATAGGTGGGCCAGCCACCCCCTTGGCCCACGTGTCATTCACCCAAAGGCAGTTGTCGTAAGACAATGAAGCTGCGTCCCCCTCCGTGCCGGTGCAGTATAGTCATCTCAGCGGACCTCTAGTTGGGGCCAAACGAGAGAAGTTTGATGTTTACTGGTTTATTGGTCCACTTCGCATTTTGCGCCAAGTTTTGACCTTTGATTTAACTAATAAAATGTTAATGCATGTAAACAAAAATGTTGTGTAAGTCACCTTACGAAAACCAAATAATCCCAAAACACTTAGGCACGGTGCATTAACTCCCTCCTTGTTTCTTATTTCGTGACATATCAACCAATGAGAGATGTGGGCCGTGCATGCTTTCAGACTTGAGACTACCAAACATGACATGCAGTGTTTAGTTCATTGCATGTAATCCTATTAGTACTCTAGTTAGCAAAAAAACATTAAGTTCTCTCGCCGATAGGAATAAAACACCATGTATTTATTTACAGAGGGAGTAGTACATTTTTTGTGACATGCATTACTAGATATTGCTAGTCGAATACTAAAATCCAGATGGACGTGGTAGTACTCCTAAATCCAGACGGTGGTGCTACTAGTACTAGTAGTAGTACTACCAATGTAGTAGTAGGAGTACTAGCACTATACTACCTGTTGGTCAAATTATTACGTGTTGCTCCTCATAGTGAAGTGACAAGACCCTGCGCCGGAGATGACACCTGAGTATAGGTGCCGTGTTCGGCATACCATAGTCAATCTCACCATCTGCAGTCACTATCATCATGGCTGTAAAGCTAGTCTGCTTATAACTAGCCCTGTTCGACATAATTTCCCGTGCGTAGATGCCCGTGCATTGCACGGAACACCAAGATTGGGGGTGGACGGCTCCGGCAGTGGCCATCGCGCCAGATTTTTCCACGGCCTTCTTGATGTGGTGGGGAGGAGATAAGGCCGATTGTGAGAGACAAGGAGTTGTTTGTAAATAGGGAAGAAGTGTGGGCATCTTTTTGCAAAAATGGAGAAGCTTGGTTTGTATGCGTCAGATCTATATCCAACGGCTATTGGTGAAAGATGGGAGGCACAACATCATCACCAACTCAGGACCTGTTTGATTCGCAAGATTTTGAAAATGCGGGAATAGGACACGACAATATTACAAGTTTCAAACTGATATTACAAATGTTAGGAGTAATGCTGCACCTACGAAGAGGAATTACTAGGAAGTTTACGTAAGAACTTTCGTTACTTTAGGTGGATGCAGCATTATCGTACAAACTAAAATCCACCGCCCTGACAAGTCACTAATGGGCAAATAAGTTTTCAAGCCTCTGGCCACTTGATGTTTCAAAAACAAATTCAGCTTCTGCGGAGACTTTGTCATTTAGGCTTAGACGCTTGCAGTGATCAATACGCCATTCATTGTTGCGCCAGAGAACACCAAACCTCGTTGCCTTGAGCACACTTGCCTCCACAACAAAGAACCTGGCCAATTTAATCTCAGATGTGCTGCCTCGGTAGTCGATCAAATCAATTTCTGTAAGATGGAGATCAAGGCATTCGATGAGATTGTTATAGTGCAGCACATTTTTCACTTTCGGATCTTTTTTTATCTGCAAAAGAAGAGAACATATTAGAGCAGCTGGCTGCATAAGATTGTCGTGTCATCAAGAGGTACCAATATCATTCGCTCATACGATAGGGTTGGCTGGCTAGTGATATTTTTTCACTCTCTATCTCTCTATCTCTCTCTCTTTCTGTTTCCTCTCATTTAACTAGGAGCACGTGAAGAGCTTGGGCATTTGTTGCCTTCCACTATGTGGCTGATGCCATATTTCGCAAAAATATGCCACATATTACGCATCAATGCCAAATCAAAAGATTTTGGCACCGCTCTCGTGATGTGAGAGAGTTGGCACCGATGTGCACACAGACCCACATGTATAAACAAATCAATCAAACCAACTACACCAGCCTCTCACTCTCCCAAACAAGTGTTTTTTTATTGCCTCAGTCCTCTCTCTCTCTCCCACGCAGTGTTTTTTCATTGCGTGAGTTAATTTGGTACCGGAGCAAAGTAGGTGATCCAGATTGGGGCACCAGGTGAGCAATGTAGGGGCATCGATGCCAAATGCATCACAAGTGAATTTGGCACATGTTTTGGCCTACATAGCCCACTTTTGTACTCCCTCCGTCCCAAAATTCTTGTCTTAAATTTGTCTAAATACGGATGTATCTAGTTACATTTTAGTGTTAGATACATCCATATCTAAACAAATGTAAGACAAGAATTTTGGGACAGAGGGAATACTACCTTGTATTTAGTACAAAATTTTGACCATAGATTTACCTAAGAAAATGCCAATGCATGGCACTAAAAATTACACCATTTGAAATTATGTTCAAATACGAATCCAATGATATAGTTCTTAGTGACATGCATTAACATTTTGTCAGTTAAATCTATGGTCAAATTTTGATATTACAAAATTGGAAGAGTAAACCAGGACGGAGGTAGTACTTTCTCTTAGGGTAACCATAGAGTTACTAGAGTAGTCTAAGTTACTTTCCACTATGACTAGCCTAGGCTACTATAGTAGTACAGCATAAAAATGATGCAGGTGATCACGTGAGAACACTAAAAAAATTCTTTCGGTGCAGTGCGTAGATGCAGTTTTGAACACAACACTTGTCATCGTAATTTGGGAAAATTACGAAAATATTGAGCAACATTGTGATTACCGTTTCTTATAGGAAAGAAGTTTCACCTTGATGAGTAGCTTCTCCGTGCACGGAAAGCATGTAAGGAATCCAACAACTTGATCCAGATTGAGGCCGATAGATTTTAGTGCTAAGATCTTCACTGTGCGAATGGACTGGGTCAAGCTTGTGGGAATCATTTTCTAGAAGACGGTCGTAAATACATCAAGAAGAAAATTAAAAATGTGAATTTCGAGAAGACGGAGAAGAAGATGAGTGATGTACCTGAACGATTACGGATTCAATAAAGAGTTCGGAGAATTTGGCAGACGAGTACACCAACGCTGTCAATTTCGATGTGTCAATGACCCTGATTTTTGTTGGACCTTCTAGATCCGATGCAAGCAATCTCTCAAGGAAAGGCGCATTCTCAATGACCATAATGTGGAACAGCTGGAGTGATCTCTTCCCAACTGATGTCATGTTGCGGGGCCAGCAAGACACATAAATCCATCAGAGATCTGTCGAGGCGATGTGGAGGGTAATGAACCCGTGGATCTGCTCAAGATGAAGGTACTCAAGCACAGTACAACTGCGGAGCAGGTGCTCCATAGCCTTCTTCGAGATGACAACGTCGAAGAGGTCGAGCTGCTTGAGTTGAGGGAGAAGAAGGGCGGGTGTGTCATTAATCTGGCGAAGATAGCAGGAGCTGAAGCTGGCGCGGCGCAGCGTTGGCGTGAGGCGGAGCGTGGACGGCGGCAGAGAGCAGCATCGTCCATCTTCAAAGCTGAGCTCCTCGAGCTGATCTAGGGCGGGGGATAAGAACCACTTGTCGAACCTGGGTTGGACCTTGCAGTTGGTACTGAACATGCGGATGTCAAGACGTCTGGCTGGCCTAGGGTGCGATGAAAGGATCTTGGAGACTGCGGCCATGCGTTTGCAAATCCCGTCGCAGAGGCAGCTGTCGACGGTGAGGTTGAGGAGGGCGCAGCGCCAGAGGGGGCGCCACCGCCGGGAGAGCAGGACGGTCTGCATGGCAGATTTGGTGGGGAGGAGGCCGATGATGACGAGCAGCATGTCATCGAGGAGGCTACTGATGAAGTCCAGGCTTGCCGGATGCGGTTTTGGCTCGAGCCGCCTCCGCTTGTTGGCTGCCTCGCCGTCCATCTCAACCGGCGGCGACGCCGGTGTACACGTGTGCTGGTGTGTATTGTGTGCTGGGTGTGCGCGAGTGCGTCCTTCTGTGCATGTCGTTGCGCAGTGGTGAATTGTGTGTGAGTGTGTCCTTCGCGCGCAAGAAGTTTGTCCTCAATGCGCCCTCAATTTACTAATGTGCGGGGTGCTACCCCGAGTGGTTTCAACTTTGTTTACTTCACCGTGTGTTAGATGGGCCTCTATTTTACTTATTTTCACCCACTGCCACATGGGCCAGCACACGAAGATACAGAACACGAGCTGACAAGGCAGCATGTGGATTGGTTGATCGGTCAACTAAACAATATACGGAGCTATACGCTGACACAGTGAGCGTATAATCCGTCGGTATAGAGAGTTCGAGTGAGAGGGGAGGCCCATGAGAGATAGCAGAGAGAGAGAGAAAGAGCTACTCCCCCCGTTCGATAATGTAGTTCCAACATTTTTTTAAGTCAAACTTTTGAAACTTTGACCAAGTTTATAAAGAAATTGCTTATACCTACAATACCAAAGATAAATGATAGTATGAAGTAAGTACATGTTGTGATGTATCTAATGATCGTTCCAGATGTAAATGTTTTTCTCCACATATACCTGGTCAAACTTTTCTGAGGTTTGACTTTTCAAAACATCCATATGCTTATGGATGTGACAGAGTCCCTAACTAGAGAGAGAGAGAGAGAGAGAGAGAGTGAAAAAAGTGTGTGTGCGTGTGTGAAATAGACATGGACAACACACGATAAAAGTAGAGAAAAACCATGCGTGTCTTATGCAAACATATCACACATGCATCTTCGACAACGGAGGCAAGGTGAGGAGATAGTGTGTGGTTGTTTGGAATCAAGAGAGCAAGACCCCTAGCACGTGGCCAAGAGGGGTCTGACAAACAAGGGTGGGGAGGAGAGAGTGTATGTTTGTCATAGAGAGATCCCCTAGAGATCGTGATGGGACTACATGGGTGGGAGATCAAGTGACAAGGTGTGTGCGTGATAGAAGATGCCCCGAGAGATATCGAGATAGACGTATGGATGGAAGGAGACAATACGTGTGTTCCTGGTGGCTAGTTAGAGATAATCATACTTAGGAGGGGGGTGCTTGCGCCTATGATGGAGTGAGGGATTATGGTACTTAGGGGGGGTGTCACATGGAGAGAGAACAAGGGTGGAGAGTGTTGGATGGGTCTATATGTATAGCGCGAGCGAGACATGTGTATGTGTGAACCAAGGAGATATAAGCCCAGTTTGGCTTGTGTCCTGAGCATCTTTTGCCTGGCCTGGGGTTGTGGCTGGATTTCATGCACGCTTTTTTGGTTGCTACCCTGTGAAAAAGAAAGCCCGCCTGGCCTGGGTTCCCTTGCACTTTATTAGCCTGGCTGAACTCCAGACACTGCAAGTAGCTTGGCCCAGGCGACCGATTTCGAATGCCTGGCCGTGCCTGGTCGTGTGGCCACGAGGCTAATAGCGACATGGATGGATATTAGCATTAAATAATTGATGCATGGATTGATTGATGGGACGTTGATGCTTTGCCTGGCCCAGGCATGAACCAAACGCTTTAGCACCACACAAGTATGGCTAGGCACATATATTTTGCATCTCACGTCCACACCAGGCAGTACCGACCATCAAGGCATGAGGGCAGGTCCAAACTGACCAATAAAGTTTGAGAGAGATTAAGGAGCCCCGATAAGGATGAGTGGTGCGTCATATAGCTGAGAGGGGGAAAGAGATATTCCATACGCTCGATAATGCAGTGCATGTAAATTTTTTAGAAGTCAAACTTTGGAAACTTTGATCAGGTTTACGCAAATGTTATTTATATCTACAATAGCAAAGATACATCATACAAAACTACATCTCATGGTGAATCTAATGTTATATGTTTGCCGTACTAGATGTAATTCTTTTTCTCCACGTACATGGTCAAACTTTGTGATGTTTGACTTTTCAATAAATCTATATGCTATGGACCGAGGTGAGTGCCTCAGTCGAGATAGATCAAGTGTGTGTGAAGGAGAATGAGTAAGTGTGCAAAAAGAGTATGTGTGTGAAAGAGAAAGTGACAACAAACGATAAATTAGAGAGAGAGAGTGTGTGTTTTTTCGTTTCTTATGCGAACATATAACGCATGCATCTCCGAGATGGAAAAGCGAGGCGAGGAGATACACGAAGATAGCTAGTGTGTGATTGTTTGCAACAGAGAGAGACACCCCTGTAGCACATGTCCAATAGAGGTCTGGCCAACAAGGAAAAAAGGTCGAGAGGGACACATGGATGGCATGGGCGCATGGGGAGGGAGAGAGGGTGTGTTTGTGATAGAGAGATGCCCTTGAGATCGTGAGGGGACTCTATGGATGGGAGATCGAGGTAGTGCGTGCGCGATAGAAAGATGCCCCGAGAGAAATCGAGATAGACCATGCACATGTTTGTGATGGAGACTAAGATTAGCTAGTCATATACATATAGGGGGGACTGCGTGTGCCTACAATTGAGTGAGAGACCATCATACTTGGCTAGCTGGGCATGAGATTGTGTGTGTGTACGTGTGAGATGGACAGAGAACGAGGGAGAGAGATAGAGGTTTAGATGGGCCTATCGTGTGCGAGTGAGATATGCATGTGTATGTGTGACCCAGGTGGATGGAGAGTTTGAGAAAGGGGGGGAGAGCTCCGAGATGACATAGTGGTGCGTGAGAGAGTTACGGGCAAAGAGCCAAGGAATTTGTGTGCGTATGATGAGTGCACCCAAGATATCTAGCTTGGACTAGCTAGAGTATGATACATAGTGTGCGAGAGAGACCTATAGATGGTGTATATATGCATGCGAACTAGAAAGACCCCCCCCCACACACACACAAAGAGAGAGAGAGAGAGAGAGAGAGAGAGATGGAGAGAAAGGGAGAGGGACCAACAAGGTTTTTGTGTCCGATGTGTGCGATAGAATTGAAGATTGTCGGCGAGAGAGAGAGAGAAAAGGAGTCCGGGAGAGGGGGAGGTCGCGTTTTATGCATCAAAGACTGATATAAACCATGTTTCGATATAAACTTGCATTCAAATATTTAAATTGGAGAACATGTTGTCTGCAATCCACACATGAACGGCTATATGCGTATATCAAACAAGTTCATTAATTTGACTTTCAACATGTTCATGGAGTACTATAATACTGTACAACATGCTACTCGATTGAGGTGTTCAATTTTGGATTTAGTTCACTATTTTGACCTACTGAACGAGCTATTTCATTGAATCGAGATATTTCATTTTGGGTTTGATTCGCGTTTTTGAGTGGGTCAACTATTTGTCATATAGTAAATCGCTAGCAACGAGCATGTAAAAACACATTACTCCCGAGCATCATCTCTCCATCTAAAAAAGAAGTGGCAAGCTAATATTTCAAAATTTGATTCGAATCGACTTGGTAAGGTAGACCTGGATGCTCGTTCTCCGAAAATTTGAACGAACCGTTAAACATCCTCTCTGCTCGGTGGAATTCGCCCAAGCAAATAAATGGGAGACGCGAAATTACCGTCCTATGTGGGACACGCATCAATTGGCCTGTTGTACATCGAGGGTAGGTTCGTAACTTCATCCAAGCGCGCCTTCTCCTCGGCCGAAATGACATGTGCCGAATAATTCATAAACCATGGTCAGCAAAACACGCTCTCCTCGCCCGAAATAGCTCGCGCCCACTATTTCAAAACACGCTCTCCTCGCCCGAATCGCTCGCGCCCACTATAGTTCAAAACACGCCCTCCTAGCTCGAAATCGCTCCCGCCCACTATTTGGGGAGAAGCAAGGTTACTCTACTATCCCCGACCCTCAGTACACAGACCCAAGCCGAGAAGCCTATAGGCAAGGGTAGAACTGTAACTCCCCCTCACATTTCAGACAAATGCGTCCGTAAGACATGGTTCCACTCCCCT